>NW_018743669.1:600000-1200000 GCF_001683475.1 Chenopodium quinoa | reverse complement strand
TCTATAATTTGGAATCAAACCTTTTAAAAGTTAAAATCTTTTTTGTACTAATAACATATTGTTAATAAAAATACTGAGGCTTGAAATTATAGAAGTACTTGTATTTTTAAAAACTCCTTTTATTAAAATTTTAAAGACATGCCATACAAATCATACAATATATTGAATATTGGTACATTATTAGTTGTCTTTTACTAATTTTGTGTGCCCGCATGGACGCATGGTATTGTGTTCAAGTGTAAAAAAAATTAGATTTTATTTAATTAACATTATAATCTATTAAAATTCTAAATAGGTTAAAGATAAAATGACAAAAATCAAAATATTGAGTATGTACTTAATTAAGTCACCTACATATTAATAAAATGCTCTACGCTTCCTTCAAAAAAAAAAAAAACAAGTCACCTGCATACTTCGTGTTATTAAAATGTGATATTTTAATAGTAATAATCCATTGAAGATTAAACTATAGCATGACATACAATATACGGCATATAATAGGAGTAGAAATAATCCACAATAATTTTTTATTTAAAAATTGTGAAGAAAAAAGGAAAAAAAAAAGATGTAGTAGTAGATGCAAGATGTCGTGTCCACTAAAATATATAGTCGGGTGGGGCAAAGAAGGCACTTGAGTCGTTGTCTACCTTTTGGGCGTGAAAATGAAACACAAACACAAACACCTCCTTTCAAAGAAAAAAGCCATCAAATCAAATCATGAATTTGTAAAGACTAAAAGTTTCATTGCATGCTGATAAGGGTGGCAACCCTTGGGTCCGCTTTCCACCACCCATCTTTCCCACTCAATGTTTTTCGGGTAATTTTCATCTTTCGCTTTCCCCGTTTTCGTAAGCTACTGTTTCGTATACTTCCTCCGTTTTTATTTACTTACGACACAATACGCGTTTTGAGGTTGAGATTATTTAATGCAAACTGTCAAAAACTCATACATGATACCTAACCCTACTTTGATCTAATCCTCATGTTAAAATTGTTTTGATATTAATCGCTCGTTTACCTTCACTAGTTAACCATCTCCTACAACTATGTGCCTAAAAAGTGTGTTATAAGTAAGAAGAAACAATGGAAGTATTATACATTCGGGTGCTCTATACATATAATTATAAAAATTATAGTTTATCGTTGAGTCAGATATGTATATATATCATGCGCTCATGTGTATGATATATACTACATACTTGTTCCAATTTACTGAAAACAACTGAACTGAATTAAAATGAATTGTTTACGAGAGAAGCTGAATTGATTGTAGCTTAAATGAACTGAATTGATTGAAGCTGAACTGAACATAACAAATCCTACATATACTCGAACAGTTGAATGAATGTTTATTTTAATATAGAGATATTTGATAAAGTCAATTATTTTATCAATTGTTTGACCAAAAAGTTGTTTGATTTCTCTTTATATTTTTTGGATGAAAATTCAGCTTTCCAACTAAATCTAGAAGCTAAGGGTTCGTTTGGCATTATTGTGGTTTTCTGTTTTTTGTATTCTAAAAGTATAAGATATGTGTCTCATAATGAATCAAAAATTATATAAACTTATTAAAATTATGATAATTTTGAAAACTGACAACAGAAAAGTGGAAACACCTTTTTCTTGTTTTATGTTTTTGGTTTTTGGTTTTCAAAAAAACAAGAAACTGAAAACCAAAATTGATGTCAAACAAGCCCTAACCAAAAAGTTGTTGGTTTTTTTTTTTTTTTGTTTTTTGGTGACGGGGAAGCTAAACAAATAATTAGAATAAAAGACATTGTCCAAAAAACATTATTTTGTAAAACCTTCAAAGATTGTGTTAGACACTTAGACTTACCTACTTATATTATTAAGGGAATAAGGGGTGTTACTTATGGGGAAAAAAAAATTAAAGGGTGTACGGAGTATATAAATTATACGTATTGTTACGTAGACGTAATATATAAGTATATTCCTATGAATAAATTTGTAATTAACTAACTATACAGTAGAGTACACAAATTACACAAGCTCACACATGTAGTATTTAGTACGTATGAATTCTGTATGAATAAATAATACTCGGACTTAATTGCCCTTGTTAAGTACACAACTAGCAATGGAGGTATGAAAAGCTTTAAAAAGATAAGTAATCGTCACTTCATCAGGTTTCGGGTGTACAAATGCTTAGCTAAGCTATAAAAATGGAGTTAGTTATTAAAATAAATAAATTATATTATAAGAAAACCTAGTTTCAACAAAAGTTTGTGAAAATGAACTATTAGAAGACTTAGAATTTAGAATACATATTGTCTAACCAAAATAATTCTTACGTTTGATTTGATAACAAAATGTGGTTTCGATTTTCTACTACTTATCCTTAGTTATGGGCCCAGTTAGATGATCTTTCGGTCTTTCATTATTGCTAAATATTGAGTTGGTCTTTGGATTATTTTTTCTAATAATCATGGTTTCGTAGGGATTAAAAGACTGACATTGACAAATTAACGTATTACGTATGTATTTGATTGCTTTCCAATGTCCAAAGTTAATTAATTAGCACACATATTGTACAAGTTGGTGTGTTCTTATCTACTCTTTATCTTGGGCAAAAACACTTGCGTGGACCTGGTCCACAATAATATTATTGTGGACCCGAGGTCTATACACACGCAATTGACATTATATTAAATATAGTGACCATTATTTTTAACATAGTAACCTTATTTTTAACATAGTAACCTTTATTAAAACTACTACAACGTTTAATAATATTGTGAACTTGAAATACGACGCTATTACCCTAATTTTAGCACAGTGGCCTTTATTATTCATATTGATCAGTATATAAAATATTTCATTACAAAAATAACCACTTAAGCCTATATATTACTAAAATGATTTTTATTTCAACATAGTGACTTTTTTTAAAATTATAGTGACCCTTTTTTTTGTTAATAAAACAACCATACTTTCTCTAATGTTAGTGGTCCACAATAAATTAGTGTGAACCAAGTCCATTTAAGAATTTGTAATCTTGGGTCTAAAATAAATCACGAATCATTTGAAAAAGTTTAAACTATTTTGAAATTATTAATTTTGATTAACTTGCGGTAAACATTCTCTCACTTTGGACTATTATTAACTAATTTAAAAAGCATATGACGTTAAATAACATTCTCATATTTTGGACTAGTAATTAAAAGGGGCTTGATTTGACATGATTTTTATCATTTAATTTAAGTATACCCTTGGAGATAGGGAACCAGGCTTAGGAAATATTTTATCTGGTTCATGTTGATCTACAATGAGTCAATATAATGACTTTATACGTATAGTTTGATCTACAAGTTTAATGCAAAGGGTCTACATAGAAAAGTGTTAGATTTTTTGTTTTATTTATATTAAGTGGACTGATCCGTTGTGGGCTCGTATTCACATTAAAAGTCAAAATAATTTCTATACAAAGCATACACTCATACAATTTACCAACTTGAATCTCTTATCGTGCTAGATTCAATAGTACGTACTTCATAAGCATATACCAAGTTACGTTAGGCTAAGTTGGAATCAAACTGTTCCGATTAGCCGTGTACTAGAATCATCTTTACTCTTTTCATACCCTCTTTGTTATTAGTACTATGTTAGTACAAATTGAGCATTTAGTTTGGGTGGCAATTAGGAAAACAATAGGGCAAGAACCTTAAAAGAGATTTTTAAAAATTTGTACGGTTGGATGATGTATAAAGTACGATCTTCTAAATGTAAATTCTCTAGGGCCCTTGTGAGCAAGGAATCTTATCTCTAAGGGGACCCGTGTGAAAAAATAGTACTTGTAATTGTGAGGGAAAATATTGGCGGACCCCGTATATTCTTGTGTTACACTGTAATCCCGTTGGATTTTTTATCTTTTTTTTTTGTGGGGTGTGTAAATTTTTGGTTCTTCTAATCCCAAAGATGATACATTCGTTCTATTTTAAAAAGATTGTTCCATTATTCTTGCTTTATTTTACTGGTAACATGGTATGCAAATTTGTTGAGTTTTATTCAATTGATATGTAATTATGTGACTTTGTGAGTACCAAAAAAAAAAAAGATGAATGATAGATTGATATTTAACGTAATCGACTAACATATCTATAATTCACTCACTTTGACAATAATTACTATGAAACATAATAAAATTTAATACTACATAATAATTCGAGCTTTTTTTATATGTGATATATCTCGTGTATTAATGGGATGACTAACTAGAATATAAATCTTGATCTCCCTATGTTGGTGCCTTTAAGTAAGTTTGTGCATATTAAAAATAAATGTAATTTTCCTTACCTTGGAGATGTGAGAATAGATGATAGGGGTTAGGGGATCAGATATGATTAAACGATTATGTGATTCAAATTTTTTTTTCTTTTTGATTCAAATAACAAGTGTTGTAATCCTAGTAATCCAAAAGAAGCACTCTGGGTACGTATAATAATGTATGTTACGTATACTACGAGCAATTAATAATGCATCAATACATTTTTGATACGAGACAGAGAAAGTGAGCGCGTGGGGCACACAATCACATCAAGGGGTAGTGTCTAAAATCATAATCAAGCATAAAGCCGTAAGCAGTAGTATAGAAAGATTACAAGATCTTTAGAACAGTAACAAAGGTCCACTCCAATCTCTACAATAATAGTCCAAGAGGAAGACAAATTTCACGCGCCATCAATCTGCGTCATCAACAGTTAAAAGGGATTGAGATTGAGATTGTTTTTGTCGAACCCACTATCTAAGGCTTTAAGTGGTGAAGGGTGTACCTGTCTTTTGATAGTGCCTTTTGAGTGAACCTCACTTTCTATAAAAAGTAGCCCCTTTTTATATTTATAATAAAAATTCTCGCGTTTATGAGTGCTTAGGCCCTTTTCTTTTGAGTTTCTGAACAGAGTAAGTCGGAGCTAAACAAATTTTAGTAGAGCAGAATAGAGCATGATTTTCATACACTACAGAGCAGATTTCAGTAGGATAGAGCATAACAAAGCGTTAGTTTGTTTGCTCCATTTGACTTTTTAAGGATTTCAAAATAAGTTTTAAAAGTTTGAATATATCATCATAGGTTTTTCTTTTGTTATACTTTGACTGTTATGGTCTTCACTACACATCTTTGAATGCAATTATGTTCAATTAATTATGTAAAAAAAGGGTATGATAAATTAATCTCACAATATATTATTTTAATCTTGAAATTTTGTATTTTAATAGTCAAAGCTTATAAAATTTGACCATAAAAGTCAAAACGTAACAAATAAAACAAGTAAACAAAGAGAGTGAATATTTTCAATTTAGTTCATAGAAATATTATAAAAATACGACATTTGGAAATTGTACAATAAACAATCTAATAACAAGATCTTACATGTCTATCTATTACTCCGATTTTTTTATTTTATAGATTAGTGATAGTTTTTAGTCAAAGTTATTAATATTTGGTTCATAATTGTGCAATTGCAAACCAAATAGTAACAGAGGAAGTATAGGTATTTTCTATTTTATTTTATTTTATATGCTTTTTAGTCCACTTTTTCTTGGGTCATCAAAAGAAAAAAAACAGTTTCCCCCCTCATATAATTTGCTCTTTTGTTGGCAGACCAAGGGAAGAATAGACCAATCTTTGCCTTTGCTTTTTTGGGGTTACTATAAGAGGGTACTACACTATTATTTACTTGTCTTTTAGCCTTTCTATTTTGAGGATTTAAGAATGAACTATAGACTCTAATTATAGCTAGCTCCTGATTTTTTTTAGTGGGATTTAATTGGAACACTAGTAGCTGTACTTTAGGGTTTATGCCTTTCTTTAAGTCCGTCCTTGAGCTATATTTAATACGGAGTAAGTTTATATAGAAAAAAACATGTGCGTTTATTGCTAAAAGGCATGAAAGTTAAGTGATATGCCACAATTTAATTGAATTAGCTAGTGCATATTTTATGCCACAAATTTTGTTTATATAAGGAGTTGCATCAATTTAATTCAAAATTTTGGCTTTAAAAAAAAAAAAAATAGAAGATCAAGTAGGCTGTAAGTTGTTGAGTAGTTTTTATTTAACGCATGTTAGCATTGATCAATTTGGTGAATATATATCAAAATCTTAATACTTAACGTGACATCTATCTATGTGTGGACGTATGAGAATAATAATTATTTGTCGAGATTATGTTGATGAAACAAAGTTGATCTGCAAATATATATACATTTTTTAGCTCAATTATGCCTTCACAAAAACTTAAGACTATATTAATCTCGATCTAACCTGACTTAGGTTGGATGCATTATATCTATGTACCCATAACATAATCTGACTCAACACACGAGGCCAAATCGCAGCTAATGTTTTGTTTATATGTGACCGTCCAACTCCACTTTCAACCATCTATATATCTTTTTTTTGATGATATTATTCCACTTTTGAATATGTTCAATTATTGCGACATACATTTTTTTTCCTTCAAGGTGAAATCAATAGGGATTAACCACATAATTTAAATGGATGACTACTTTGAATGTGAGAAGATAAGATGTCGATGGAAAATAATAATGGGGTATCAAATTAAATGTGACCTTTGAGGAGGTCCAAACACCTTTAGAATGATAGCGTGACATCTTGCCATTTGCCAATCTTTGATTCATATTCCTTGTGCAAGCATATATTCAACCTTCCACTAACTTCGTGAAAATATCGTATTATTACCCTATTTATTTACTCCATTTGTTTATTTATATTAAATGCCAAGTCCCATCCTTTTCAAAACAAAACACTAACTAATTATTTTACTGTGCAAAAAGATTAATAAAAGAAAACTTTACAGTCTAATCGAGGTCATAATTTTATGCCCGGGTTTGTGATAAATTGACATAAACTAATTTGTATTGAGTATTTGAGTGTAAAACTATCTAAACTTGTCTAATAAATAAAAATCACCTTTTTTTTAAAAAAAAAATCTTTAATGTTGCTCTAATTATAATAAATTTACATTGCTGCTAGAAAAATAGGAGTATGACTTTACTGTATTATTTATATAACTTAATTCTATCTTATAAAAATCACCTCTTAATATCCTTAAAAGATTACTCCTAAACACATTAAAAGATTATCCCGAAATTGGATATAGGTTACTCTAAAGCTAGGTGCCCAATAAAACTACTATACAGTATCCAAAAGATTTTATTCTTGTGTGCTTGTTGTTTTTGTAATTAGTATTTTTTTTTCGTGTATTTGTTAGCTAGCTAGGTATCTAGAAACCTCTTGAATTCCTTGATGTAAGGTTTGTTAGATGCTTATACATCCTTATCACATCTTGGTTTACTTTTAACGCTCTACAATCACACATGACACATGAAGCAAAAACAAATCTTAAGGTGGATTTTCTTAAGCATATCTCTAAGATAAGGTAACAGGACAAAAAAAATTATTCTCATTTTCAACTTGAAAGCTATAGTTCACACAATTTACAATAAGCTTAGAGATTTAATTAAGCACTATAATTTCAATTTGAATGAACAACTATATATGAATTCCTCTCATTATATACTTATTTATGGTTCTTTTTCCACTCCACTAAGTCAGCAAAGTTATCCTTAGTATCTCCACTTATACACACATCTTTGTACCAAAAATGGTTGCTTTTCTTGCAATGGCATTGACATATCATAGGCATTAGCATATTGCATATATGGTTTCTTTTTTAGGAGTACTTTAACAAATTGCCTTATTATTTTTTAATCAATAGTTGTTATCAAAGACTCAATCGGTACGGCACTACGGCCCAATCATGGATTCCTTTCTAGCTGTCAAGGAAAGTATGAAATTGAGTTTAAGATATGCTAGCCTCTTATTATTTTCACTTATTTTTCTAATTTTAAAATAACAATGATAAATTAAATTCATGAAAAATAGAAGGTTAAATTAAGAAAAGTAAGTCTATATTTATGAGTAGCACAAAGTCGTTACTACAATTGGGATTAGGGATCAAATATAGATTATGTAATCCAATGTAAGAAAACATTTTTATTGTTGCACATCTTTCAAACCTATACAACATTTTTTTTTGTATGGAGTATTTTTGTTTTCTTTTCTTTAGAGGAAAAAGATAAACGGGATTCAATATTTTGTCCTTCATATATATCACCTCAAGTCCAATCAACTAAACTAAGGGCCTGTTCTGATTGACTGAAATGAGCTGAAATGAACTGAACTAAAGGTGATCAATATTGGTCTGAATCGCTAGCCCGGCCCGATCCGACCCAAAAATAGGGCGGGTTTGGACAAGCATAAAAACACATTTTTAGTTAAAAAGCCAGATCCCGGCCCGAAAAAACCCGAAAAGCCCGTTACTTTTTGCGGCTTTGGACACGAGAAGTTGTGCTAAGGCCCGGCCCGATTTTTTTATCACCTCTAAGCTGAACTGAACTGAATATTTTATAAGAGAAGGAAATTAGGAGCTGAACTGAATTGAATTGAGTATTTAAGAGAAGGAAATTAGGAGCTGAACTGAAAATAATCGTAATAGAACATGCCTAATTAACATCCATAATAATACAATCTTAATAAGAGTGAGAGACCGCTCAAGTGGTTAAAGTTCCCCTCTCGATTTTAGCGAGATATACAAGTAATTTGTACTTTTGTAGATAGAAAAAACAAAAGTTTTGGGCTGAACTAATCTCTTCAAGAAACACTATTGGGCCAGCCTACAGAAAACCCAAAATACGAGTAAACCATTTTGCAAAATTGCACTCTTAAACCCTACACAAAAAACCTTTGTTACTTTATCCGCCATTTTTATCAGCTCAATACTTCGTTCAAAACGTCGACGTTTTTACTTACTTCTCTCACATGGTGTTCTTCAGTTACACATAGATCAAAGAAAAAAAAGAGGAGAGAGAATTCAATTACTGGGTAAATTACTTCTAAATCTCCATTTCTTTGCATTTCTAACATTTGATTTTTTTTCAAATTGATTTTTTTGGGGTTTCTTGAGGAAATGTGGGAAATATGTTATTTTGATTGATTAAACCCTAAAAAGCAAAGATTATAGCTTTACAATTTATGGGTTTTGCTCATTTATCATTTTAATTTAATATTTATTTGAATAATATTTTCAGGAGCCAGAAATGAGGCTTTTTCGGGTAGCAATGCGATCTGTAAGTGATGGATTCTATCATCATCAGTTTAATCGGTCTATGACTGTCAGGACCCTTTCCACCGATTTTGATTCTGGTGATTTTTATTTATTAGATTACATTTTCTTGTTTAATTTTTTGGGTATTTCATTTATACTTTAATTCCCAATTTTTTTTGCTATAACTTGTAAGCCTATAAATTGTTGTTGGAAAGTTGGAATTTAGGTGGTATTGTGGAGAATTGATATGAAATCATAGTTTTTTCATTAGTTTAAATCATAATAGTTTGGCATGGATTGAAGTACCAGCTAGTTAGTGAGATAGGATCTGTTAATGTTGGAATTCGATGTCGTTGAGGACATGGCATTGGATTTATGCTGGATAATTAGTATAGTAGATAGTAAATTTTAGTTATAAGGTCATTCTGGTGGGTTTTGTAGAATGTGGAAGTTGCAACATGAGATCACGCGAATTATAATTACCCTTGGTTGTTTGTAGAATTGTAGTAGCATATTAATATTGGGTGTGTTTGTTTTCTTATGAAATTGTGAGTTGCAAATTAATGTTTGAGAGGCCTTGTATCCCATGGTGTAATGTGTTTGGATTATCCTGATTTCCGATAGGCCAAGGCAATGGTGAGAACAAGGATGCCAATACATTCGAGTCCACTGATGACTTTGAGAGCCGCATATTTGGTGGGCTCTCTGAGGGTACTTCCAATGCTTTCTTCCGGAAGCTTGACAGAGTTGAGAAGGCTCGGTTTGGACTAGGGACGAATTCTGGTTTTGGTGGGCAAGACCAGTTTGGAGCCGATGATAGTTTCACATCATTGATGGATGGGATGGAAGGGAGACTGAAGGAGGCAGCTAAATATTTCGAATTCAATCCGGATGAGATTAGCCAAGAAGATTATACATTTAGAACAGACATGAATTTCAAGTCTGGTATGACATATAACCCTGAGGTATGTAGCTGAAAACATGAGACATTTGACATGCATATATTGCAATTATTGGTGCTTCCTTCGCAGGTAGAGTTTCATGCAACTTAGCTCATATCTTTCCTAGATTTGTTCTTGCATCAGTGTTGTAACACTTGTTAATTAGCTGTGAAATCTTTACTTTCATGGAGTTTAAATTGGTTTTGGTCCTTTTGTACTTGTACTTAACCATTTATTACACTGCTAGAAACTTTGAACCTATTTTGGATAAATCGCATAAAACTTTGCTGAAATGAACGGTTTGACACTTGACTGATACCCAAATTTCTTCCTATTTCGAGTTTGACTGCCTAATCGATGTATTTTTGGTTTTGTGCTAATTGATTTGCACATGCTGAATTCAAATCCTCAGATCGATTTAGTGTTGGTTTTGTGCTATTTGATTTGCATACGCTGAATTCAAATCCTCGAATATTTATCTGTTATATTCTTCAATGTAGGATCTCGATCTTAGGAAACCAGGAGTTTGGAAGCCTAGTAAACGAGCTGAGTTCCAAGTAACTACAGAGGAGGTTCTCAAGAAAGCAGATTTTCGGGTAAGCATGTGATGGCCTTCAGTATACTTAAGTTTGTTTCATTTAAAGGAATCTGTATTTTTTTTTGCTGGTTGAACTTTTCTCTTCAAACCTTGAATTGAACTGGTGGTAGATGTCATGTCTCAGCAACATATGTGATTAAATTGTGCAGAATGTAAGATTCCTTGCCAACTTTTTGACTGAAGCTGGAATACTTAACAAGAGGAGCAAGGTAATGTTTCATCTCAATTTTGACAAGTTTTTTCCCCTGGAATGTGAATTTTGAACTCTAGTACTTTATCTATCATGAAGACTGGAATTAGTGCTAAAGCCCAAAGGAAAGTTGCAAGGGAGATCAAGACAGCCCGAGCATTTGGATTGTTGCCTTTCACAACGATGGGGACAAAACAATATGTATTTGGGAGAACAATGGAGGATCTCGATGCAGATTTTCAGCTGGACGAGTATAGTATTCCACCTGAAGATATCGTTCAGGATACTGCTGCATGATTCGCCAGTGATAACAATTAAATTTCAGCGTATCCTGAGTATAAGTCAGGACATGATCCCAGTTCAGCAGTGGCGTGTAATTTTGTGCATTCAGGCAAGCTAGTGAAATTATATGATCGTAATGATGCATCATTACTTATTTTCACTTAAATTTCTCCATTATGAATTTCACGGATGGTTACGTGTTCTTCTAGCTCTTTTTGTAGAATATTATTCTCCCTGTTTGATAATGAAGATGAATGCAAACTGTCATTACATCCCCTTGTTATACAAATTCAATGAGCAATATACAATTATTATCTTCTTCCTCCTTTGCCCCCATATGCCACGATCTTTATTTTGCTTTTCTTGGTGTTATTCTTTATATCTATAGAACAATGCTTTCATGTTTCAGTCATCTATTGTACTTCGGCTTGAGCTATTGCTGTTAGTTTCCTAGGTTCATAAGAAGTTATGAGTTTATTGCTTTTTTGTAAGAGCAAAGATATCAAAGAAGACAATTTCTTAGTGTTAAGCAAATCGATTTCTGCCATGTGGTAGTTATTAATATTTAGTGACTACATGCTCTCCCTCACAATTGTCCCCTGTATTGCAGGGGACCAGGCGTGGGTGGAATCGATTAAGCATTCAAAAAGTATTTCGTTGCAATTAATTTGTGACGGAGGGAGTATATAGATGAGGTTTAGCAAATGTGTCTGGGGGTGGGTTGTTGCTTCCGAATACCGGAGTTTACTAGTCAGGTTCTATTGCCTTGACCTGGTTAGAGGGAAAATTAATAGCTGCCTGTGAGTATGTGATGTTTCCAAATTAGCTTGTTTATTCTTTACATAAGATAACTATTTAATTAAGCCCTGATCTGCGCACGACATGGTATTCTAACAATGGCAGTTATAATAAGATACTATTTCAGTATAAAAAATTCAAGATGATAATAATTTTAAAAGAATTCGTGCAGGCCACTTAAGACTCTCCTCCCTCAAACATCCAGTTAATTATCATATTATGTCCAGCTACTTGTTAATTTTTGGTCAATTCTATTGTTAAATTGAAATTTATATCTAAAATCTTTAGTCCAACTTGATTCTGCAAACTCCCATCAATGTTAGGATACAAGAAAACAATTAAAATAAAATGAAATGAAATTTAACCTTTAGCTGTCTGGTATTCTTCTGTCAGATTTGAGATTTTATTCTTCACCTCTGTTGTTAATTTTTGAAATGGGTCTGCATTCATCCCTTTCGTTTTCTGTATTACTTGTCCGATCATTCTTCTTCTACTTGCTTCCATGCCTACAATCTATTTTTCCTTGAAACTCTTTCCATGAAGAAGAAAGCCATCTATTTTTCTCTTGTCAGAAGATGTCAATTGCTTCCTGTTCTCTTAACTCTCTTTTTCCTTCTCAATTGCACCATAGTCAGGGGCCTTGGCTCCTCCTCCACCATTGCTGCCATACATGGTTTTAACACCGTTTGTGGCATACTTGTGGGGAAATCGCAGGGGATCCAATGTTTTCAGCAGGGTAGAGTGTTTTCTGCCCTGCCAAACATCTCCTACGAAGCCATATCTGGTGGGCGTGATTTCTTCTGTGCCCTCAGTTCTGGTGGTTCCGATCTCTTTTGCTGGGACACAGGGTTTTCCAATTCCAGTATCTTTGGAAAGATAGTTTACCATAATACCCTTTCCCCGCTCACTGATCTAGCAGTTGGGGATGATCAAGTTTGTGCAGTGCAGGCAAGAACAGGCATCATCCAATGTTGGGAAAGAGAAGGAAGACTCCGTCTCCTCTCCCCAGCTTTGCCTCCCGTGGGAGAAACTGATTTCCTTTCCATAACGTCAGGTGATGGGTTTTCCTGTGGAATAGTGAGAGATGAGAGGAATGTCTTGTGTTGGGGTGAAAATGGGATAGGGGACTTTATTGAGAGAGAGTTTGGTAGTCTATCAATGTTGAGTGTAGTTGCTGGGAAATCTCATGTTTGTGGGGTTGCTTATTCTGGTTTATTAATTTGTAAAGGACTTAATGATTCAGGCCAACTTGATGTCCCTTCAGAAAAACCTTTCCACTTTTTGGAGCTTGCTCTTAGTGGGACTTACTCATGTGCCTTGCAAAGGAACAATGGCTCGGTCATCTGCTGGGGCAATGGAGGAAATACATCTGCTATCACCGACCAGAAGATTCAGAAGCTCTCGTTTGAGTCAATCATTTCTGGTTTAGATTACACCTGTGGTCTGAGATCTGACAATTTTACTGTAAACTGCTGGGGTCCTGGCTGGTCTGGTAAGCTTGATACTTCGCTTTCCCTGCCAAGTATGATTCCTGGTAAATGTGTCAGAGAATCTTGTCAACTTTGTGGTGTTTATCCGGGTTCAGAGGCACTCTGTAGTGGTGATACAATTATTTGCAGATCATGCGTGATTGAGCTTCCATTTCCATTAAATTCCAGAATAAATGTAGAGGTAGGAAATGTTTCTCAGCCTGTATCATCACCAGTTGCAATTTCACCCTCATATTCAGTTTTATCGTCACCATCAAATAAGGAAAAACACCGGCCTCTCTGGGCATACGAGATATTTGGGTTTGTTGGTATCATTTCTGGAATATTTGCCTTTGCTTACTTCATATACCTTAAAAGATTAGGTTGCTCAAAAGATAGGAAGGATCGAGATGTTGTGAAGGATAAAGAGCTTAATTCTATTGGGAGTAGCAATGCTGCTGATTCAGCTTTTGTAGCAAGTAATGCTTCTAGTGCACCTCAGTCAAGATCATCATCAATCACACAGCTCAGTTCTATGGCCTTGGGGCGTACTAGGAGCTGGGATAATTCGTCAAAGCACGTGGAGAAGGCAGAGGTGTTCACCCTAAGTGAGCTTGCTGCTGCTACAAAAAATTTCTCCTTGGAGAATAAGATTGGAAGAGGGAGTTTTGGGACTGTCTATAAAGGAAAACTCTCTAGTGCTGGCTGTGAAGTGGCCATTAAGAGGGAAGAAATCTGCGCAAGAAGCAAGAGAGGATATGCTTTTGAGTCAGAACTGATGCTCTTAACTCGGGTTCACCACAAGCATTTGGTGGGTCTAGTCGGGTTTTGTGAAGAGCAAAACGAGAGGTTACTGGTTTACAAATATATGACTAATGGAGCGCTGCATGATCATTTGCATAGCTACAGCGCTCAGAAAAGTAGCAGCCCCTTGAATTCCTGGAGGATGAGAATCAAGATTGCTTTAGATGCTGCAAGAGGGATTGAGTACCTTCATAACTATGCAGTCCCACCCATAATTCATCGGGATATAAAGAGTTCAAACATTCTTCTTGATGCAAACTGGGTTGGCAGAGTATCCGATTTTGGCTTGTCATTGAAGGGTCCTGAGAATGAGGAAGGGAGTATGTCGATTAAACCAGTCGGGACTGTTGGGTATATCGATCCTGAGTACTATGTTTTAAAGGTTTTGACAACTAAGAGTGATGTTTATGGATTTGGGGTGGTTTTGTTGGAACTGTTGACGGGAAAGAAGGCCGTATTCAAGGAAGGTGAAAAAAGTGGACCCACTGGTGTGGTGGAGTATGCAGGCCCCTTCATTGTGGCTGGGGAAGTCTGGAAGGTGTTGGATAAACGGGTGGAAATGCCAGTAATGAACGAGTCTGAGGCCGTTGAGCTTCTGGCATACACTGCGATGATGTGCGTAAATCTAGAGGGGAAAGAGAGGCCAACAATGTCTGATGTAGTTTCCAACTTGGAGAGGGCCTTAACACTTTGTAAAGGCAGCTCTGGTACCTTCTCTCCCAACTTTTATTCTTTCAGTGAAATAATAGGCTAAGCAGCTAATATTGCCTGCATTTTTTTTCTTTCCTGTCAAATTTCTAGTACTTTTTGCTATTTGATTTAGTGTTGTCCCTTCTTAGCTACTGAATTAGTGTAAATGAAGAATTTTAGTGGAGTTTAATTATTGAAGGGAACCTTGCTTGAGTGGAGTGTGATTGTATATCTAAGCTTGATGCATATTTAAGACTGGATTCCAGTATTTTTGAACTTTATGAATCAAAAATTCATTATTTTCCAAAATATGTTCCGTTTAAAACTAGTTGTTCTATTGTCCTAACCTCTTATAATTTAGGATATGACATGAATTTACAAAATACAATCTATTGGCTTTGTTACTTTCTAAGGGCAGGCTAGCAAAGCCTGTTGTAAATCCTTTCTATAGCTCTATTGAGACATCTTAAAAATAGCATAAGAATAATGTGATTATTAGTTCCGGACTGAGTGGGTATATTGTTTATGGATGGATATTCCGCCATTCATGGCAATGATCGCGCTCTTACCCTTCCACATAGTCAATCTTACAAGGAAGCATGTCTACACTGCTTCGTTCTAGGGAAGTCAATCATAGAGCTTAGGCTCAAAGTGACCAGCTGATCATAGACTCATAATCTATACACTGGAAAACATCTTTGTTGAGGCAAAGTTGTCAACTTTTGTTTTTTTTATTATTTTTATTTATACAACATAATTTAGATGATACTGAGTCTGAGGGTTAAACTTTCAAGGGCGGACTAGCTGGATTTGAGAGGAGTTAAATTGTAGATAATCTGAACAAACTATGCTTATTTTCTGCTGAAAACTCATTGAAGATGCTTCTGTTAGATCGGATCATCAGTAATGATACGCGCTGTTAGTTAAACTCAAAGCGCATAAGAAGTCTTGCATTTTTGTGAAGTTTCCCCTTCTTGTCATACAATGGAACAGACCTGATTCCACTTCTGAGTAGCCATACTGGCAAACAAGTTTGCCCTCCAAAGTCATGAGTCCTGTCGGTGTCGAATTCTTTGACCTCTATCAGCAGCATTGCTAATTCAGGTACAGTTAAGGGGAACTTGAACTCTTGATTCCATACCGGAACCCACTGATCCATGATTGGTACTGTTTTTTCTCTTGCCTCGTCTACTGGGACTCCCACAATTTCAACCTGGGAAAGAAAGAGTGATTAAAGAAGTACAAAATTCAGTCATGTCATTATTCTAAGCATGTTAACTGTAATGGGATGCAAAAATGCAAATACTCAGTAGAACATTTGGTTAGACTAACTGCTGTGAAGAAATCTGGTGGGGAATTATCACTTTCAAAGTCTTTCTCTTCACTGTCGAAGTCCAAATGCCAGCCAGTACCCAAATATACCTTTACCTGTACATTAACAAAACGAGGAAAGCAAATAAACATCAAAATCTACATAGTTAGAAATCTTGTTTGGATGCAAATTTTTATCTGTGGTTATATAATGAATATGAACTCACCTTTAAAATCGTTTTAACAGGACGCCATTCTGTAGGATCGAAAATCTTATTATTCAGCAAGATCTCTGGCTTTTTAACATAGCCAGTAGGCTTTTTACTGTCTTGGCCGAGTTGTGCCCTAAACAACCCTTGCATTACCCATAAATGCTTGTCAAAATCCTGTTTCAAAATATTGTCAAAAAAGAATCAGATTGACAAGTACGCAAAGATAAAGTTCTGGTTGGGGATAGTTGAATATTTCACACAAAGGGTCTTCCATGAATGTAAGTGTTTATACAGAAATTTACCTGTGGATTGATTGCGACCATCTGAGCCCCGCGTGTCCAGCCAATAAGAGGGTCAAAATTTTTAGTGAAAACTGCTGGATCATCGGAGTTGGGATAAACTGCCAGTAGTTCCTTCTGGGTTAAACTAGTTTTTATTTGATCTGAAAGACTGAACACCAACTTATGATTTGAATCGAATGAACATAAACAGATTCCCATGTAAATACCCTGTTTCCACCTCTACTCAAAATTCAGAAATTATATAACATAAATTCTGTTGATTAAAAAAAAAAAAAAAAAAACCCCTCTGTTACATTACTGATGTCAAGTCATTTAGATAAAAATGCAGCAGCAGCAGAATAAATCCTACAGTCAACAGTTGTGTATTTTGCTAACCTGGTATACTCAGTACTAATAGCAGATTCTATCTCGTTTTCTGTCAATCTCAAAATCCCTTTATTGTTTTCTGGCTTCTTATTGTAATTATAAATATAGCCTTTTTTGTCCTGCAAAATCAATTGTATTAGGCTTTAGGCTTATTAAGAGCTTGAGGAAAGTTTTCAAATTTATGCTGTTATAACTTGAACAACTTTAAGTTCAGGCTTACCTTCGTGTTTGTTGGTGACGGTTCATGTTTCACCTGCTTTCTAGTTAAAATTATAAACTTTTGTTTCAGAGAATCTAGAGTCGCATTCAAAGCTTCATCTAGATCACACAAGCTATGTTTTTTGCCAAATTTGTCGATCCGCTGCAAGAATAAGGTGGCTTTGTAATTATTTCGTTTAGAAAAGAAGAGGATGGAAAGTTGTAATTTAATGGAAAAAAAGGATTCAACGTTTTAAAATATACGAGCAAATTCTATCTGACATGATAACTAACCTCTTTTATCGCTTTCTGGAGATCATCTGATGGATCTGATTCAAATTGCTGCACTAGAATTATTATGAGGGGGAATTCAGAAGTAACAAATGCATTTTCACTGATAGTCTCCAAACAATTTTCAACTGTGATTGAAGAAGAATGTGGTTGGCGCTGTATCCTGTCATATGTTGTTTGAGCTTAATATTCCAGTTGAATACAAGAGAACAGTAAACTAAATTATAGCCAAAATAAAGAAGTAAAATGATGCAGAAACAAAACAACAGCTGCAGAACAACAAGTATACCTCGGATGAGAAACATTAATGCCTTTCTTATCCGAGTTGAGCCACACATCCAATTCAATAACTCTGATATCCATCAACAAAGCCTTTTTGATTGCTGTGATACTGTTACGGAATTTCTCCTGCTCTTTTTTATCTTTGTTGTTACTAGGCTCACCATCACCAGCCGAATTGGACTTTGATCCTCCCCTGTGGTATTTCCGGGGAAAAGAAAGCATAGTGATCGTCTTTAAATCTTCTGCTGCAGATTTGATAGGATTCTTGCTCTTGTTCCGTTTCAAGTAGGAACCATGGCTTGTGTATACAAAATAATGCACAAACTTAGCTTTCTCATCAAACTCCTGCGTTTTCAGTCTCAGAAATTAGCAGGCTTTCTAAGTACACAGATGAACTAATTTAACTTGCTAACTAGATACATACAGTAAGTAATCATACCTTTTTAACTAAGGGATGATTTTTGCTGCTGAGAAGATATGCAAAGAAGCCCTTCCTACTGAGACTGGTTCTACGACAGTTGGCAAATCCCTTGAATTTTCTTGAGGCTACGATTTTTTGTGCACGCTTTACAGCATCCTTCTTTGCCACATCTTGATGTTTCTCGAGATATTCAGCCAGCTTAGGTATTCGTATTTTATCACTATCATGTTCTTTGTATTCGTTGAACAAATTTGTCACATCATCTGGAGGTGATGAGGGCCAATGACTCTTAAACCAACGTCTGTAGCAATAATTTAATTTTCCATAAATTTCCGACATGATGTCTTATTTTCAAGAAGACAGTGGAGAACGAATTGGAAGAGAATTGATTATATTACGGTTTAAGAAACTTTAATGTTTGCAGAATAAGATAACTGAAGGACATTTTTTTTATAAGGTTGAAGTTAAAGTATGGTTGAAGAGAGGGTGTATGTAAATGTGTTTCATGCATGCTGTGTAGAATTTCACCTTAGTAAGTTAAAGTAAGAATATATACCTGCTCTTTACTTTGTAAACTATTGTCAAAGTGATCAATAAGCTTTGGTTACTTCTCTCAAACTTGTCATGTATTTGTTAGATTTGAGAAACGGAGTATCTGGAAATAAAAGAACATTTAGCCAGAATTTATTAGACGTGAGTAGAGGGTGAACGAAAGTGAAAAAAAGTTGACAGTTTTGAGAGGGTATAAGTGTTTTCTTCTAATTTAGTTATCCCACAGAAGAAGTGGGTATGAATTAAAGAATTAGCATATTTTTCATGGTGATTTTCAACTTTATGCAAAAAAAATTGCATTCCTTTATGTTGTTTCCTGTAGAGTAAAAACTATGCAGCCCAAATTTTTTTGCCAAAACTGGAGAATTTGAGCCGAGTTGGTCTAAGATCAACATGATAAGAAGATGCTAATCGTGCCTGAACACACTCCGAAAATATGGCCTGAATAGCAGCCCAAAATCTGCTTGACTCAGGAGTCAGGCCAGTCCATGCTTGATTAGCTTGCCTTTCTGAGTAAAATCACTCTAAAATCCAGCTCAATTTTTGGTAACTAACTTCTGTGTTTTTCTTCCTAATTTCAGAGCCTGTTTTACCTTCAAACTGGTTTGAGAGGTCTATTTCTGCTTGCAACTGACACTTTTAGCCGTTTTCTTGTGAGATGAGAGGAAGTTCTCACTTCTCAGCAATGGAATTACTGTTGCTGAATAAGATTGCAGCAGTCATACATATTTCTAAATGCATGTAAGAGATCTCAGGTAAAATATCTAATACATAAACTTTGATTACTATCATAACTACAGAGAAGGTACAAGTTATAGTAAGTTAGCTTCCTAGAACTGAAAACTCATAAGAAGTTTGACATACTTGTATTTCTCCCCCTTCTTGTTATACAATGGAATTGCTCGGATGCCAGTCTGAAGCTCTGAGACAGGCAGACAAGTTTGCCCGCCAAAGTCATGCCTTCGACTCATGTTATAGTCGCGAACTTCAATTCTCAAGAGGGCTAGTTCAGGAACTGTTAATGGAAACTCGAACTCCTCATTCCATAGAGGGACCCACTGATCTACTATAGGCATTGTCTTCACCTTCTTCTTATCACCGGGGACTCCTAACACGTGAAGCTGTAACCACAAATAAAACACAAATATTCTCATAACAGTTCATTTTTGGCAAATAAATATTAGGCAGTGCATTGCTTCTTGCCTTGACTGCTAATGATTCTGAATGAAGATTTTGTATTAGCTGACCTTAGCAAAGAAATCTGGCGGCGAATACTGGTTAAAATGCTTATGATGGAAATCCAAATGCCATCCATCCCCCATGTATAACTTTACCTGTTCATTAGAGTCTATATAGATTAAGATACTAGATCATATATACTTCAGAAAAACAGAGAAAACGCGGTGTTTCTGTTGATCCTATTAATATTTAAATGACTGCTAGATGAAGCCACAAACCTTTAAAGTTTTCTTGGCTTTTCTTCTTATGCTGGGTTCGAAAACCTCGTTATTAGGACCACAATTCAAAAGGAAGTCAGGTTTTTTCACATAGCCACAACCACCATTTGCTCTAAACATTCCTTGCATCATCCATAGATACTTTCCATATCCCTTACAAGTACACAAGTAGAAATGAATGTAAGGCAGTATTAATCGGTCCTTTTATACTTCTTTCGTACTGAATGCAACTGTTTGAATTGGCAGAAACTAGAAAGTGAAGGTGATAAAATTTAGAGATGTAAACCTGCATATTGAATGCAACCATTTGAGCTCCATGTGCCCAGCCAATGAAAGGATCGTAATTTGAAGATAGAATTCTAGTACCCTTTGGGTATACTCTTAACAAGTTCTTCTGAGTAAATCTGAACAAAGGACAGAAATAGTTACATACTCATTTTGCTGACAGGAGCTATGTATAGAATTCTGAAGAATTAGCGTAAACTGTTTAGGATCATTCTGTTTAGTACATAACTGACATTTCAGAAAATAGAGCAAAGACCAAGTATATTCAGAATTGATGTAACTTGTTTAGGATCATTCTGTTAAGTACATAACAGATATTTCAGAAAATAGATCAATCAAGTATATTCAAAATGCTTCAATTTGGTCTGTGATCATTATTGCAGCCACAGTTTCTATGTTTAGAGACTAAAAATTTCTTCATAAGAGAAAAGACCTATCCTAAAGCATCTTTATGTCTTTTTTGCCTTCTATAGTTATAACACAAAAGGCGAGTACAGGAAAAGTAAATGTATCAAGTCTATTATAACTAACCGGATGATATCAGTTGCACGAGTCCTTACAGCATATTCCAGCTTCTGCTCTTTCAGACTCAAACGGGCAACTCTCTTAGAATCACCTTTAAGTAAGTTTTCCAGGCCACCTTTCCGCTTTACAGCATGAATGGAAATCAACCTCTTATATTCCGGAATGACTGCTTCCTCCTCCTCGTCCTCCTCTTCTTCCATCTTATATTGCTGCCATAGAGGATACTTAAAACATTAAGATAAAAATGTTTTTAAATTATAAACAACCTCTGAATTCTAGTTAAAATACTAACCTGAATCTGTGCATCATCTTTGATACTATGTCTGGATTCACCTGTATCTCCTAATGTAAGTACTGAAATATCATTAAAATCTTTAATCTTATGCTCATTAGGTTCTTCTTCCTTGAGATTGTCACCGGACTCTTTTGGTGGGTTGGTTGATATCAGAATCTTTCTCTTCAAATATTCTGGTGACGGGAATTCTGAAAAATCCATGCCAGGGAAGAGTATGTTTCCAAATGTTTTATTGACCATCTGAATTAAGAAAAAAGGTCCTATTTATAATCAATACAACTGATATTATGCTACAATATAAAAAAAACATTTAGCCTATGTGAATGAACTTTCCTGAGCAACTTTGGCCTGAAGAAAAGAGTCTAAGTGGTCTTCAAATGTAATAATGACAGGATAATCTGAAGCATAGAAGGCATTTTCCTTGATTGCCTCCAAACACTTGATAAGTTCTACAGGAGAAGTCATTGTCCTGTTGATTTCAACAAAGTTTAAGTTCACCAGGAAGTAGCAGAAGCTTATATATACACGAATTCAAGTTTTTTTTGACCCTCAGATATAGTCCTTTTAATCATAGAATGTGACAACGGGTGCATGGTAATACAAGGGTGCCTAATATTCATAATATGGTGTTTGTGGAGGACTTGTGTATTTGAGTATTGAGATAGCATTTTCTGTATTATACTAAGAATTGCGAAAATCTGAACTACTAAGTCTCAAGTATATAAACCAAGTTGGATAGATTTTATGTTAAGTGTACATACATACCCTCCATGGTAAACTTCCACATCGTTCCTTTTCGAGTTGGGCCACAAATCCAGCTCAATGACCCTGACACCGCTTCTTAAGGCTTTAATGATCGGCTCAATGCTGCTCGCGCTGCTGAGCTGATTTCCTGTCAAGTAAGAATTGTGGCCTGTGTAGAGGAAATAGTGAGCCAAAGGAGCATTCATGTCATGGTGCACCTGAGAGGAGCAAAAATTTTACAGGAATGTTCAGAAATTCAGAACAAGCCACAGTATTATGTCAGAGAATTTTTGAACAGAAGATGAAAAGTATTTTGACAAAAAACTTTTGGTAACAAAATTATTACAGACAGAATTTGTAAACAGCAACTTTTTCACAAAGTAAAATTCATTAAATCCATCAATTAAAGGGTAGTAAATCTTGTAATTTCCTGTATTTGCAAAAAACTGGTTGAACTAAAGGTGTTACTTACCCCAAGAGGTGCAAGAGGAGGATTAAGATCCCCAAAAAGATATCGAAAGAAGGCATCAAGGTTAAGGCCTCGCCTGTGGAAGACATGGTGATGTTTCAGACTGTTGAAAATAGCTTGAGCATGTTCAAGAGTTGCCTTCTCTTCCCCTTGAAAATCTACCAAAAATTTATGCAGGATTTCGACAGTCATCACTCCATTGTCAGAGTACTCGTTGAACAAGTTCACAACATCCTCTGGAGGCTCTGCCATCCTTAGCTTGAACATACGCCGGTAACAGAAACAGAACTCATATGCCTGTTTAGACATTTTTGTCTGATAGATTTTGTTTCGCAATTGATCCTTTGATCTAAGAAGTTGCCTTACATGAATTAAAGGAGCGATAGAGATTAGCTGCTTTCCATTAAAAAGATGAAGATAGAGATTTGTTCCTGATATTCTGCAAGAATCTCAAAACTCTTTAGCTAATAGTACTTCTGCATTAATTTTTTCTTATGGAATTTCCTTTTGCCAAAGTGGGAATAAATTCTCTTGTTGTTTACACTTCTTTTGGTATTGTATATTATTGTCAGTCTTCACGTTTTCCTTTTAAATAAAATACAATAAAAACACAAAGGAAAGTCTCAATTATCAGTAACAAAAATGTTAATTTATGCCTTTTTCTCACTCTATCAGTATTTTTTATCAATCCCTCCTCAATTTAGCCAAAACAATCAAGCCAAGTATATTCGATTTTATATTAAATTTGTATATTTTCATCTATATATACAGAATTATTGGCATTTTACAAATAAAAATAAAGTGAATGTGGTTCAAAGAACATACATAGCAGGAAGCTGTAGTAATTATGAAAAGATTATATAAATTACAGTCAGTTAACTATATTGGTAACAATTGAAATCGCATGAGAAGCTTAATGTGATCATATTTCTGTCCTTTTTTTCCAAACAACGGAACAGCTCGGATGCCACTCTGTAACTCCAAGACTGGCAAGCAAGTCTGGCCTCCAAAGGCATGCCTTCCATCTAAGTCGTGTTCACGAACTTCAATTCTTAGGAGTGCAAGTTCAGGTGCTGTCAAGGGGAATTCAAATTCCTTGTTCCACATTGGCACCCATTGATCCTCGATAGGCCTTGTTTTATCCTTCTTTATGTCTGCTGGGACTCCACAAATTGCAACCTACACAGAAAACAGCACAAAACTGTAAGTGCAAATGACAAGGTATGTATATACTACCTCCGTTTCATATTATTTGCAATGATTAGACGTTTTTCCTCTCTACTTTATATCAAGTAGTTGCAAATAATATGAAAGAGAGGTAGTATGTATGTTGGTATGTATGTATGATCAGTGACCAGGATAAAACAATTGGTTATTTTCTGACCTTAGTAAAGAAATCAGGTGGAGAAAATGGATCAAAGTGTGTTCGGCGAAATTCCAAATGCCATCCATACCCCATATATAGTTTTATCTGTACATTGAAGATTATTAGGCTTCATGAACTAATTTTGGTAAGGTGAAGTAAACAAAATCAAAGTTTTGTATGTAATCCTAGTTCTGCTAGACAATGCTAACTGATGAAAGCTAGACCTTTAAAATCATCTTGAGTGGTCTTTCAATAATGTTGGGATTAAAGGGCTCATCACTTAACAAGAAATCTGGCTTCCTCACGTAACCACAGTTTCCATTAGCTCTAAACATCCCTTGCATAATCCAAAGGTATTTTCCATAACCCTGTCGAAACAAGAGGAAAGTAATTAATCAGCATTAGGCTGACTCATTAAGTCTTGTACTGGAAAAAACTATAGATTTCCAAGTTACCTGCATGTTGAATGCTACCATTTGAGCTCCGTGTGTCCATCCAATAAAAGGGTCATAATTTGAAGAAAAAAAGCGTGTTCCTTTTGGATATATCCTGAGTAGGTTCCTCTGAGTAAACCTGAGGTGGGTTGCCTTTGGTGAGGAAACACCGAAACATGTATCTATTATCTAACAATTAGTCTTCAACATCTCATAGACTCGTACCAAGTGGCTGTGCATAAGTCATTGAGCTAACTAGTATAGTCTTACAGGACTTTCTGCTTTATATCATACCCATACTTATACCAATCATGATAATTTTGAAAACTAACAACGAAAAAACAGGAAACTGTCTTTTCTGGTTTCTAAAAACAATTTAAGTTTTCTAAGAACCTCAAATTTAGCAACTATGACAAATAAATTAAACCTGTTTGAATTACTTACTTGACAATGTCACTTGCATAAGTTTTCACAGCATTTATCAACTTCTCCTCGCTCATACTCAACCGAGCAACTCTCTGAGTATGTTCATTCAAAAGCTTTTTCAGTCCATCATCATCTCCATGTTTCAGTTTGACAGCATGAATAGCAATCAAATGCATATACTCAGGAACAGCGGTATCCTCTTCACATTCTTCTTCATTGTCCTGTTAGTATTTATTACAGATGTCAAGATTGTTTAGGGAAACAAAAAGTAAAGCTGAATATGAGGAAATTCATAGTTTTAATGCTATCAAGATAAACCTTGATTGTTATATCTTCAAGTTCATCATTATGTTCTTGTTGGATGATGCTATCAAGTGAGATTTTCGGCGGCTTGGTTGATATCAGTATCTTTTCCTTCAACTGTTCAGGTGAAGGGAATGCAACAAATTCCAATCCAGGATACAACATTGCTCCAAAAATATCACTGACCATCTGAATTCAATAAAATATATAGAAGAGTTAATATCAGGCATAAATCCAATAGATTATATAGGAAAATGTATTATGTTTTAGGAACTCTCCTTGGCCACTTTAGCTTGAAGAAAAGAAGTCAAGTGATCTTCAAAAGTAATGATGACAGGGTATTTCGAGGCAACGAAAGCATTTTCTTTGATTGCTTGCAAACATTTGTGGAGTTTGACAGGAGAAGTCATTGTCCTGCAAGTATGAAAATTTCAAATTAAGCAAACTATGTAACACTTTGTTCCTTTTACAAATGTTAAGGTATGAATCTTAGAAGCATAATACTACCCTCCATGAAAAACTTCGATATCATTTTTGTTATTCTTGCTAGGCCATAAATCTAGCTCGATGACCCTGACACCACTTAATAAGGCCTTGATGATCGGCTTAATGCTGCTCTTGCTGCTGAGTTGATTTCCTGTCAAATAGGAATTATGGCCTGTGTATAAGAAGTAATGAGCCAGAGGTTCATTCATGTTCTGGTGCACAACCTGTAGTACCCAATTTTAAGTAAGCGCGATTATGCTTTGTCCAAAAAATGTAAGACAGAAATATACTGCATCACTGATAATATTACAGTTTATGTACGATTATATCAAGTAGCTAGGTAGATCATAAAAAAGAGTGTAAGAACTTTGAAAAGATTATTACCCTAGGGTGTGCAAGAGGAGGATTTAGGTCCCCGGAAAGATATTGGAAGAAGGCGTCAAGGTTAAGACTTCTCCTCAGGAAAACATGATGATGCTTGATACTATTGAATATATCTTGAGCACTTTCAATAGTGTGATGTTCTCCTTGATAATCATTCAAAAACTGGTGCAGTTTTTCAACTGTCATCGCCCCTTTGTCAGAGTACTCGTCGAACAAGTTCTTGATATCTGTTGGAGGTTCTGCCATTCTTAGCTTAAACATACGCCGGAAGCAGAAACAGAACTTGTATGACTGCTTAGGTTTATTTAACTGATCAGCTGTTGGTGTGAACAACTTTTTCATGGTATTCATTTTTGTAACAGTCTATTCATCTGGTTTATCTTTCTGACATATTGTACTTAGGTAAAATATATAGGAAGTGAAAAGAATACTTGTTGGTTAATTAAAATATTGTGCTTTGGAGTTGCCTCTTGCCAAAGTTAGAATATATACTCAAGACATCCTCTAATATAATTTATCCTTTTATTCAGCTAACATAGTGCTAACAACATAGTTATACATGTACTGCATCAATACATGAAGCTTTTATCTTAGAATTTGTAGGCTGAAAGAGATGAATTGTTGGAAAAGTACAGTACACTTTGGCATTGTTTGGCGATTCATTTGATTCATTTTATTATATAGATTTTTAGCTTTGGCTTTTCAAGGCGGTCAAATAGACAAAGAAAGTAATACAACATATTATATATATTAATAGAACGGAGGAAGTAGTATTGTTCTAGCTTTTGATTTGCTTGCTCAAGAGTTGGAGATTCTGCTCACAAAACAGCTCATCGACAATATTGGTCCAGACAACTAACTATATTGGTCGATCAAACAAGTCAAGTGAACCAGCCTAACAACTGAATCTTGATTGATAAAACAAAACCTTTATTTATTGCTCATTTTTCAGTATTTACTATTTAGTTTGATAAACCCCAGAATAAAGCCAAAATTTTTGCACATACAACAAAACTCCAAGGAGATCAAAAAGGTACATGTTCACAGATGATACATACATAAGGACACCATCTCATGAACAAAGTACTAACAGTATAAGTATATTTACGCGAATATAAACTGCATCAAAAGCTTAACCGAAGCATATTTCTCTCCTTTGTAATCATAAAGGGGGACTGCATGAATTCCTGGTTTCAGTTCTCTGACAGGCAAGCAAGTTTGCCCACCAAAATCATCCTTATCAGTTGTATCATATTCATGAACTTCAATTCTCAGCAAAGCCAGTTCAGGGATTTTTAAAGGGAAACTGAATTCTTCGTTCCAAGCCGGTCTCCAATGATCCTCTTTCACCTTTGTTTTCTTCATCAGTTTATCTGCTGGCGACCCTGCTATTCCCACCTGTAAATTACTCCTAGAATTTTACTCAAAGTTTCATAGCAAGCTAAAGTTATACAATACAATATATAACATAAAGTGGTTAATATTCTTAATAATAAGGTTTGGTTTACCTTAACATAGAAATCTGGTGGTGAAAATGTGTCAAAATGAGTTTGTCTGAAATCTTCACGCCACCCATCTCCAATGTATACTTTCACCTAAACAATCCACATATTTCTTTCTTTCAGATGAAGTGCATTTTAGATACTTATTAATGATAGTAAATCGAGTTTATTTAGTGATTAAGTCACCTTTAATGTTGTCTTGATTGATAAATCTGCTTTTGGATCAAAAACTTGGTCATCAGGACCAAAATTCAACAGAAAATCAGGCTTTTTTACATAACCACAGCTTCCATTGGCTCTAAACATCCCATGCATCAACCAAAGTTGTTTCCCATGACCCTGTCAACATACGCGATTGATTAACTTGTTAAGTACATTATTAACTAGTCAACAAACCAGCAAAGATGCTAATTAGCTAGATAATTGATTTGCTGTTTATATACCAAAACATTACTAATAAGTTGTATGTTAGGACAGTTAACCTGCATGTTAAACGCAACCATTTGAGCTCCATACATCCAACCAAGAATAGGCTCGTAATTGGAAGAGTTGAACCGCGTAACCTTAGGAAAAATCCTCAGAATATTTTTCTGGGTGTACCTGCAGATTAATGAACACCATACACATTCATACATTGATACAAGATTTACAGGACAAACACTAGTATAAAAAAAAATACTACAGTTCTAAGACAAACCAATGAACCATGATCATTAGGCCACATATCACATGGCTCAGTTAATCAGTTTGACCTCAGCCCAACCCTTTTAATTGTCTATCATAACACATGTGACTTGCTTGAGGCATTTGCAAAGTCTATACATTTTGAGCCAGACATGAACTGGCCCACTTAAGACCAATCAAATAAATTTTCCTTTTACAGAAAAATTGGATAAACACAAGTAGTTTTTTTTCTAATACTAGGTTCGTTACACATTAGTTGCAACTTTGGAATATTTTATGTAACGGAGGTAGTAAAATTACTTTACAATAAAAAGT
Organism: Chenopodium quinoa; assembly: GCF_001683475.1. Classification (NCBI taxonomy): domain Eukaryota; kingdom Viridiplantae; phylum Streptophyta; class Magnoliopsida; order Caryophyllales; family Amaranthaceae; genus Chenopodium; species Chenopodium quinoa. The sequence goes on along the minus strand of NW_018743669.1, from coordinate 1,171,474 downwards.
GATGAGGTACCTTATGATATGAGTTCCATGAGAAGTGGTTGCCTTGGCTAGAAGTTGCTCACTCCAACTCAAACGGCTCACCTTAATAGGATCCACCTTAAGAGACTCCTTCAATTCACCCCTCTTTATACCCGGAATCGTTATCATTCTCTTATACTCGGCCGGTCTTTCTTGCAACGAAGGGTCGTCATATTCACACACTTCTTGTTCAACATTTCCATTTGCACTTTTCTCATCATTATTGGCCTGTTAGAAACAAAAAATCATCAGCAACTACTAAATAAAATTATCATTAAAACATACAAACATCAAAATTAGAATTATTTACTTAAAATAAAACCTTATACTCTTGTTCTTCAATAGAAGGCTGCTTCTTTTGAGATCCGCTACCATTACTATTTTTGGCATTTTCGGCCGTAAGATACTCCTTGGGTGGTTTAGTTGATACAAGAACCTTATACTTCAATTCTTCAGGGGAAGGGAAATCCTTCAAAATTTCAGTTTCGGGGTAGAACAACATATCCTCAAAAACTTCAATAATCATCTTCAAATTCAAACCATAAATAATCAATATATACTTGATTAATAAATTAATAAACTCATTTAAATCCATAAAAATTACACATATACTTAAATGTACATACTTGTGCTACTTTAGCTTGTAGAGTTGGATTAAGATGATCCTCGAGAGTCAAAATCACAGGATAAGGAGATGCACAAAATGCATATTCTTTTATGGATTTCAGACATTTGAGCAGATCCACTGGAGTTGTAAGAGTCCTTTAACAAAAAAAAAAAAAAAAAAAAAAAGTTAAATCAAACCAAAAAAGAAATGAACAACAAAAAAAAGGAAGGTTATTAATATGATTGCATACTTTCCATGCAAAACATGAACATCTTGTTTGTTAGGAGTAGGCCAAAGATCAAGCTCTATAACCCTTACACCTCTCTGTAATGCTTGAATGATCGGAACATCGCTACAATCGCTACTGATTTGATTGCCTGTCAAATATGAATTATGACCTGTGTATATGAAATAATGGGATATTGGAGCGTTCATATCTTGATGAACCTTCAACATTTCCCAAAAAAAAAAAGTCAAAATCACTTTCACAATGGTAAAATTATAGATAGCAACTTGTTATATTAATAACATGAATGATTAGTAAGAACTAACCTGGGGATTAATAGGCGGATTAAGATCAGTCGAGAAAAGATAAGAGAAAAACTCATCAAGACTAAGAGTTTTTCTAGCAGTGTTACTAAAAATAGGCATGTGAGGGTGTTTTCTTCTTGACTTGATCTCTTCAATGATGTTCTCTGCATCGGTTAATGTGGTCGTCTTGGATTCACCTTGCACCTCGATCATCAACTTCTGGAGGTGTTCCGCCGTCATGTGGGGCCCACATTCGGCGTATTTGTCAAATAGATGTTTGATATCAGTAGGCGGCTGTAACTCCGCCTTCACAAATTTTCTGGTAAAACACCCAAATATCTTGAAACTCTCCATTTCTTTCTTTACCAACAACAAAAACAAAGAAGGTGAGATCCTCTGTTTTAATAACAGGGGAAACAGACCATATATGTTGCCTTTCACAACACAAGTAAATTCCTTTATATTTGCTAGCTGTTGACTAGACATACAAAAGCACACTTTCACACAAGTAGTATTTATGTTCAATCTTTGAAAAATATGTACTTGTACCTATTGAGTACGTGCACGTTACTTATTGCATTGGTATTTACTCCGTAACTAGATACAATGTAATCGGAAAAACAGTGAGTAAATATGACAAAAAAAAAATTTAAAAATAATACACATATTACAAAAAGGACTTGTAAGATAATATAGAATATTGGTTGACTAGAGAATAGTTTAAAATTAAGGGTAGCTAATAGCTGTTGAATGTTGCTAAATTATTGCATAGTTATAATTTCTTTTTTTAACTTGTAGTTGATTGGTTAGTTGTAAATATAATCCACTTAATTTTATAAAAATTGTGTTGATAAGTATATTAGGTGACTCGTACTTCGTAGCTTTGTCCGCCCGATCGGGCGGACATTGCCCGGTCTGACCGGGCGGAAGAAGAAGAGGTGCCTGGCAAATTCGTTGAAGAAGCTGCTCTCGCGCCCGACCGGGCGAGCCTTCGCCCGACCGGGCGAGCCTTCGCCCGACCGGGCGAGCCTTCGCCCGATCGGGCAGACCTTGCCCGGTCTGACCGGGCGGTGGGGGTTGGATACGTTGAAGCATTCGTATGGAGTTTTCTTCTCGCGCCCGATCGGGCAGACCTTGCCCGGTCTGACCGGGCGGAGAAGGAAAAATACGGAACGCGGATTTTGCGGTTTTAGGTTATCTTATTTTATTATCTTTTTGCCCAAGTATCTTTTAATTAGGGATTAATATAAAACCTCCCTAATATCAGTATTAGGGTTAAGAGAGACAGAGTGAAAGCCGTTCTTGAGAAATACAAGAATCATCTTTGTAATCTTTGCAGTTTATAGTGAAATCATTCGATCTCGGTGCCCGTGGACGTAGCTATCACATCGATAGTGAACCACGTAAATTCTTGGTGTTGTTCTTATTGTTTGCATTGAATTTCTTTATTGTTTTCTTGTTTGTTTACGACCTTTGCTTCCGCTGTCGCACAACAATTGGTATCAGAGCTCAGGTTCAATCCTTGGAGAGTTTCTTGAAGATAACAATGGCAGGAGATTCAACAATAAGAATTGAGAAGTTTACCGGGAAAAATAGTTTCGGGTTATGGCAAATTAAGATGAAGGCTCTGTTAAAACAACAGCAGATATGGCGTCCGTTGGCTCCAAAGAGTACTACTTCGGAGTCAGGAGACGGACCGACTGACTCGCAGTTAGAAGTTATGGAAGAGAAGGCACACTCTACCATATTACTTAGTCTTGATGATCAAATCATCACGGAGGTTGCTGATCAGGAAACGGCGGCTGGATTGTGGCTGAAGCTGGAGTCATTGTATATGACTAAGTCGTTGACCAACAAATTATTACTGAAACAGCGGTTGTTTAGCCTCCGGATGCAGTCAGGTACTTCCTTACGGGAACATCTAGAAAAACTTAACTCTATTTTGCTTGATTTACGTAATTTAGATGTTAAAATTGATGATGAGGATGCTGCGTTGATTTTACTTGTATCTCTACCGTCTAGCTTTGAGAATTTTGTAGAGTCTTTTGTTGTTGGTAAGGATTCTATAACCTTAGAAGAAGTGAAGGCAGCACTTCATACTAGGGAACTCAGAATGAAAGCTACGAGTGATAATGGGGATAATGGTAGTGGGTTATTTGTTAAGTCCGGAAAGTCTAAAAAGAATAAGGGGTTTAACAAGGGGAACAATGCTGGGTCGGGTGCTGGAAACGGCAAGGATGGATCTAGTAAAACTACTACTAAAACATGTTATTACTGTAAAGAACCGGGTCACTTTAGGAATAATTGTCCGGTGAGGAAAAACAAGTCCCAGGCTGCTGTAGTTGAAGAGAAACCGAATGAGAGCTATAATTCAGAGGAAGATTTAGCATTAGTCAGTTCTGCTAGGTCTGATGATTTATCTGATAACTGGGTTCTAGATTCGGGGTGTTCGTTCCATATGTGTCCACGTCGAGATTGGTTTGATACATATGAACCTCGCAATGGGGGTATGGTTATAGTCGGTAACAATGCTCCATGTAAGGTCACAGGTATTGGTTCCATGAGGTTGAGGACTGTTGATGGGCGGAGGTTAACTTTGACTAATGTACGGCATGTTCCTGCTTTAGGAAAGAATCTGATTTCATTGGGTACCCTGGATGAATTGGGGTACAATGGTGTGTTTTCAGATGGGGAGTTGTGTATTTTCAGAGGTTCTGAGTTGGTACTTAAGGGTATCAAAAGGAACACCCTCTATGTTTTTGAGGGTGTTACACTGCCTAGTTCTGCGGTTTGCGCATCTGTATCTCACCAGGAGATGACTAAGATTTGGCACATGAGGCTTGGTCATATGGGGGAGAAGGGGATGCAGCTATTGTCCAAGAGGGGTCTTCTATCCGGGGTCAAGGTTGCCAACCTTGAATTTTGTGAGCATTGTGTGTTTGGTAAGAAACACAGGTCAAAGTTCAGCAAGGGTGCTCACATTACTGATGCAGTGCTCGATTACATCCATTCAGATTGCTGGGGTCCATCTAGAGTTGAAGGTATGGGAGGTTACCACTATTTTGTGTCATTTGTTGATGACAAGTCCCGATACACATGGCTTAGGTTGCTTAAGTCAAAGGATGAGGCCTTCAAAGCTTTCAAGCAATGGAAAGCTTTGGTGGAAAATCGACAAGGAAGGAAGATCAAGAAGCTACGAACGGACAATGGGCTAGAGTTTTGCAAAGACGAGTTTAATCAGTTCTGTGCAGATGAGGGTATAGGTCGGCATCATACTGTCAGGAAGACACCACAGCAGAACGGTGTAGCAGAACGGGTTAATCAGACACTGCTAGAGAGAGTTCGATGCATGCTCTCTAATGCAGGGCTTGGGAGGAGGTACTGGAGTGAAGCTGTGTTAACAGCTTGTTATGTCATTAATAGGGGTCCTCATTCTGGAATTGATTCCAAGATTCCGTTTGAGATCTGGAGTGGTAAGTTGCCTAATTTTTCGAATTTGAAGATTTTTGGTTGTGTTGCTTATTATCATGTTATTGAGGGTAAGCTGGATCCACGAGCCAAGAAGGGGTGTTTTGTTGGGTACGGGGATGGTGTGAAGGGGTTTAGAATTTTTTCACCTTCGGAGGGTCGGGTCATTCTTAGTAGGGATGTTACTTTCGATGAAAACACCATGTATTCAATTAAAAATGCAGAGATTTCAGATTTGAGAAGGGAAGGAGACAATTTATTACAGACAGATGGGGTACTTGAGGTACATCAGTCTACCATTGCTGATTTACCTCGGGTACAATATATTGATGATGATGCTGATGTTCCAGTGCCGGGTACTCCTGAACCTGAGATTACTCCTACTCATTCTAACTCTGGGGATGAGGTGGAGCAATCTAATCAGGGGTCATCTAGTCAACCTGACACCATTCTTGAGATGCCTAAACGAGTTATCAAGAAGCCTGTTAGATTGATTGAAGAGATGGAGGGAAGAAATTGCTGTGTTGATGCGATGACAGGTTATGCATTGAGTGTAGCTGATGATGTAGAGTCATTTGAACCTGCCACATATAAACAAGCAATTAGTTGTAGTGAGTCTGCGCAATGGCTTGCCGCAATGGGTGAAGAGATGCAGTCTCTTTACAAGAACAGAGTGTGGGAACTGGTAAAGGTACCGGAAGGGAGGAAGCTTGTGGGTTGTAAATGGATTTACAAGAAGAAAGAAGGGTTGTCGGAAACTGAGCAAATACGTTTTAAGGCTAGGCTAGTTGCTAAGGGGTTCAGTCAGGTAGAAGGGGTTGATTTTGTTGAGATATTCTCACCTGTGGTTCGACATACTTCTATCCGTGTGTTATTGTCAATTGTAGCACATTTTGATCTTGAGCTGGAGCAGTTGGATGTTAAAACGGCTTTCCTTCATGGCGATTTGGAGGAGGAGATTCTGATGAAGCAGCCCGAAGGATTCGAAGCTCCTGGAAAGGAACACTATGCCTGCAGATTGCTAAAGTCATTGTATGGACTTAAGCAATCCCCCCGACAGTGGTACAAAAGGTTTGATTCTTTTATGGTTTCACAAGGTTTTGACAGGAATTCATATGATTGCTGTGTGTATCATAGTAAGCTGGATAATGGTTCCATGATTTATCTTTTGTTATATGTTGATGACATGTTGGTTGCCACAAAGAATAAATCTGATATTGCTAGATTAAAGGAGATGCTTAACTCGGAGTTTGACATGAAAGACTTGGGTGCAGCTAGGAAGATTTTGGGTATGGAGATCTACAGGGATCGGGCTAGAGGTAAGTTTTTCTTGACTCAGAAAAGCTACATTGAAAAGATTTTGTCTCGTTTTGGGATGGAAAAATCGAAGCCTATAAGTACGCCAACTACTGTTAGTTGTAAGTTGTCTTTGTCTATGTCACCTCAATCAGAGGAGGAGTTGTCTTATATGTCTAGAGTTCCATATGCAAATGCGGTTGGTTGTTTGATGTATGCTATGGTCTGTACTAGGCCGGATATTGCGCATGCCGTTAGTGTTGTAAGCAGGTTTATGGCTCGACCTGGGAGGGAACACTGGCAAGGGGTGAAAAGGATTTTTCGCTACCTGAGAGGGACAGCTGATATTGGTCTTGTGTACGGGAATGATAAGGAATGCTTGGTCACTGGGTACAGTGATTCTGATTATGCAGCTGATGTGGATACCAGGAGGTCTGTGACTGGTTATGTGTTCACTTTGGGTGGTTCTGTGGTTAGTTGGAAGTCTACATTGCAGTCATCAGTTACGTTGTCAACTACTGAAGCTGAGTATATGGCTTTAACTTCTGCAGCTAAGGAGTCTATTTGGCTCAAAGGCCTAGTAGGTGAACTGGGTATTGCACAGGATTTTGCTACAGTGTATTGTGATAGTCTAAGTGCGATTTGCTTAGCTAAAGATCAAGTACACCATGATCGGACGAAGCACATTGATGTCAGGTATCATTTCTTACGTACTGACAAGAGGATTAAGGTGAAGAAGATTGGGACTGCTGACAACCCGGCTGATTTCTTCACTAAGCCTGTTCCGTTTAGCAAGTTTAAACATTGCTTAGACTTGCTAAATATTGATTACTACGTGATGTAGTAGGCCCTGAGGGGCGAAGTTGGGGAGCTCCTGGTGTAGGTGTGTTGGCATTAAGGTGGAGCTTGCCCGGGGCTTGTGATGCAGGTGGAGCATTATGAGTTGTTATACTTGGAGACGAGTATGTGATGGGTCTTGGTTGAAGACTTATCGGGATGTATGGCTTATGCATGAGTCCTGCATCGGGTTTGGCTTGAGATGTTTTTTCACTATGTCTTGATGGGGTCGTTTGCTGACTACGAGTTCTCGTCAAGGTGGAGATTGTTGATAAGTATATTAGGTGACTCGTACTTCGTAGCTTTGTCCGCCCGATCGGGCGGACATTGCCCGGTCTGACCGGGCGGAAGAAGAAGAGGTGCCTGGCAAATTCGTTGAAGAAGCTGCTCTCGCGCCCGACCGGGCGAGCCTTCGCCCGACCGGGCGAGCCTTCGCCCGACCGGGCGAGCCTTCGCCCGATCGGGCAGACCTTGCCCGGTCTGATCGGGCGGTGGGGGTTGGATACGTTGAAGCATTCGTATGGAGTTTTCTTCTCGCGCCCGATCGGGCAGACCTTGCCCGGTCTGACCGGGCGGAGAAGGAAAAATACGGAACGCGGATTTTGCGGTTTTAGGTTATCTTATTTTATTATCTTTTTGCCCAAGTATCTTTTAATTAGGGATTAATATAAAACCTCCCTAATATCAGTATTAGGGTTAAGAGAGACAGAGTGAAAGCCGTTCTTGAGAAATACAAGAATCATCTTTGTAATCTTTGCAGTTTATAGTGAAATCATTCGATCTCGGTGCCCGTGGACGTAGCTATCACATCGATAGTGAACCACGTAAATTCTTGGTGTTGTTCTTATTGTTTGCATTGAATTTCTTTATTGTTTTCTTGTTTGTTTACGACCTTTGCTTCCGCTGTCGCACAACAATTTGTTTAATCAACTTTCACATGACATTGGCTGATTGGCAATTAAGCCTTAAAGCCAGAAATGTCACCCTCTTGTGATCAAAGCTGAGACATGATGGATTGAGGGGTCATCTTCTTTTTATTTCTTCTTTTTCTATTGTTTCTAACATGTGCAGGAGGTCATTTGGATTAGGTTTGTGCTAAATAAGATTTATTATTGTTAATTAACTTTTTGTAATGAAGTTAAATACCACGTAGTGTGTAAGATACAATAAGTATCTAAGTAAACTTCGGAGTTTAGATTAGATAATTAAATACGACAAGTTTTGCTAGAATACATATAGAACTAATAGAAGCGGCTTATACATCTAACCCAAAAACTTTATATTGATATGTACTTTTATTTTACAAAGCATTTTTATAAAGTGTTGTCCTTTACAAAATTTTGTTATGCAGACATTTCTACGTCTTTACCTTGATTATAACATGTCGTGACATGGTGTCACTTTATTTTAGCTAGTTACTCCGATCCGTATTTAACATGTTAATAACTAGCTTTTGATCAAAAATAAAAAATAAAATTATCAACCCTCTTACTCAAGGTCAACATCTCTTTAAATACTTGTAAAGTAGACCTATTATAAGATTTATCATTTCCAACTTTTTTTTAATACCTTTTTCTTTTCAATTATCTCCACAGTAAAATTAATTTGTAATATTGTAACTGAGCTTGCTTCTTGTTATTTATTTATTTATTTATTTATTTTTAAAAAATTTAATATAGATATAACAAGATTATCCATTTTAACTTTGTAAGAGTATGATTTTGTAATCAACATCCTTTTTATCAACAAAAACTCATGCCTTTTCAAGCCCAAATTTACTCTTATTTAAGCTACCAGCTTCTAAAAATGTACATCTAATTTAATAATTTATGCATAGATTACAATGCATCTCTATTTTATTTTATTTATATTACTTTTTTAAAAAAATAAAATTATCTTTTTGTAAAGGAACAAAATCAGATAACTATATTTCCTCAAAAAAAAAAAAAAAAAAAAATTTGGACAGACATGCGCTACATAGTTAGTAGTACCCTCTCATTAACATTAGCACTTTAGCAGTGCAGACTAGAGGCACAAAAATACAAAATAATCCATGTTATCTTTAATTGGAAGAAGCTAGAAAATTGAACTATTAATGTGGTTGTTGAGGACTGAGGAGATTGAAATGTTAAGCGTGGAAAATATATATTGTGTATTTGTGTTGTAATAGAGTGTAACTGTGTAAGTGTGTAACACACTATCTACTATTCATCTATTTGGCTCTTGTTACTCTTTAGTTAGTTAGAAGCAAAATTTATTTTTTCCAAAGCGCTTGTGGTCAAGTACGTGACATCGCTTTCCCACTTTATCTAGGGCAGACCATGTATCAAATCATGGGGAAAACATTGTGGTAAGAACCGATAAGGATCCTAACCCTAACATATATAGGACAACCAGTGGCGGACCCAGGAATTTCCGACTGGTGAGTCACAATCGATAACCAAATATGTAAAAAAAAAATTTTACCAAAATTCCTAAGAAAAATTATTTACAAAGATCATCCAAATAGAAAATTGACAAGATTACAATACTAACTTATAATTAACAAGCTTAAAATTGACCTAAAATAATAATCACAATAATTAACAAACTAATTTATTTATTTAATTTTTTTTTTAAGAAACTTAATAATTTTTTTGGGCCCTGGTGAGTCATTTGACCCACCAGGCACAAAGGCAGGTCCGCCGCTGAGGACAACCCGTCCAACTTACATGTATCGGTTGGGGGGAAAAAAAAAACTTTGTTATAAATGAAGAATTGACAGCTATAAATCAAAAAAATGTTATGCATGTGCATGACTCTTAAAAAAATCTTTATAGTCTGTGTTTTTAGTTTGAATTTGTGGTTCAAACACTTAAAATAATAAGAAGAAAAAATAAATACTCGTAACTCGGGTACATAAGAGGATCCCAATATCAAGTACTTCGGCTTGATAAGATTCAAATTATCGGCTACATTAGTCGCGAAGAATAAGAGCCATTTCTTCTTCTAACATGACCAACATCTTATGCATTAATTTCTACATTAAGTGCTGGCAAAATGCATTGAGTAATAAATTAATAATACAGAAAACAGTACACCATATATGATAAGCGTTGTGGATTTGTGGTGTTATCGTGATTCACTGTAAACTTTTTTTTCAACAGATTTAGTGTCCACTTGTCCGAATTAGAGTGGTTAACTATCAGACAAATTCCAACGCTTTGGTTGTCAAGCTAAATTTGCGCAACCTTTGATCTTTAATTTAATCTAATTTCCTCACAAATTCGATCACAACTTCACATTATTAAACAAATATAGTCAAATAGCCAATTATGATAAGACACATTTTGTTAGAATATATATATATATATATATTTTGTATTTAAAATTAGGGTAATGTTATATGTAGCTCTAAAGACTATATATAAGCATTAACAGAGGTTTTTCAGTGCGGCACGGTTATTTGTATTTTAGGGTTACTTGTAGGGTGTTACTTGTATTATGAAGTTACTTGTATGTGTTACTTGTATCGTGGGGTTACTTGTATGTGTTACTTGTATCCATGGTCGGCCATTAGGGTGTGCGGCATGAGCTGCTGCACAGGGCCCAACTTTGGTTGGGGCCTAAGATCATTAAAAAAAATGTATAAGTAATATATGTTGTAAAGTTATTCATGTATATTAATAATGGCTTAGTGGTTTCATGAGCTTTACCACCTTCACTTGCAAAAGATCCTTGGTTCAATTCTCACTAAAGTCTTTTTATTTTTACAAAAAGTATTTTTTTTTCTCTTTTTTACAAAATGTATTTAATGCCTATGCTTGTTTAATGTTTACTATTTTCAAAACCACTAATGCATTTCTTTTTCTGCCATATATAATAAATGACTAAACTCTATTTACAAAGTATTTCATTTTTGTATAATTACAAACTTTATATATTCCGAATTTGTGAAGAACAACGATTTTGTTTCTTGTATTAAAAAATATACCGTGAGTAGAGAAAATTCATAAGCTAAATTCTATATTCTATTTTTGCACAGGGCCTCCAAAAAGATTGGGACGACCCTGCTTGTATCGTGGGGTTACTTGTATGTGTTACTTGTATTATGAGTAACTCCAGATCAAAATCTCATATCAAACTCCCATACCAAACCAGTGACACCCTACAAGTATCCCCTGATCAAAACCAATAACAGTCATACAAGTAACACATGACAAAACCAGTAACACCCTACAAGTAACCCCGACCAAAACCAGTAACACCCATACAAGTAACCCCAGAATACAAGTAACACCTACAAGTAACCCCTGACAAAACCAGTAACACTCTATAAGTAACCCCGACCAAAACAGTAACACCCATACAAGTAACTTCAGAATACAAGTAACACCTACAAGTAACCCCTGACAAACCCAGTAACACCTTATAAGTAACCCCGACCAAAACCAGTAATAACACCCATACAAGTAACCCCAGAATACAAGTAACACCTACAAGTAACCCCCGACAAAACCAGTAACACCCTACAAGTAACTCTTGCCGCACCATGTGGCCATCCACATACAAAAATTTGTAAAGCATTAAATATACTCTTGGAAATTGTATAAAATTAGGAATTTATGACAAAAACACACGTAAATCAGTGTTTATATTTTGATGATTTCTTAACTTCTTACAATTTTCAAATGTAAATTTAATGCTTATATGTAGTCCTAATGACTATGTATAACATTTTCCTTAAAATTAAAATTATTCCACGTCTTAAGAAATGTTCTTGGACTTTGTGGCCTTTTATAAACCAATTTATACATACACGTGCCATTTTGCAATAGTTGAATTTTGTGGAAAGTTTTTTGTTAGAAAAAAAAAAGTGCAAGGTAAAACACACTTATGAAGTCATGATAGGAATATGATCGAGAATTAAAAGCAATTTCCACATTTGGCTAGTTATCAAAATAAGTTTGGAATGAGCATATACAAGTTTATCTAGGTAAACGAATTTTTGTTAATCAGGTGGCATTTCTATAAATATATTGAAACAACGTGGTTATTTATTCAATATTTTTGATGAGCTGTCCAATTACTGTTTGCAACTTGTTTTTACTGTTTGGTAAGAAAATTACACATGTATCTCTCAATTAGTACATAAAAAGACGCATGTAACCCTTCACTGGTACTTGAAAACAGTACACAATATGATAAGCGTTGTGGATGTGTGGTGTTAGCGTGATTCACTGTAATAAACTCTTTTTTCTACAGATTCAGTGTCCACTTGTCCGAATAAGAGTGGTTAAAAATCAGACAAATTTCAACGGTTTGGTTGTCAAGCCAAATTTGCGCAAGGTTCGATCTTTAATTTCTCTTTCCTTCTTTCTTTTTCTTTTTTTTTTTTTTTTTTAAACAGTCTTTAATTAATCTAATTTCCTCACAAATTCACAATTTCACATTATTAAAGAAATACAGCCAATTATGATAGGACACATATTGTTTTGTACATTTTTTTTTAAAATCAAAATTATACGACGTATTATAAAGTGTTATTGGACAACGAATTTATACATACATGTGCCATTTTGCAATATTGAATTTTGTGAAGGTAAAATATAATTTATTACTTTTACATAGGCCTTGTTTGGCAAATGGCTGTTGACGGTTGACTGTTGGCAGGTTCACTTGACTTGTTTGACCAGCTAGAATGTTTGGTTGTTTATAATGGCTTTTGAAATTGACTGTTTAAGCTGGATGTTTATAAAAGTGTTTGGTAAATTAATTGTTGGTTGTTAGTTGTTTATTAGATAATTTGTGGGCCAACAAGCCAAAAACCAACAAAAAAGCTACTCAAAGCAGCTTTTTCATTTTGGGGTTGTTTGGTAAGTAGCTTTTTGATGGCTTTTTATATAGTTTTTGGCTTTTGGCTTTTGGAAGTGGTCAAACAGCCAAAATTTGTGTTTGGTTAATTGGCTTTTTGGTTGGCTAAAAAGCCAGCTTTTCCGCCAAAAGCCAAAAGCCAAAAGCCAGTGAGAGTAGCTTTTTTGGGTTGGCTTTTGGTTTAAATGATAACAATTACAATTTTATCCCTCATGACACCTATTATCATTCTCATCTCAATTACTTTTCTCTCTCCAAAAATCAAAAAACCCACTATTATACTACAGAGAGAATTTGGGAGAAGTTGTGGTGAAGGTATCACATTGCTGCTAGCTTGATGGAAACTAGACGAGCCAAGCGAGTCAGAAGACAATAATATTAGTTTATTAATATGCATTCTTATGATTTATTTTTTCTAAGTTACTACTCCGTACCTATGTTCTATTATTCATTTTGGATTGTATTATTGAAATTTTGTAAGCATTATTTTACATGTGATAATAATAATAATAATAATAATAATAATAATAATAATAACCAACAAAATAAAAAAAAATTATTATGAAAAAAAATACGAAGTAACAGTGATAGGTGTTATTAGTAGTAGTAAATAATAATCCTATTTACAAAAAAAAAAAAAAAATTTATTATTTAAAAAAAAAATAGAGAGTAACAGTGATACTACTTGGGTAAAAGTTAAAAAAAAACATTATTATTATTAAAAAATAATAAAACATATCAATGCCCTTAAAGGTAATTTTAGCCCTAAACAACCAACAACCAATAACCAAGTTTACCAAACATATTTTTTAACAGCTAACAGTCAAACAGCCAACATAAAAAGCCAATACATACAGCTGGTCAGACAAGCCAAGAGTAACAGCCAGCAGCCAACAACTAATTGCCAAACAAGGCCTTTGGCTTAAAAGCCAGCTTTTTCGCTTACTAAAAAGTCAATTACCAAACACATTTTTTGGCTGTTTGACCACATAAAACAGCCAAAAGCTAACCAAAAAGTCATTAAAAAGTCAATTACCAAACATGACCATAATGGATAGAACTTCTAAATTGTAAATAATCTTGTAAATTTGTAATATAGCCGACATATTTCTAATCTTATCTATGGACTTATCGAGAATTCATTCTATGGCAATAAATACGGAGTATTTTGTAGTACTTACTCAGTATTGTATTCTTTACTATTAAATAAAACTAGATTAGTTCCCGTGCCATGCACGGTAATCTTCAATAATTATTATTAAACTATCATTATAATTAGTTTTTATAAACAAAAAAAATTCTAAAAATATAGTTGACAAATTTGAGAAAAATGAAGAATTACGAAAGATATGTTAGACATTAACTAAGGTAGAAAATGTGCAAAATTATGTTAAGAATGTGTTTTTATAGCTATATAAATATTTGTGTTAAAGATATGCCAAACCGTTTTTATTTTAAGTTATTATATTGTGTAAGGTTAGGGAATTTTTTTAAATAAGATTTGTTTCTTTAATTGAAACTTATTTAAAAAAAAACAAAAAAAAACTAAAGGACACACCAGTAAATGACACGTGACATTGCTGGTGTGTCTTTTAGTATATATATATATATAAGTTATTGATAGCATTACATATTTTAGAGTACAAGTACTTTATTTGATATTTTGATTAATTAGTGGAGTTTTTATTTATAAGTCCGAGATCCAATTTATAGCTTTAAGATTAAGTTTAGTATTTTCGAATATTGATAGAGTCAACAATAAATCGTTTAAGCTTCAAGCATTTAAAATAATGTATAAAAGTTGGCAAAATTTAGGACGATTTTGTTACAAGTCACAAGATTTCATTCATCTTATAAGTATATGTACTACGGAGTACTTTGTACTAATCCTTTGTCCCATTAAAGATTGCCTCATAAATAATGTGGAGTTCTTGTTTATTTTTTTTTTCAAAAGTTTTATGTATATATAGCTCTTTCCTTTAAAAAAATAACGAGACAAAAATTAATGAGATGATTATTTATTATTTAATATTGCGGCAATCTAACTTAGTGGAAGGAGGGTGTAATTTGTTAATTACGAGTATCTTATTTGGTTTCAAAGATTTGTTTTCACTTTTAATTTCAGTGTGATTTTAGTCACAACTAATTTCTTAAAATTGAGTAAGAAGTGCAACATAAATGTAGCTATATATATTACCTTCATACATAAAAGGTCATAAACCAATTGAAACTTATTTACCATCTAAGCCCAATTAATACTACGTATATATTAATTTTTACTCCGTATTATTTAGAACTATTTCATACGTATACATAAGAAATTAAGTCTCATAACTCTCATTAGTCACTATTCTTAATTATAGTTAGTTATGCATCATGTGATTGTTGTAATCTAGTGCTAATAATAATGATGATAATTCATTTAATTGGTTATGAATATATCACAAAAGTAATGACCCACTAATTAGCAATTATGCCCGACCACCAGCCAATCATTATTTATCTATTGCTGGACATGCTCAAGTAATCTCCTAATTAATTATTCAAATTTAATTAGCATCTTTCATTAGATTTTGACTTTAGATGTAGTAGGTTGTTTCTCATCATTATGCAGTTCAACTAATTAAAATACTCTCTTCGTTTCTTGATGTACTACTAACTTACTGTGAATAACATGGATCCATTGTTAACGTCTCCTACTCGAGGCAAAAACTAAATTGTTTTATAAAACGCAAAAGTTAGGGGGGAGAGTTAATAGTTGTACTCTGCCTATAGCTCCTTGTCGAATTTAGTCCATTTTTCTAAATCAATTATTCAACTTTTGTTAAGTTGCGTTTGCTTGGGTTGAATAAGCTTGAGTCCCTCGAGTCTTGTGCGAAATGTAATCAAATCCATAAGTAAGGTTTAATTATGTAGCATTAATCTATCCTAAACCAATCTAAACCCCTAATATGTAAATCCTAATACGAGTAGAATTATATATACTCCAATTAAAGACCCTTTTGTGGTAGTGTTTTTAAAATATTGTAAGGGTTTGTTCACATTTACTGAACTGAGCTGAGATGAACTGAACTGAACTGACTGAATTAAACTGAACTAAACTGATTGGAGCTGAACTGAACTAAACTGAATATTTTATGAGAGAAGAAAATTAGGAGCTGAATTGATTGGAGCTGAACTGAACTGAAATTATGTAAATGTGAACATGCCCTAACTTCAAAATAAACTCTAGATTTTCCATGTTTTAAACAATAACAATCAGAAGAATCAAACATATGTATTGATGGTATCTATTTATTTGAACCATCAAACATCATATCATACAATTTAGATTATTGAATTGATGCTTGGATTCCAATTTTTGTAAGTAACTAAATTGATCATATATACAATACAGCAATAAGTCAATCAATAAGTAAGTAAATTGAGTGGGCACGAATAGATCACAACACCAACACTTCGTCTGAAGGCAATTTGACAAAAGTAAAGGTATACACCAGCAATAAGGCAATAACACCATACATCCACCATGACATTTTATATCAAATTAAAGTAACGACGAAGGTGAAGTTCATACTTATTATTGGATACACGGAAGTCATTCAACAATGATGATTCTATTATACTACCTCCGTTACAGGTTATGTGCAACGATTTGACATAAAGCAGAGAGGGAAAATGTCTAATCGTTGCACATAGCCTGTAACGAAGGTAGTATTTAAGTTAGCAAGTGTAGAGTTACATGAGACAATATATTAAGCAGAAGCAATAGTAACACAAGAATATATATACCATGGTCCATGGTTGACAAAATTGTCAAGTATTTTTAACATTTTTTTTATTAAGAATTAATAGTTATATGAATGACAGACTATCCTAAAGTTCGAAATCTAATAGAGAAAGGTTAGCTTACTGCTCTGATTATACATGAACTAACGTGTTAAACGATTACCACTTATTACAATCACAGCAAAGTACAAATAATATGAATAGTACTCTAGAATTGTGACGTTGATCTGTTTTTCATTACTTTTTTTTTTTTACACAGGGAATTTTCATTACCATGAATTGAAAACAATAAAAAGATAAACATATTTATAGATGAGGGAGATATAATATATGAAAACATTATTGTTCCTCAATCATTTTAAATTAGTAAAAATAAATAATAATAATAATAATAATAATAATAATAATAATAATAACAATAACAATAATAATAATAATAATAATCATCATCAATTAAACAATTTTCAAAAAAAAAAAAAATCAATTAAACAATCAATTTTAAGTTCATGAACTGTTCGGTATTAAACTATTAATATTAGTAAACTAAAACTAAAACTAAAATTAATTAAGGACCTGTACCGAACTGAACTAAACTAAACTAAATTGAACACTAAATATTTTATGAGAGAAGGAAATTAAGATAAAAACTGAAGTGAACTTATTGAAACTGAACTGAAATTAAGCTAAAGAGAACGGCCCTAAATAGATAACCATGTGAAGATAAGAAGACCTTGTAACCTACTCTGTAAGTCTTTTTTTATTTTGTACAAAATGTTGTTAGTTTGTTACCCTTTGGATCTTGAGTGATGTCATGCAAATAATGCAATGTTGTCTCTATTTTTATAATTTTGTACTGCTAAAGATTAAATTTTTTTTAAAAAAAAGTCCCATGTGCCATGTCAAGTTTAATCAAATCAACAAGTATAAATCAGGAAGTTATCAATGGAGATAAAAAAAAAAATACAGTAATAATTGTTAGGTTCTTACTTTCTTAGGAAGCTAAACTTTTTTTTTTTTTTTTTTTTAATTTTTATTTTTTATTTTTTATTGGTTACAACAGCTAAACTCATGAACGAGTGGAGAAAGTAATTTTTTAAATATCCGATACGTGTTTGTAATTTTGTACTTCTCGTGCGTGCATTTTGATATGTTATGACATTTTTAATTTATGAATATGGACGAATGGTATAGATTATGAGTTTTAATTTGACCAACTTTCCTTTTGAACCTTTATTTTTTATTTTTTAAAAAAACTTGAAATTAGTCTTTCTGTGATGGCATAATGCATGCTTAATCGGGTTAAGTTTTAGGTTGGTTCAATTAAGTCGAATTTGATCAATTCTTGAGTTATTTCAAATTTATATCAAGTCTTCTTCAAATTATTTTATGTTTAAATTGAATCATTATCAATTTGTGTCAAGATTGTTGGTTCGACAGTATTCTATTATATACTTGCATGTAATATGTTAAAATGGAATTTGTGTGCTTTGTAGATTTGTTACTTCTTAGTATTTGGAATTTTCCTTTTTACCTAAATTAAGGTGATTTGGTTAATTTATATAAGGTCTGATATGGTCAAATTTGAATCTTCAATTGTGTTATGCTCTAATTTATTTGAAATATACTTCTAGATTATTAACTCAACTTTAACCTTATTATAATATTACACTTTTGTATGTATTATAAAAAAAATTAATCAGTTTATTATACAAGTAACCTACTATTCCATATATAGAGTAATCAACAAAAAATCAAGTTATACCTATTAAGAAGTAAAAGGAATACTACATAATAAAATATGGTACTAAACGTTTTTTTTAAAAAAAAAAAAGTACTACCTCCGGTCCAAATTACTCGCAATTTTGGGGTATTATTTGTGAGATATAAAATATTCCAAAGTTGCGAGTAATTTGAATCGAAGGTAGTAAAACAAATCAATAATAAGACCTCACACAAAAATAATGAGGGATTAGGGATAAAAAATTATACGGAGTAGCCATACAGTATGAAGTATGGAGCAATAAATAAATACGAGTCTCTTAGGCATTTCCCTCATTAGGCGGGGGGGTCTATCGCTTTTCCTTTTTTCTTACCTTAAAAAAAATACGAGTATTAGATTTACCGTATGAAAAACTCTTTATAACCTTTATTAAAAAAAAAAAACTCTTTATACCCTTTTTTTTTAAATTACCACGAGTACTAAAAAAAATACCCCATATGTACTCGGTATTTCGGTAGGATATATTCAGGGATGTCAATGGGGCGGGGCGAGGCGGATGTTGGCCTTCCCATCCCCATCCCCACCTAATATTTTCATCCCCATCCCCATCCCCGCGGTGGGTCCAATTTTCATCCCCATCCCCGCCCCACCGGGTACAACTCCAAAACCATCATCGCCCCACCCCCCACTTGGATATCCATCCCCACCTAATCCCCACCAAAGACCCGCCTAATCTCCACCTAAGATCCACCTAATATCCGTATTTCAAATACACAATTTTACATAATTAATACGAATTATAAAATAAAACATTCTATACACATTTTTGTGTTATAATATAAGTGTCGTACAAAGTATTATAATTAATATTGTATTTCATGTAATTATTTTATAAATAGAATAAAAGTATGTAATTTTGCTTTAAAAGATATATAGATGTGGGTATGAGGTGAGGATGGGGTGGGTACGAAGTGGGGCGGGGATGGGGCGGGTACAACTTAAAATCCACCCCACCTAATATTTTGGCCTTCCCATCCCCATCCCCACCTAATATTTTCATCCCCATCCCCATCCCCGCGGTGGGTCCAATTTTCATCCCCATCCCCGCCCCACTGGGTACAACTCCAAAACCATCACCGCCTCACCCCCCACTTGAATATCCATCCCCACCTAATCTCCACCTAAGATCCATCTAATATCCGTATTTCAAATACACAATTTTACATAATTAATACGAATTATATTGTGTATTTTTCCCAGAAACCCAATTATGTTTGGGTTTATTTTACTCGTACCCTGTAATTCATTATTATACACGAATTATGTTTTTTTTGGGAGGAAATGGGGGTTAATTATTGAATTATTTTCCAGTTTGGGCTTGAAATTTTCCAAAATAGGGGCTTGATTTTTGATTTAATTTTTTTGGTTATTGGGTAATTTTGATATTTGGGTTTATTTTGGTGTAAATTGTAAAGAATTTATGGGTTGATAATGGTTTCAGACATTGCAATTGAAGTATGACTTGATTATTGAAAAGTATCTGGACTTAATTGCGGATTTACGTGATGAAGCGAGGGACAAGGATAAATTTTGCCATGGACGTCCTGTGTTGCCTTTGGAAAGTGATGCAAATCCTCCCTATATTAATGTTTACTTGCAAGAAAAGAAGATAAGAAGGTATGATCTCCGTCTTATCAACTACGAAGATCCTTTTGGCAATTTGTTGAATGTTGATGATTTTCAAATATATGATGATGAGTCAAGACTTGTAAAGTTTGGTATTGAGGGATTAATGCTGGGATTACCCGCGTTTATAAATGCTGTTAATTATCTACCAAATGTTTGTAAAGAACATAATGTTGTTGATGTCAAGTGTGATAGCAAGAACCTCACTGACTCGAAACAGAATTCTGATGTGAGAACTTCATTAGCAGTGTTGTGTCTTGTACTTTGTGAGGCTACAAAACTTGATCTGTTTTCTTGTATGTTAGCTAATGCTTTCAAGTGCCTTTGTCTTCATGGTTATTGGAACGTATTAATGATTGGAAATTCTTTTCATTCACTTTGACTGATGACAACGAACATGATCCCACTCACTGTAACTTTTACTTACCCTATGAAAAGAATGATTGGCATGATGGAAGACGTGTGATTGGAGTTACCTGTCAAGATGTCGCACAATTTCTGGGTATTATATGGGGAGCTCCACCCCTTCCTCAACCGATCAAGGAAGAGTATCTCTCTGGCAAAACCCTATTTGAAGTATTCTCTGTAAGTGTGTATATTGATGGTGGGCGATCTGGCAATGGCGGTTTTTCTATCTATAAGCGAGATTCTAATGATTGTGAGTTTATTGAGTCACATGGTACACTGTCTTTACAAGGCCCAAATGACAGAATTTTCATCCAAAATAAGCTTCATATCGAGGTTGATCTCACAGAAGCGGGCAAAAATGAAGAAATCAGCAAAGGCGAAATTTCGTGGACTGACCATTTACGTGAGGACTATTATAATTCACGTATTACCGGTATGGTTAGAGGTAAAAACGGCTATGCAATAGTATATTTTAGTGTATGTTCTAAAGCAGTACAAGCACTGGTTGAGGTAACCCTTTTGATCAAAGGTGGTCATGGTCATGGTCATGGTCATGCTAGTGATGATGTATGTGTTTGTGGGAGACTTTATGTCCTATATAGTGATTTTTCATATGCTGCTGATTTTCATGAAAAATACTATCAGATAAGACTCTTTGATAAACCTGTGAACAAAGAGCAATCTGCACTTCCATGTTTATTGGAGACAGGGGGGATGTGCAATCGAGTCAAGCTCCAAGAAGCCATTAATTTGTCCAGATCACGGGTGACTGTTCCCGTAGATTCCTCACTAATAATTAAGGCAGAATTGAAAACTTGTGGGGGTAAGCCCATTGTGACCGGCTCCATGGAGTGGATTCCAAAAGAGTTGGGTGAGTTTGAGGGTATTATGGAAGGACATCCTAATGATTCTCATTTGCTCCGTGTGAAGGTGAAATGGATTGAGCGTTAGCTTTATCCGTGGATTAGCTGTGGAGAACCATTGTTTTGCTTAGAGTGCTAACCTTATGAATTTTATGATAGTTTATGGAATACATAACATACCATTCCTTAGAGAGTGTGTGTGTGTGTGTGTGTGTTTGTTTTGTGGTATGAGATATTGTCCCTAGTGCTTATTTTGGCTGAGCATCTGTTTAGAAATTGTTACTAGGGTGATGTTAGTACTCCGTAAGGTTTATGTGATGCAATGTTTTGTAGTAAACTCATCAGCTGAATGTTTATGGTGCCGAATATATTTACATTTTTGTAATTTTATGCACCCAAATATATTTACATTGTCTTTTTTTTATTTTATTACTAATATTGGTATATGAGCAGCAGCATAGCTGCATAGTTCTTAAAATTCTCCACCAAACACAGAGAACCCAGCACACCTACCTCTTTAGGGCCTGTTCTGTTTCGTTGAAATTCAGTTCAGTTCAGTTCAGTTCAGTTTAGCTCAGTTCAGTTCAGCTCAGCTCAGCTCTTAATTTATGTCTAATGATATTGCTAATGATATAAAGCCAAATGTCATTCTTTTAAGCTCTTATTACAACGACAACATCAACAAAAACAACAATAGAAAACATACATAGTTAATTTTTTTATTTTGAGTTTTTGAAAAGATAAGAAAAATTAAACATTAGGAAGCCCTTTTTTAAAAAGAAAATAAAAATATTTTTAATAGTGGTACATTTAATGAACCAAAAAAAAAAAAAAAAAAGGTGTATCATTGTGTTTGTAGTGATACTTTTGCCATCAAATTTTGCACCACCACTTTTTCTCATGTTTCCATTATTTATAAAATTGTCATCCTATTTTTCAAAAAAAATGTCATCCTATTTATTTCATTGGCACTTAGGCCATATGTGCCAATACTTCTCCCATTTTCCTCTCAAAAAAAGATGGTTTGACCAAATTTGAATAAATGTTTTATTTTTGTGGCCAATCAAATACAGAGCACTTTGCATTGTATCGTTTTATACGTGGATCCTAACACATTGTTTAGTCAGGCTTTAAGAAATCTCACCATTCAAAAACAAGAGTTGAATTTTGATGATATTTTTGAACAATTAAGCTTTTAAAGAACCAACTATAACGATAAGTTCGAGCACCTGGCATAGTGGCACCTCGTTGAATGATTTGTATGCCTAGTCAAAGTCCTAAACTACCTCTTGAACTTAGGCCTCAGTTAATGTCTAACATATCTTTTGTAATTCTTCATTTTCCTCAATTTTGTCAAATATATTTTTAGAATTTTTTTTTGTTTATAAAAAACTATTTATAATAACAGTTTAATAATAATTATTGAAGATTACCGTGCATGGTACGGGAACTAACCTAGTTTTATTTAATAGTAAAGTAATACAATACGGAGTAAGTACTACAAAATACTCCGTATCTATTGCCATAGAATGAATTCTGGATAAGTCCAAAATAAGATTAGAAATATGTCGGCTATACTACAACTTTACAAGATTATTTACAATTTAGAAGTTTTATCCATTATGGCCATGTTTGGTAATTAGCTTTTAATGGCTTTTTGGTTAGCTTTTGGTTTTTGGCTGTTTTATGTGGTCAAACAGCCAAAAAATGTGTTTGGTAATTGACTTTTTAGTCAGCGAAAAAACTGGCTTTTAAGCCAAAATGAAAAAGCTACTTTGAGTAGTTTTTTTGTTGGCTTTTGGCTTGTTGGCCCTCAAATTATCTAATAAACAGCAAACAACCCACAATTAATTTACCAAACACTTTTATAAACAGCCAACTTAAATAGTCAATTTCAAAAAACCATTATAAACAGCCAAATATTCCAGCTGGTCAAACAAGTTAAGTGAACCAGCCAACAATCATTTGCCAAACAAGGCCTATGTAAAAGTAACAATGTGCGATGACATCTCTATTTTTTTTTCTTATTGTAAGGGGTGGTAAATTAAAATATTCAAAAACAGAGGGAGTAAGAAAGATGTTGATCAGACCTCTAACCCTAAAGTTTTTTGATTCAATATCTGCTCGCTAGACACTTAAAAGTCCAGGAGAAGATAAGGGAATCCTACATTTTTTTTCTTTCATCCTTAACGTTGCTTCTCACTTCCAACACATCTCATCAGGCCACTCACCACCACCACCACCCATCTCATCTCATCTCGAAGTGGTTGACTTAGAGGAACCCCTTGTCCTATTCCACCGTGATCGGGGTAATGCGGAACCTATTGTTGCTAATTGTTTCTTACCTTTAACCGGACCCCCTCGCTGTATCTCTCAAATTATTGGTTTTGCTGTTAACATTGATCTTAAACTGCGTGTTGAGGATGATGATGATGATGATGTTA
Organism: Chenopodium quinoa; assembly: GCF_001683475.1. Taxonomy (NCBI): domain Eukaryota; kingdom Viridiplantae; phylum Streptophyta; class Magnoliopsida; order Caryophyllales; family Amaranthaceae; genus Chenopodium; species Chenopodium quinoa. The sequence continues at coordinate 1,147,954 of NW_018743669.1, read as the reverse complement.
TCCTCACCAAATGGCAATTGTCATGGGATGCTATCAATCCCAAAGTTGCCCACACCACAAGAAGTCGATTCTTGAAGGAGTTTACTGATGACCCTAATCTTGTATTGTCTCAAAAGCATCAGCCGGCTGGATATGATGAACCGCTTTCGGCAACCTTTGAAGGTCCTAATGGGTGCTCGATCACCATGTACTATGCCATATTTCAACACGCCGTGCAAGCTTTTGTTAACATCGAAGTCATCGATGTTAATGCCGTGCCTATTGTGGTTGAATACAATCTTCGAGGAACAATATCCGGCTCATATGCTCATTTTGAGCAGGGCAATGGCAATGATTCCGACATCCGTGATTACTGTAAAACGACGCTGATGAAAACTAAAGATTTTGAATCAGTAAAAGCTCAACGTTGGGCTTTGATTCCACTCTGAAGAAACATAATTGCCGTGCCTGCATACACGTCATTCATAATTGAAGCTGATTTGTGGGATACTTGCTCTAATCTTATCGTTGCTAAAGGGAAAGTGGAATTTACGCCCGATCATGGTAGTTATGGAGTTGATTATATTAAGGGAGATGCTGACATTGCTATTCGGGTCATGGTTGATTGGGAATATGGATCAATTATCCCAAAAGAAACCGCTTCCGTAGCATATTACACATAAAATTTAAGTCTTATTTTACTCTCTTTATATGTTTCTGTTGAGTCCCTTAGGTTTTGATTGATAGTTTTGAATGATGACAAACAGCTAAGGGAAACAGGTCCTTGAAAGTGTTCGATACAGTTGGGGGAACCAGCTAACATAGAACACTGTTTCCCCAGACAAGTTATTACTTACATGAGTTTTCTTATTGAACTAACTTGTCTTTATACAGGGAACAGTTATATGATAAAAGTGTTATGTACTGGTAGGGAACCAGTATGTACTGTTTCCATGGTTGCTACGTGGTACAGCAGTCACTTACTTTATGTTGTGCATTAACCATGTTACATGTGCAGTAGTTGAGTTGATTCCAAGACTTGGAGCATAGAAGTCTTTCGAAGATATTTCGAAGAAAGATTGTTTGCTCATAATAGAAGTATTCAAGGAAGATTCAAGTCTTGAAGATTACATGAAGAAAAGACGATTTATGCTTTAATATGTTATCTAGGTTTTCATGTAATATGCTCCGTAGTATGCTTGCATGTTTGGGTTATATAAGTGCTTAAAAGTATATTGAAGTATGATATGAAATCTGGTACAAAGTTGGAACAGGTTTCATAACATGTTTCAATTCAGGGAACCAGGTCGGGGAACCAGGTTCACTGTATTCGAGCTGCCGTTTTGGAAAAAGATTTTACAAAAAGATTTTTTCGAAAAGATTATTTTGAAAATATTTTGTGCAGCTGGAAATAAGATGAAATATTCTTGGTTACCTAAAAACTAGGAGTATTTATCTTAATTGATTCTATCTTTGTGATTAAATCAAATAAGATAAAAACTTTCCTAAAATTACATTATATCTTATTCTCTAAGATTGTGTGATTTAAGGAAACTAGGTTTTAGGAATCTAAGCTTATATAAACTCATCTTATTTCACATATTTCGTGTGCCTCTCTAGAAATTAAAGGAGCAATTATTTGAGAGCATATACTTAAGCACTAATCCCATTCATCAAGTCATATACAAGAGCATTCTAGTACTTAAACTTTTTCTCTTAATTAGCTTCGTTGAAGTGAGATCAAAGGGGAGTTCTTGATTCTTGTATTGAGTCTTTAACAAAGGGGTTAAAGGCTGGGTGAGTGTTTGTGAGTTCAAACACATTGGGCTTACGAGTGTAAGTCGAGAGCACACTCGGAGTAGAGTGTGGGGTTTGCTGGTTCCCGGAGTAGGGAACAGCAGAGTGTTCTTTGTCTTTGTTTTTCGGAGTAGATTAATAAAGAACTTAGGATAGGAGGACGTAGGCCTGAGTTGGCTGAACCTCGTTAAATTTGTTGTGTTCTTTATTGCTTTGTTTTATTTCGTTAAATTTGTTGTCTTCTTTATTGCTTATTTATATTCCGCTGCGTACGGGAACCAGCACAACTGGTTCCTCACACATAATCCGAAAAGAAGCAAAATTAGCCAACGATTACTTAACACTCAATTCACCCCCCCCCCCTCTTGAGTGCCCATTGAACCTTCAATTGGTATCAGAGCCTAAGCTTCTCGAAAGAGTAACATCTAGAGGAGTTAAGAATGAGTACTCAAGAATTAAGTGCAATCGGTTATGACAACAAGTCACCCAAGTTTAATGGAAATAATTATGCTTGGTGGAAGAACAGGATCCAGAATGTTATCATGGGTATTGATTATGAATGCTGGCTCGTAGTTAAAAATGGTCCTAATATCATTCTCAAGACAGATGTTGAGGGGAACCAGGTTCCCAAGAAGGATAGCGAATTGGTCATTGCTGATTACAAGTTGCTGGAAAAGAATGCTAAGGCAATGTCAATACTACAACAAGCAATAGGTGAGACCGAAACAAATCGTATCTCTGGCTGTAGTAGTGCTAAGGAGATATGGGACACCCTTGAACTTGCGTTTGAGGGAACCAGCGAGGTAAAACGGTCTAAAATTGATTTAATCATGTCTAAATATGAATTGTTTGCCATGAATAAAAATGAAAAAATCAATGACTGCTTTCGTAGGTTTATGACTATTGTAAATGATCTTAGATCTCTTGGTAAAAATTTATCTGACGAGGATCTTGTGAGAAAATTATTGCGTAGTTTAACAGATGCATGGACAGCCAAGGTAACAGCAGTATATGAAGCAAAGGATCTGTCTACCTTGTCTCTGGAACAGCTGATTGGTTCCCTTATGACTCATGAGATGCTGATTGACTCTAAGTCTGAGAAGGAACCAGCAAGAGGCATGGCGCTTAAGGGAACAGTAGAAGATGATGAAGATGAAATTAGCATGATTGCAAAAAGATTTGAGAGATCTCTTCGAGATCAAAGAAAGAATTTCAAAGGTAAGCATTTTAAAAACTATAAAAAATCTAACTCTAATTCTTCTTCTACAGGATGTTTCAAGTGTGGAGAAAAAGGACATCTTATTCGAGATTGTCCTAAGTGGAATGACAAACAGTCTAAATCCGGAGATAAACAAGCATACAAGAATGCCATGATAGCTTCCATGTGGGGAGACTCTGACTCAGGGTCAGATGAAGAAGAAGGATCACCCAACTCAGATGTTTGCCTAACTGCCTTTACAAACATCAAGGAAAACAGCACTGGTCCAGGAACCAGAGGGGGAACCAGTACATTCAACAAATGCTTTATGGCAAAGAAGGATGTACTACATGAACGCAAGGTAAGCTTAGAGCAAATTAGAGAAGATATGCATGAATATGATAGAGAAAATATGCTTGCTTGTATTGATTCCTTACTAGATGAATGCTATAAACTAAGTGAAACATACATAACTTGCAAAAGAGAATTAAAAGAAAAACGTGGTGAATGTAATATTGCTATTGCTAGTTGTGATCATCTAGAAGGAGTCTGTTATGAACTAAAAAATCAAGTAGCAGAACTAGAGGTTGAATTGGACAAGTGTAAAGTGGAACTAGAAAAGGAAAGATCGTTTGAACCAATTGATGGTGAAGAGGATCTGACCTCCTGGTTCCCTAGAGACTTATCAACCACTAGTGATACTCTTGATTTTTCAGTAGCTATAAGTAAAGCAAATTCGTGTACTAGAACTTCCTTGTTGAAGGCCTTTGAAACATTGGCTTACAACCTGGAAAACTCTCATAAGGAAATTGCTTCACTTAAAGCTGCACAGTTCACTGTTTCCCCTACAGGTACCAGTGTAGATGTCAGTAATACGATTGATAAGTATGAAAGTAATATTTGTGATTTGCATGCGGAAATCAATCAACTGAAAAAGGACAAGCAACCAGTGACTGTTGACATGTCTATTGACTCTATGGTTTCAAAACTTAATCTACAATTCGAAGCTTTAAAAAGTAACTTTGATTTTCTTAAAGAGAAAAACGAATTGTTAACTAAAACACTTGAAACCAGAGAAAAAGAACTTAATGATAGTCATAGACATGTGGACAAATTATTGAATGCTCAAGAATCCTTAAATTACCTGACTTCATCAAGAGGAAACAGAGGAAAAGTTGGTCTTGGTTATACTAGACAGAGAACCAGGACTAACTGGTCTCCCAGAGAAACCACCTGGATCAAAGAATATCAACGAGGCAAGTATGTCATGACTAAAGAAATGCATGTGTGTTTTCATTGTGGTAAAAATGGACATAAGATACATGAATGTCCAGCTAAGAAAATTAGTGCTAATAAGAACAGCAAGGGTGTAAAATATGTGTGGAGAAGAAAGGATCAACAAGATGCTAATGTTGTTGAAAAGGGACCCAAGTATGTTTGGGTTCCTAAAACTAATGTTTGATTTGCTCTTGCAGGCTAGAGTGAAGGGAGACACCTATTGGTATTTGGACAGTGGTTGTTCAAGACACATGTCCGGGGATAAAGATCAATTCCTTTCACTAGTGGCCTTTGATGGAGGAAGTGTCACCTTTGGGGATAACAACAAGGGAACCATCACTGGTTTAGGTAAGGTTGGTAAGACACTTTCTAACGCAATAGATGATGTTTATTATGTTGAAGGCTTGCAACATAATCTCTTGAGTATTTCTCAATTATGTGACAAAGGTAATATAGTTGAGTTTCAAGCCAACCTATGTCACATAGTTAACTCACAAACAGGAGAACTTGTATGTGAGGGAACCAGGAAGCATGATGTTTACATTACCTTCTTAGATAAAATCCCTCAAGACAAGTCCATCTGTTTGAGAGCTGTTTCTGACAATAATCAATGGATTTGGCATAAGAGGTTTGGACATGCTAGCCTAACACTTCTAAACAAACTTAAAACACGTGACTTAGTTGTAGGTCTTCCTAACATTAAGTATGAAGCTGATAAAGTTTGTTCTGAATGTGTAAGGGGGAAACAGGTCAAAAATTCTTTTAAGTCTAAAACTGTTTTGAGTACCAGCAGACCCTTCGAACTTGTACACATTGATTTGTGTGGTCCCATGAGAGTACAAAGTCGAAGAGGTCATAGATATGTCTGTGTTATGGTTGATGATTATTCCAGGTACACTTGGGTAATGATGTTACACACAAAGGATGAAACGTTTGAAGAATGGGTAACATTGGTGAAACAAGTGGAGAACCAGCTCACCCACAAGCTGGTCTCGGTAAGATCAGACCATGGTACTGAATTTGAAAATGCTAACTTTATTGATTATTGTAGGGAACATGGAGTTAATCACAACTTCTCAGCCCCTAGAACACCTCAACAAAATGGTGTTGTAGAAAGGAAGAATAGAACTCTTGAGGAGATGGCGAGGACGATGCTCATTGAGAGTGGTCTCCCAAAGAGTTTTTGGGGAGAAGCTGTTGACACTGCTTGCTATATATTGAATAGAGGTCTCATTAGACCAAAGTTAAATAAGACTCCCTATGAACTTCTTAAAGGTCGAAAGCCCAACATCACATACTTTCGTGTCTTTGGATGTAAATGCTATGTGCATAATAATGGGAAGGACCAGCTTGATAAATTTGATCCTAGAAGTGATGAGGGAATCTTCCTTGGATACTCTTCTCACAGCAAAGCATATAGAGTCTTTAATAAAAGGACTCTTCGTGTTGAGGAGAGTGTCCATGTCATTTTTGATGAATTTAACATGTCTTCTGAGATTGCGCAGGTACAACCTGATGAAGTGATTGGATTGATGGATTTCACGGGGAACCAGTATACTGGTCCCACGGATGAAGTGCAAGCAGATCTAGGCCTACCAAATACTCCACCAGATGATAATGATGAAGTGCCTAGAGAAGAAAATGAAGATAATGAGGACTCTGAAGGGGAACCAAGTCCTGATGGTTCCTCAAATAATAGACAGGTAACGAGTTCAGGGGGAACAGAAGAAGGTACCACCCCTGAACCTGAGGTAAGTAATGATAGAGGAAACAACATGAATGTGAATCCTCCTGGCTCCTCAGAAGAAGGAGAGATCCATGAACATGCTGGTTCCCAACTTAATGAGAAAGCACAAAACAGTCTTAATTTTAAAAGTTATAGATATCAATCTTCTCATCCCACTGATCAAATAATTAGTGATATAAATAAGGGGATTCAAACGAGAACAAATGTTTTTCAAAACTTTTGTGCTTTCTATTCTTTCCTGTCTAATGTAGAGCCTACTGACTATAAAATGGCATTGACTGATCCTGATTGGGTACTAGCTATGCAAGATGAGTTAAATCAGTTTCAGAGGAACCAGGTTTGGCACCTGGTTCCCCGTCCCAAGGAAAGATCAGTCATTGGCACTAGATGGGTCTTTAGAAACAAGTTAGATGACCTTGGTACTATAGTCAGAAACAAAGCAAGGCTAGTGGTGCAAGGGTACAATCAACAAGAAGGAATTGACTATGATGAGACGTTTGCACCAGTAGCTAGGCTAGAGGCTATTAGGATTTTAATTGCTTATGCTGCTCACATGAATTTTAAGCTGTTTCAGATGGATGTAAAGACTGCCTTCCTCAATGGATATTTAAAGGAAGAAGTATATGTGGAGCAGCCACCTGGTTTTGAAGATGCACTGTTCCCCCAACATGTGTACAAGTTGGACAAAGCATTATATGGGTTGAAACAAGCTCCGAGGGCTTGGTATGAAAGATTGTCCAATTTCTTGATGGCAAATGATTACAAGAGGGGAACAATAGACAAGACCTTGTTCATAAGAACCAGGGGGAAACACTTGATTGTAGTACAAATTTATGTTGATGATATTTTATTTGGTGCTACTAATCAGGTTTTATGTGATGAATTTGCTAATCTTATGCAGAGTGAATTTGAAATGAGCATGATGGGAGAACTAGGATTCTTCCTAGGGCTGCAGATTAAGCAAATGGATGATGGAATAATGATCCATCAACAAAAGTACTTAAAAGAGTTGCTGAAAAAATTCGGCATGGAGAACAGCAAAGCTTATGATACACCTGTTCCCCCATCTACAAAATTAGATGCTGATCTTAAGGGAAAAGATGTTGAAGCTTCTCTTTATAGAGGAATGATAGGTTCTCTACTTTACCTAACAGCTAGTAGACCTGACATTGTGTTTTCTGTTGGTTTGTGTGCTAGGTTTCAAAGCAATCCAAAGGAATCTCACTTGAAGGCTGTTAGAAGGATACTTAGGTATCTTGTAGGAACAGCAAATCTGGGATTGTGGTACCCCAAAGGCAGTACCATTGATCTTATTGGATACACAGATGCAGATTATGCTGGTTTCTTAGTTGATAGAAAGAGCACATCAGGTATGGCACACTTTCTTGGCTCTTGTCTAATTTCATGGGGTTCTAAAAAGCAAAATTCAGTGGCCCTATCCACGGCAGAGTCTGAATATATAGCTGCAGCTTCATGCTGTTCCCAGCTACTGTGGATAAGGAACCAGCTGAAAGATTTTGGTGTTATTTATAAAAGTGTTCCTATTTTTTGTGATAACACTAGTGCAATCAATATTTCAAAGAATCCTGTGCAACACTCCAAGACAAAACACATTGAAATAAGACACCATTTTTTAAGAGACAATGTGGAAAAAGGATTGGTGGAGATGTTGTTTTGTAAAAGTGAAGATCAAATTGCTGATATCTTCACAAAGCCTTTGTGTAGAGAGTCTTTTTGTAGGTTAAGAGTCCTTTTAGGTCTAGTTAGATTTTAGGTATTGGCTTCAATTACTTCCTTCAATGATTGGTTAGAATGGTATTCTCTTGTATAGTGTGTGTACATACTTATGTTGATATCTTTCAAGTGTTGTGTAGATGGTTCAAAATCTCAAAAGGATTGAGAATCATTGTTGTAAGAAACAGGTGAAATCAGGCTGAATTGCCAGAAACAGCGTGACATGGTTCTATACAGGTACCAGCAAAGGAAAACAGCAGACCAGCTCTGATATGTCATCCGATAATATCTTTTATTTTCGGAAGATTACTATAAGATATATCCTTTTGGAAGGAATTTATCTTATTTCAGTTATTTAATCCCATATAAAAGGCAAACATATCATATGCCTTATTTATAGTTGGTTGAGATAATTATGGTAAAAGATAATTACCAAATTTTTGATTTCAATTTAAAAATATCCTTTACAGTTGCTTTTTATTGGCTCAACTAACTCTTTTCTTTCCTTCTTCTCTCTTTGTGCTTCATTGTTAAAAATATACACTAACCCTTTGTGCAGATCATCAATCATCATCACTCGAAATTCTCTTTCTCTCTCTCGTATGCTTTAAATTCATCATTGTTCATTTGGTTACTGTTCACTCAAGGAACCAGCTCAGTCTCAGGGGGAACATCAGAAGGAAGCATAAATGTCCTTAAGCCCGAAGTTGGAGGAAATTCAGAAAAGTCAAAGTGAAAAGGATGAAATAGAGGTTGTTGGTTATTATGAGGAGACACCCACTGCTAAGACCATGGTACGAAGTAGAGTAACTCAATTAAAGAAGTTCACTGAGAAGATGCAGGAGGAACAGTCCATTGACGCTGTTCCAGGAACCAAGAGAAAAAGGGTACCAGCAAGAACCTCTTTGCTTGATTGATGTGATGCTAGTTTTGCACTCGTTATGCAACAAGGAGAACAGTTTTGCACTCGTTATGCAACAAGGAGAACATTCTGAATCTGTACATATCTCTCATGCTTTCTTTAAACAAAAAAAAAAAAAAAAAAAAAAAAAAAAAAAAAATAGAGGAACCAGCAGGTCAGGAAGTGGTTCTGAAACAGATTGAAGAACCATGAGAATATGCTTAGTAAGATAATGCGATTGGTTCAAGTAGAGCATGATGACAAGGTTGAGTGGGATGAAGAGGAACCAGATGATGATGCAGAAGATGTTGCAAAGTTCGAGGAGGAGGAAGGGAACGAGAATGATGATGAGGAGTGATGCTGTTTCTGTTCTTGTTTCCTCACCCTCATGTTTATTCTAAAATAACTGATTTTGTTGGTCTGTCTACTTCTCTCCATTCCATGAACTTTCTTTTTGGATGGATTTGGGCTTCTTTGGTTGAACTTTGTTGGCTTGTATGAACTACTAACTCTGCTATGGTATGAACTGTTTGGCTAATCTCTTTTTGCAGCATAATGCTTGAATGGTGGTTGATGCCATTGTATGGATAAGCACATTAACTTGTGCACATTGCTTTTACTTGTGGATACTTTTTAATGATGCCAAAAGGGGGAAGTAGTCTGAAGTTGAAGCCTAAGGTTTAGCTAGTTTAGATTGAGTCAGTTTGAGTCTTTTTATTTCGTATTTTCTATTTTCTGCTTAGGGGACCAGTTAGCCTAACTGACTTGTTCCAAAGAGTTTTGAGTCCTTGAAGTTTTTGACGGTTTTCTTTTTGAGCATGTCCACAGGTTCAGGAACTTCAAGAGTTTGTCATCATCAAAAAGGGGGAATTTGTTGAGTCCCTTAGGTTTTGATTGATAGTTTTGAATGATGACAAACAGCTAAGGGAAACAGGTCCTTGAAAGTGTTCGATACAGTTGGGGGAACCAGCTAACATAGAACACTGTTTCCCCAGACAAGTTATTACTTACATGAGTTTTCTTATTGAACTAACTTGTCTTTATACAGGGAACAGTTATATGATAAAAGTGTTATGTACTGGTAGGGAACCAGTATGTACTGTTTCCATGGTTGCTACGTGGTACAGCAGTCACTTACTTTATGTTGTGCATTAACCATGTTACATGTGCAGTAGTTGAGTTGATTCCAAGACTTGGAGCATAGAAGTCTTTCGAAGATATTTCGAAGAAAGATTGTTTGCTCATAATAGAAGTATTCAAGGAAGATTCAAGTCTTGAAGATTACATGAAGAAAAGACGATTTATGCTTTAATATGTTATCTAGGTTTTCATGTAATATGCTCCGTAGTATGCTTGCATGTTTGGGTTATATAAGTGCTTAAAAGTATATTGAAGTATGATATGAAATCTGGTACAAAGTTGGAACAGGTTTCATAACATGTTTCAATTCAGGGAACCAGGTCGGGGAACCAGGTTCACTGTATTCGAGCTGCCGTTTTGGAAAAAGATTTTACAAAAAGATTTTTTCGAAAAGATTATTTTGAAAATATTTTGTGCAGCTGGAAATAAGATGAAATATTCTTGGTTACCTAAAAACTAGGAGTATTTATCTTAATTGATTCTATCTTTGTGATTAAATCAAATAAGATAAAAACTTTCCTAAAATTACATTATATCTTATTCTCTAAGATTGTGTGATTTAAGGAAACTAGGTTTTAGGAATCTAAGCTTATATAAACTCATCTTATTTCACATATTTCGTGTGCCTCTCTAGAAATTAAAGGAGCAATTATTTGAGAGCATATACTTAAGCACTAATCCCATTCATCAAGTCATATACAAGAGCATTCTAGTACTTAAACTTTTTCTCTTAATTAGCTTCGTTGAAGTGAGATCAAAGGGGAGTTCTTGATTCTTGTATTGAGTCTTTAACAAAGGGGTTAAAGGCTGGGTGAGTGTTTGTGAGTTCAAACACATTGGGCTTACGAGTGTAAGTCGAGAGCACACTCGGAGTAGAGTGTGGGGTTTGCTGGTTCCCGGAGTAGGGAACAGCAGAGTGTTCTTTGTCTTTGTTTTTCGGAGTAGATTAATAAAGAACTTAGGATAGGAGGACGTAGGCCTGAGTTGGCTGAACCTCGTTAAATTTGTTGTGTTCTTTATTGCTTTGTTTTATTTCGTTAAATTTGTTGTCTTCTTTATTGCTTATTTATATTCCGCTGCGTACGGGAACCAGCACAACTGGTTCCTCACACATAATCCGAAAAGAAGCAAAATTAGCCAACGATTACTTAACACTCAATTCACCCCCCCCTCTTGAGTGCCCATTGAACCTTCAGTTTCATACTTGTAGTACTTCCTATTTAATCTGCTGTCAATTTGTTAGTGCTTTCACTTTTGTTTCCTTGTTGCATGTTTACCTAATTTTGTTATATTTTAAAACTATATTATGTGCTTAGTTAGCGTGCTTTCAATCGTTTATCATTGATGATGTTTTCTAATTATTGTATACAATTGAGTAAATGACAGTTGTGATGTACACCATCGATCCATACTAAGCGACTACCTATCTAATTGTTAATATGTTATTGTACGTGCACTACAATCATGAACAACATCAAATTTTAGAAGAGAAAAAAATCTCCTAATAATCAATATTGAAGGTAAAGGAGAGAAAATATAAAAATTATTAGCTTATTATAAAATGAAATTAGAAATATTTTAGCTGTGTAATTAACCACATGTGAAAGAGAGTAATAAATTAAATGAAGGGACTAAGTTTTTAACTAAGGGACTATTTTTTTACTCACCTTTAGTTACTTTTGGTCGGAAATTGGATTATAGGTCCCAAACGGTGAAAAAAAAGAGTTGAGGTCCCAAAAGGTGAAAAAATCAAAAACTTAGACCCCAATGTTATACTTAACTGCTATAACTTTAGTTTTGCCATGGATAGGGTTCTAATTTCTAATGGTTATTCAATTTTCCCTAATAAGTTTTCCAATTGTTTAGTTGTTTTGTCATGTACTCGTATATAATTTTATGAATATAATGTTTTTCGTCACAAGGCAAAAGGGTCTTGGGGCTTTTTAGTTAAGTAAAAAAAACCTCAAACACTATTATACACCCGATTTTTGTAAAAGCTTGTATACGACGTGTTCTATCACTTGATTCCATCCAACAAATTCTCATTTTGATTCTCATAAAGGTTTAATAAATATCCGATTGACCTTTTGAAAAAATTGGTATGCTTAGTGTGTGACTCGTTGGTTTTTATTAAAGTTGAAACTAAATAAACAAAAGAACAAATCATACGAATAAGACCACTAGAGGAGTGGCTACAATTAAGTACATCTATAAGAAGAAAACACAGCCTAAGTAGAAAAGCTGAGGCTGCATTGAGTCCATTCTGATGAATATCTTTAATATATTTGACAAAGGCCTAGCTATAAGTCTATAACTAGCTACTTTGTACGAGTTTAGGCTTTCTTTATATCAGTAGCTTTCTCAAGGTTTAGGCTTATAGCTTTTTAACCAAAATGCTTGTTAGGTATTCTTACAAAAGTAAATTTTAAAATAATACTCCGTATTTGTTACTTAAAATAGTAAGCGCGTTTGAAATAATAAGTAAATTTTGAAAAAAAAAAATTGCTCAAGTATTTTACCCTTTTCACTTTGCAAAATTTTGTAATGGTTGGTTTTTGGATTTATATAATGAATGGAACTAAAGCATTATCACATCAGTTCATCAGTATAAGCTAGTTGTACAACACTAGATATATAGTGGATAGGGAAGTGTGATTTTGGAGTGCAATTATTATTTTGCTTGAATTGTTATTCTAACTACTCAGTAATTTTGGAGTGCAATTATTATTTTGCTTGAATTGTTATTCTAACTACTCAGTAATTTCTAAGCTGTCAAAACAAACTACTCAGATTTTAAAGTAAATCTGTAAAATCCAAAGGATTTTCCATTTTCCCCCAATCTATCACCCCGATTTTTGTAAAAGCTTGTATACGATGTGTTCTATCACTTGATTCCATCCAACAAATTCTCATTTTGATTCTCATAAAGGTTAAATAAATATCCGATTGACCTTTTGAAAAAATTGCTATGCTTAGTGTGTGACTCGTTGGTTTTTATTAAAGTTGAAACTGTTTGGGCCTAGTCCATTGTCCTAAGCCCAGTGACCTGGAATTACGAAAACACCCCTCCATGATCCAGCCCATCATTAGTCAGAGCAAAGTACGGATTTATCCCTAATCTGTCCAATTAAGTACAACTTCTGCCACCTGAAAGTACATCTATAAATAGCTCTCCAATCATTGATGATGGTAACTTTTTCCTAATTCTCTAATTCTCTCTTTCTACTTTCTCTCTCTAGAAAGTACATTCGCTGACTTCAGCATCGGATGGGCTTTCCTGGGTCACACCCCCGGGGCAGTTAACCTTCTTTCTCTTTTGCAGGCCTAGCTCTCGGACAGCAAGGCATAGCTGAGGGAAATTCGGACATTCATTGGACATAGCTCTAGGACATCTTGATTACCCTTATTACCCTAAGACTCCCAGGAGCATTCTGTTTCCAGAAACAGGTGGCGCCGTCTGTGGGGATAACTAACAAAAAGTCATGGTGAACACTAGGCGTCCCCGCAGCACTAATCAAGATGCTATTAGGCTAGCTCCAATTCTCTCGGCTAGGAACCCTCACGTAGTCGAGGAGATTGTACCTAGGGCTCGTAGTGAACCTGAGAGAGAAGTGAACAGCCCCCAGGTGGTCACTCGCCGAGACTTGGACCAGCTGACAGCCCAAATCAACAGAAACTTGGAGGAAAGCCTTAGGGCACTTATCAACCAAGGGGTGGGGCAAGGCAGACAGGGGAGCGCTCCACAGCCTAATCCTCCGCCTCACGTGTCCCATCTCCATCAAGCCTCCTCTCGGACTCAGCATCAGACATCTCGCCGTTCTCAGCCCAATCAGTCCCATGACCCCCAGCGGGAGACAAGGCAGCCAAGCAGGCCAAGAGATGCTAGAGAGATCATCAATGACCAAAGGCTGAAGGATGGCACTCTAGATGCCCGAGAGATAATCAACTCCAAGAGGGAGAACTCCAAGGAAGATAACAACCCCCCCAGAGAGGTAGAACTAGAGTTCACTCTCGGCATGGGTCAACAAGGTACCGAGATAGCATAATTCACTCAGCTACCTCCAGACCAAGAAGAGGAACCGATCAGCCCGCTTGTTCAGTAAGCAAAAGCCCCGAGCGTCCTTCCTCCCCCAGGCCACGGAGGCTTGGGATTGTTAAGAACATCACCCCCTTCAGCCAGGAGATAATGAATACCCCTATTCCTCCTAAGGTCAAGATCCCTACATTGGACCCTTATGATGGAAAGACGGACCCAACGAACCATCTGAATGCTTATAAAGCACAGATGGGAGTCCAAACCGGGTGTGAGGCCTCATGGTGTAGGTTCTTCCCTACTACCCTCAAGGGCATAGCTCAGACATGGTTTAACAACCTTACCCCCGGGAGCATAAGAACGTTTGACATGATAGCCACTCAGTTTAAAAAGCACTTCATCGCTGGGAGTAGGCAAACAAAGACTAGCGTTCATTTGATGACGGTGAAGCAAGGGGAGAATGAAAGTCTTAAGGACTACATCAAGAGGTTCAACACCGAGTCTCAGCTCATCCCCGACCTCCAAGATAATGTTGCTTTCACAGCCCTTCTCGTCGGGCTCAAGTCTAACAAGCTGAAGTTTGAACTTGTCCATGACAAGGTGAGCACCTTCTCTGAAGCCATGGAAAGAGCTGAAAGGATCATTGAAGCTAGTGAGGTGTGCAAGGCGCCCGTAGAAAACAACAAGGGGAAGAGGAGGCAAGAAGACAACTACCATGACAACAGGAATAGAAGACCGAGGAGGGCTGAGAGTGATGACGAAGGACCCAAGTACAATGCTGATAGGCGTGAGATATATTTGGACATAAAGCACAAGGCTATTCTTCCTAAGCCTAACCCCATGAATACGCCGATAGAGCAGAGGAACAAGAAGCTGTGGTGTGAATACCACAAGGAGTGTGGTCATACCACCCGGAGCTGCAGAGAGCTCAAGAGAGCCCTTGACAAGCTAGATGAAGAAGGAAAGCTTAATAGATATCTCAAGTCCCCCCTGAATGATAAGCAAAGCGGGGCTTCCAAGGAAGTGCAAGAGGCCCACAGCTCAGCTGACACTAATATCAGCATCAATGTCATAGCCGGAGGGTTTGGCTCCAGGGGTTTGTCTAACAGGGCACGCAAAAGTCACTTGCGGTCGCTCGAAGAGCCCATCTATGATATCGGCACTCCCTCATCTACCCCGAAGGACCCCCTCATGGTATTCGGGGATGACAAAGGAAAGAAGATTCAAAGGCCTCATGATGACCCCTTAGTGATTCATATGAAGGTGGTCAATGCTAAGGTGAAGAAGATCTTAGTAGATAGTGGAAGTTCAGCAGATATCATCACATGGAAATGCATCGAGCAAATGCATTTTGGAAAAGGTGACCTTACACCCCTGGAAAAACCCTTAGTGGGATTTGGGGGGCATCATGTGTACCCCTTAGGAACAATCAAGCTTCTTGTCCGTTTGGGGGAAAAAGAGAAGGGGAGAAGTTTGGTTCACACGTTCTTAGTTGTGGATACCCCTCTGCCATACAACATGATTCTTGGCCGACCCCTTCTCAATAGGGTTAAGGCTGCCATCTCAACCTATCACTTACTCCTCCAATTCGAGACCGATGACGCATCGGTAGGCAAGATATTTGGAGATCAGTTTGAGGGAAGAAAAAGCTATGTAGATAGCTTGAAGTCACCTGAGAGTTCCGTCAATCAGGAAGACAAGGGGGCCAAAAGGAAAGCGATGGATATTGATGAACCTCAGCACCCGATCATGAGCATCTACATGGCCGAGAGCCCAAAGCAGTATGGTAGGCCTAAGCCTATTGAAGAGGATGAGAGCATACCCTTAGGGGATGACCCCGCTCGGACCATGAGGGTGGGAAAGAACCTGGACCCCCAGCTCAAGAAAGAAATCATTCAAGTACTTGGAGAGTACAAAGACATCTTTGCTTTTACAGCAAATGGAATACCGGGCATAGATCCCGAGGTGATAACTCACGAGCTGAACATCTAGGAGGGCTACAAGCCTGTCAAGAAATGATGCCCTAGGGGCAATAAGAGCCGATGCTAGGATATCAACTTCAATATAGCGCATCATTGCAATGACTTTCATCTTTTTAATGAAAAACCCCCGGTTGGGATGTTTGCCCCATTTATTTTTATATTTGTTATTCATTGTTTACTTAGTTTATTTTTGAAACTTTTATATCGCTCATTAGCACATCCAACGTTCATTTAATAGCACCATATGCCGGGCATAAGGCATTTTTGGTTCGCTAACACTAAAGTTTAATCCAATGTTTGGGGCAAGATGCTAGCCTATACTCAAACTTTGAGATAGAGTCCTGGCCAAAAGATCACTCATAACTTGGGGCTCGTTTAGCCCCCAGCCTAATTTAAAAGGTTGGAAAGGCCTAACTCTTATAACTTGGGGCTTATGTTAGCCCCAAAATCGTTTCACTTCGTTATACAAGCAGGGATAGCCCAGCTCTCATATCACTCATAAATTGGGGCTCGTATAGCCCCTAGTCCATTTACTTAGTTAAATTATAACTTGGGGCTCGTTTAGCCCCCGGATGTTCACACAAATCATGTACTTGCAAAAATAACATAAGGCTCGTTTAGCCCTCGTTCATACCAAAGTCACTTGGAAAGCCTAGGGGCTTCTTTTTAGCCCCTAGGGGTGGATGAGCAAGCAAAAAACAAGTGATAAACAATAAACAAGCTGGAGTAAGAACCCATGAAATCTACATCAATAAGAAAAGCCAAAGTAAAAGTCGAATGTGCAAATATACAAGCCGAGCTAGAGATTCAAAGTTCCAACAAAAATTATCACAAGTCTCATGAAAAAGAAGACGTCCTAAAGAAATAGGTGAAGACAAAGCCAAGGGCTAGAGAAGCTACTCCTCGGCCATACCCTCTTCAGCGAGCACCTTCCTCTGCTCCTCCTCATCGGCCTCGCGAACAAGGTCCTTAATCTTGCCTCGTACCTTAGGGTACGAATCCTGGAGGCCGAAAGAGGTAAAAGAAACCTGCATATGAGTCAGGGCATCCTCAATCCCCGCCTCAAAGGCCACATATCCAATCTCAGACTGGAAATCAGTACAAGCCGAAGACTTCTTCCATTCAGCAATTACCTCCTCCTAGCTTTGCTCCACTTTCCTCCGAGCCTCAACAAGATCACTCTTCATCCGGGCCAGCTCGTCTTTCCTCTCCTTCAGCTCTTTGGCGATCAGCTCCTTCCCTTCCTTAGCTTCCTTGAGCTGAGTCTCCAGGGCTTGAATGTGGGATGTCCCGACCTCCTAGGCATCAGCAAGCTCCTTCTTGGGTGTCTTCACCGTCTCTCGAGCCGAGTTAAGCTCCTCCTTGAGGCCATGGATCTCGGTCCTAGCCTTTGAAAGCTCAGCACGGATACCCTCAACATCCTGCATGGCCCCCCTCCGGTACTCCTCGGCGAGCACACTCAAAGTCATGCCGACCTACATTTTCAAAAAGACAAGAAGATGATGGTTAGATGCAACCGAACTAAAGATAGAGAAATTCGATGTTATATAGCAAAACATACCTTCAAGACGCCATCAAAGGCCGAGGAGATAGCCTTGTTGGGATCCTTCTTCACCACCTCGATATCCTTTGCTGAAGGGAATCGGACCATGGTTTGCTTTATCGTCTTCTTCCGACCCCTCTTTGTGATGCCGAGGAGAGATTCAGGAAAGTAAGGAGTCATGTCCTCGTAATCTTCCCCCCCTTCCTCCTCGCTCTCCTCTTCCCGAGGCTGCTTTCCTCGATCCCCAAAGCCCTCGGCCTCTAGGAGCTCGATGTGAGTGGAGCCGGTCGGGGAGACAAGCTGAGACCCCAGATCATCTATCTCCATGTTGGAGGTGGCTTGGGAGGATCCTTCTCCCCTCTCAGCCGTTTTCCTCCTCAACTTTGAATTCTTCGGGTTCTGAAAGAACAAATCACAAGTGAAGTTAGTAAAAAAGCGACATTTCATAAAACCAACTTCAAAGAAGTGGGCATACCTAGGGAGGGGGAGGAATGCTCATGTTCCCCTTACTCATGGAGACCTTGACCTTTCCAGCTCGAAAGTTGACCTCCGACATCTTCTTCTGAAATCTCTTTGTCAACTGCTTGAAAGCAACACCTGAAATCATCATTTGCACAAGTTTGTTAGTGAACAACAAGGCTCATGAGAATGCATAGAAATGAAAAACATAAGTAAACAAAAATAAATCCTACCACTATCATAGGTGTGGCTCAAGCCCACCACATCAAAAACCGCTCTTTCTGAAAGTGTCTATCCTTCAAAATCCACGTGGTTGGAAGCTTCTCTTTGGATCCTCTTTCCTTATATGATTGCAACCAAACAGCTATCACGGCCTCATCGACTTCCATGGCAAGAACATTGTAGTTCAAGCCAACCCTAGGCACACCGCTATGGTCTCGGGGAACCCTCCAACCCCCAGCATGGTAAATGAAGAGAAAATTGTGCAAAAGCCCTTATGACTCGTGGGTTTAGTGTTTATAGTAAGATAGAACTCCCTATCGTGAATAGCATACCACCCATGGTTATCTACATTTCCTGGGGCTTCCTGGAGCCTATGTGTGTTTCTAAAAGCGGTCATGGTGTACGGGGCTCCAAGTAGACTACAAGTGGATATGTACGCATTTATCGTCAACCAGGAGTTAAGAACAAGCTGGGTTACACAGAGGTTATACTCAATCAACAACTCCTCAACAAAAGGGTGTGCGAAAATGTTGAGCATACCCAAGCCAAAAACCAAATTCAAAATTGAAAATTCATATCTAAATTCGAAAATTCATAGAAATTCCAAGTACATAAACACCTAGACAGGCTTTCGGATCTACAAATTCGAATCAAAAGTGAAGAATTTTCACATACCTCTTGAAGATCTTGAAGAACTTGGATGAACACCGATTGATGTGACTTGAACACTCAAACTCTCAAACACTTGGGAGGAAATTAGAGGGGATTTTTGAGAAATTCTCTAAGGCAAATGATGAGTGAGAAACAAATGAATAATGTGGGAGTTCATATGTTCAAGCTAAGGAGATGGAAATTCCTCAAAACCCTGGTTTAAATGGGCCTAAGTGATCCTTGAGCCCAGAAAGTCACCATTGAAGAATTAAGCTTAGTTACCAGCTTAATTAGCAGGGAATCATCATCAGATTGTCTCTAGAAATCCCTAGCTCAGTCAAAATTAAAGACAAAATATGCCTTCAGCAAATCACACGGGGCTCAGCCTGAAGAAAATATTCCGAAAGTGGAAATTTCATCAGTTACCCCTAAGCCATCATCAGGCTTAGCTCTCAAAACTGCTCAATCATCTGAATTAAAGTACCTTCTATGCATTGCTTGGGGCTGGTTTTCACCCTTGCAAGTCGCTTGGGGCTCTTTTTAGCCCTCAGATACCCTTGGGGCTCGTTTTAGCCCTTAGGTACGCCTCGGGATTTACTTCAGCATATGTGACAACTTCTCTCATCTCTATTCCGCGTGATATCCGAACTTCATGCGATCTCGTTTCCACATCACGCGTGGGGCTAAATGTTTGGGCCTAGTCCATTGTCCTAAGCCCAGTGACCTGGAATTACGAAAACACCCCTCCATGATCCAACCCATCATTAGTCAGAGCAAAGTACGGATTTACCCCTAATCTGTCCAATTAAGTACAACTTCTGCCACCTGAAAGTACATCTATAAATAGCTCTCCAATCATTGATGATGGTAACTTTTTCCTAATTCTCTCTCTCTAAAGTACTCTTTCTCTCTCTACTTTCTCTCTCTAGAAAGTACATTCGCTGACTTAAGCATCGGAGGGGCTTTCCCGGGTCACACCCCCGGGGCAGTTAACCTTCTTTCTCTTTTGCAGGCCTAGCTCTCGGACAGCAAGGCATAGCTGAGGGAAATTCGGACATTCATTGGACATAGCTCTAGGACATCTTGATTACCCTTATTACCCTAAGACTCCTAGGAGCATTCTGTTTCCAGAAACAGAAACTAAATAAACAAAAGAACAAATCATACAATAAGACCACTAGAGGAGTGGCTACAATTAAGTACGGAGTAATTAACTACATCTATAAGAAGAAAACGCAGCCTAAGTAGAAAAGCTGAGGCTGCAGCAGCTTTATTGAGTCCATTCTGATGAATATCTTTAATATATTTGACAAAGGCCTAGTTATAAGTCTATAACTAGCTACTTTGTACGAGTTTAGGCTATCTTTATATCAGTAGCTTTCTCAAGGTTTAGGCTTATAGCTTTTTAACCAAAATAATACTCTGTATTTGTTACTTAAAATAGTAAGCGCATTTGAAATAATAAGTAAATTTTGAAAAAAAAAATGCTCAAGTATTTTACCTTTTTCACTTTGTAAAATTTTGTAATGGTTGGTTTTTGGATTTATATAATGAATGGAACTAAAGCATTATCACATCAGTTCATCAGTATAAGCTAGCTGTACAACACTAGATATATAGTGGATAGGGAAGTGTGATTTTGGAGTGCAATTATTATTTTGCTTGAATTGTTATTCTAACTACTCAGTAATTATTATTTTGCTTGAATTGTTATTCTAACTACTCAGTAGTTTTCTTACTCCTTTCTTTATTACGGAGTACTGATCATTTTCTACTCCTCAAATTGTTCTTTTGCTCTCTTTGGTTTCTCTACTCTTTCTTATTACTCTTCCTGCTGAACTCAAGGGTTGTGGGCCTGTTCAATCAGCCACAACCCCCTTGAGAGCTACCCAAACAGTCAGCCCAAGTGCTACTATACCTCACTTCAGCCACAAAATCACGAGCCACAACCACCCCCTTCTTCTTCTATTGTCACACAAAGTAAACATGGCATTGTTAAACCAAACCCGAAATATAAAAATTTCAATACTATGGTTTCTACTGTTACGAAATCTCCTCTTCCTCGTAACCCCATTTCTGCTTTACATGACCCAAATTGGAAAATGGCTATGGATGATGAATTTAATGCTCTTATTAATAATAAGATGTGGAAGTTGGTGCCCCGTCCGCCTGATGTTAATGTTATTCGTTGTAAGTGGATTTTTACTCATAAAGTGAAATCTGACGGTTCTTTTGAGAGGCATAAAGCCCGTCTTGTAGGTGATGGAAAAACACAACAGGTGGGAATTGATTGTGGGGAGACTTTTAGCCCGGTGGTCAAACCGGCTACCATCCGTACTGTGCTTAGCTTGGCAAATTCATTAGCTTGATGTTAAAAATGCTTTTTTGCATGGTGAGCTTAATGAGACTGTCTATATGCATCAACCTCTTGGTTTCCGTGATCAGACTCATCCTGATTATGTATGTTTGCTGCGGAAATCTCTATATGGTCTTAAACAGGCACCCAGGGCTTGGTATAAGCGCTTTGCTGATTTTGTTACTTCTATTGGTTTACTAATAGCAAGAGTGACAATTTTCTCTTTATTTACCGCGATGGCTCGAATGTGGCTTATTTGTTGCTATATGTTGATGACATTATTCTTACAGCTTCCTCTAATGCTCTAAGGCGTTCTATTATTGCTCTTCTTAGCAAGGAATTTGCTATGAAGGACTTGGGTCTTCTAAATTATTTTCTTGGCATTGCTGTGACAAGGCATAAGGGTGGATTATTTTTGTCACAACGTAAGTATGCTGAGGAGATTATTGACAGGGCCGGGATGAGTTCGTGCAAATCTTCGGCCACTCCTGTTGAGGCAAAGCCGAAAGTCAGTGCATCAGGCTCCCCTTTTGCAGATCCCTCCTTGTATCGTAGCCTTGCTGGGGCGCTACAATATCTTACTTTTACAAGGCCGGATATTTCCTATGCTGTGCAACAGGTATGCTAACATATGCATGACCCGAAAAAAACTCATATGGCTGATCTTAAACGCATCATTCGGTATGTCCAAGGTACTCTTAACCATGGTTTGCATCTTTATCCATCATCTATTTCTACACTTGTATCATATACAGATGCTGATTGGGGTGGGTGTCCCGATACGAGACGTTCCACATCTGGATATTGTGTTTTTTGGGGTGATAACTTGATATCTTGGTCATCTAAACGACAGGCTACTCTCTCCAAGTCTAGTTGTGAAGCAGAGTACAAAGGTGTGGCTAATGTAGTTTCGGAGTCATGTTGGCTTCGTAATTTGTTGTTGGAGTTACATTGCCCGATTCAAAAGGCAACCTTGGTTTATTGTGATAATGTGAGTGCTATCTATCTTTCGGGTAATCCAGTGCAACATCAGCGTACCAAACATATTGAGATGGACATTCTTTTCGTTCGTGAAAAGGTGGCTAGAGGTGAAGTGCGAGTCCTCCATGTTCCATCTAGGCACCAAATTGCAGACATCTTTACAAAAGGACTACCCCGGGTATTATTTGAAGATTTCAGAGATAGTCTAAGTGTCCGTCCTCCTCCTACTTTGACTAAGGAGGTGTGTTAAGATATATTAGAATAATATATCTTTAGTCTTGTGAATATTTAATTAGTTGCCTAACTTATAGCTTAGAATTAGTCTTGTATTTAGCCGTTGCCTAATTTGTTGCCTAATTAGTAGCTAGTGATAGGCTCATGTAATTGTATATATTTACAGTGAATGGAAAGAAATGATCACGGAATGAATTTCTTTAAATTGTACTACAAATAATAATTTAATAAACAAAAAGGATTAGTACTTTAATGAAGTAATTCTCACAATCAACTTACTATTCCAAAAACTTAAATAAATACAAATAAATAAAAACTAAAAGAGTACAACTAATCTTAATCTTACCTAAGACTTAAAAGGAGGATTGAGGTCAACACAAAAGAGATAGTAGAAGAAATCATCAAATGTAATAGACTTCCTAGTGCACAAGGAGGATTGAGCAAACATATTCTCTACCACTTAAATCATATAACAATATAAATTACATACAAGAAGATCCCTTTCATGAGATGATCTACAAACTATACACGATAAAAGTGCACAACATATATATAAAATATAAATCGTTTATATCTAAGTCTAGATTAAAAAAAAAAATTATCATACAAATTCAAGTCTCATTAGAAGTTTTACCGAATTGAATTTTTCTCCCTTACGACTATACAAAGGAATTGCATGGACTCCAGGTCTTAATTCAGACACAGGTAAACAAGTTTGTCCACCAAAATCATCTTTCTTGTCGTTATCATGCTCATGAACTTCAACTCTTAACAATGCTAATTCAGGGACTGTTAGTGGAAAGGTGAACTCTTCATTCCAAATGGGGATCCATTGATCATCCTTAATCGCCGTCATCTGCATTGTTTCATCTGCTGGAACTCCTGCTATACCAACCTGCCATAAATTTTATACCAATTATATTGCAACCAGTACTAAATTTATGAAAACGCGCTATAACATTAGTAGTGAATTATTACTAGCAACTAATAGATGATCCGACTTACTTTGGTATAAAAATCTGGTGGGGAATACTTGTCAAAATGAGTTTTCTTGAAGTCCATTCTCCAACCATCTCCCATGTAAATTTTCACCTGTTTTCATTACCCGAGCTTATGGTTTAGGTCGATTGTTGATCAATGAACATAAATGAAAACTCTTAAGTGAAGGAGTTTAGCATGATTTGAGAGTTTATAAAAAGTTAACCTTTAACTTTGTCTTCAAGGGTAGTTTTACTTTAGGATCAAATACTTGATTACCATCAACCAAGAAATCGGGTTTTTTGACATAGCCACATCCTCCGTTGCCTCTAAACATCCCGTGCATTTGCCAGAGCATTTTTCCATACCCCTGCATTAACAACATAATAGCTAACATTTAGAATGAAGGCTTACTACTTATCAAGACTGATTAATGCTAATCGAGTCTAGTATGAAGTATTGTGCTACTTAATTAGAAAAACAGAATTGAAGGTTAAAAAATAACCTGCATGTTAAACGCAACCATTTGAGCTCCGTGCATCCAACCAACAAAGGGATCATAGTTTGAAGAGTTAAAGCGAGTGCCCTTTGGGTAAATCCTTAGGATATTCTTTTGCGTAAATCTGAAAAGGATGAATATTATTATAAGGCCTTATGTTCAACTTTCTAAAATGAGTTCCAATCAATAATAATCATCAGATATACTCCTAAACTAAGTAAATAGCTAGGCATATCTCGTTTTACCTTACAAGATCCTGTCCTTGTGAAACAACTGCTTTTTCGAGTTTTTGTTCACTCAAACTAATTCGTACAGCTTTACCAAGATCATTCTTAACTGCTTCTTCCAACTTACACTTTCTCTGAGGAATAGCAATCACTGACTTATACGCGGTTGGTTCAAACCGCTGTGATTTATCTTGGCTAATGTAACCATTTCCATTTATTTCATCATGCTCACTTTCAGACATATCAATAATCTACAAGATGCATTATTAAATTCACATAACAAAGTATTAGTCTAATGAATAAAAAATTGTAAATAATAATCTGTTTTCGATAAGCTAATAGAGCACCTTACGGTGTGATGGATGTTCAAGATCCCTCTCTGAAGAATTACTACTGACATTAACCATCTCAGTTTCAGCCTGACGACACTCTTTTGGTGGTTTCGTCGAAATAAGTATCTTATGCTTTAAATCTTCAGGGGAAGGAAATTCTTCAGGGTAAACCGAGGGAGGGTAGTACAAGAATTCTCCAAATGTTTGTGTGATCAACTAATGAATAGGAAAATCAAAAGTTGGCAACAAATAAACTTATTAGTAACAAAATATTACAAGACAGTACAATAATATAAGTTAACTTAATTAATAGTGATACCTGAGCAGCTTTGGCTTGAAGTCTTGGTTTCAAGTGATCTTCAAGTGTTATAATAACAGGATATTCTGATGATTCAAATGCATGATCTTTAATTGCTTTGAGACATGTTAAGAGGTCCACTGGAGTTGTAAGGGTTCTTTGATTCCAACATACAAAAGGCGGAATGTTAGATCCATAATATGATTTTACTAAACGACCCTTTATAAATAGTCGGGCTAATCCTAGTTCTTTATTTCTAATTTATGTTTTATCACCCGATATTTGGGTTAAGGTAACAAGTATTACACACGTACCATTATATCATATATTCGGGGATAAAAGAATGAGATAAGAAAAGAACCTGCCATGAAGAACATTGATGCCATCTTTGTTCGAGTTAGACCACAAATCGAGCTCAATGACTCGAACACCTTGCTTTAATGCTTTTATTATAAGTTTATCACTACAATCACTGGTTAATTGATTCCCAGTGAGATATGAATTATGACCAGTGTATATGAAGTAATGTGACAAGGGTGCAGTCATATCTTGATGACTCTACATAAACAACACAACTAGTATTTAGTGTAAGTAAGTAAATTACATCGTTAGAAATTAAATACAACATACAAGTATTTGACAACAGAGTATACACTAGGCATAATGACATTACTTTGGCAAACCATGGAGTACCAAACTTTTCGTATTAAAATTCCGACATAAATTTTGGGTACCAAACTTTAACCGACAAAACTAGTTGACATCCACCTCATATCAAATTGTTGGAGGACAATTTATCCAATCTTGACATCAAACTCATGTTTGTTTTTTATTTTGTTTGTACCAACCATTTTTATCTATCCATGACATATAATTGGATATGGATATTGGCCCATTTTTAAAATGTGCCAAATTTCTCAATACTACCACGGTTATAAAAGATAAAAGCCCAATTTTCAAGTCCATTATCATTACTATGTACGACAAAAGGTAGAAAAGACACCATTTTTACACAAAGAAGACCCACTCTCATTCTTAATTACCTCTAAATACTTAATTATCTTCTAATTGAATTATATGAAGCATTTATATCTAGGTGCTAATGAAATAGTACATGAGAATAATAATTTTAAGCAGATGTAACACATACATTTGCGACAAAGTTGGTCAACATAATTTCTCTAATTAGTGATTAAATTAGTAAAGACAAGTGTACTACAAAGAATAATAAACAAAAGGACTAGTACTTTAATGAAGTAATTCTCACAACTTGATATTCCAAAAACTTAAATAAATACAAGTAAATAAAAACAAAAAGAGTACAACTAATCTTACCTGAGACTTGAAAGGAGGATTGAGGTCAACAGAGAAGAGATAGTAGAAGAAATCATCAAATGTAAGAGACTTCCTAGTAAACTTAGCAATGTGATGCCGTTGATTCAATACTTCCTCCACTATTTTTTCGGCATCGGCGATCGTAGTCTCATGACCACCTTGCACCTCCACTAGGAAGCGCCGGAGTTGGTCCGGCGCCATGTAAGCTCCACCATTAGTATACTTCTTGAAAAGGTCTCTTACTTCAGAAGGCGGTTCGAGGTCTATTAACCCGAACCGCCTTGTGAAGCATAAGCACACTCTATAGCTCCCCATTAATAAAAAATATTGATCTTTTTAGTATTATAGATTTGAATGAAATGTGAGTTAAAAGGAAGGAGGAGAAAGAGGGTGTTTATATATGTGCTTATAATAGTCAAAGGAAGTTAGATCTATATAGATGTTGCTTGGAAAAACATATGCGCGGAACTTTTAATATTTTTAATCTTGTGAATTTGTGAAACATGACGAAACCACCATGATGGTAAATGATGGTCATTGATTAATAGCAAAACAAACAAACAAAAAAATGGCCATTGATTAGCTCACATAATAACTAATTAATTAAGTAATTAACTAATATGGAGTACATGTATTATGATAAAAAGTGTGTACATCCATTAATTTTAATATATACGAGCATAAATTAAAAGAAAAAAAGTGTAATAAATGAGACGACGGTTGAAGCACATGTGCTTATTTTTAGTCAATGGAAAAGTTGTACTCATATTGATTACGTTTATTATTTAGTAATTTTTTTTTACCTTTTGTTGATTTAGAGATCTATTATCAAATTCTCTATATGTCAATAATTATTACATAGAGAGTACTCACATATATAGGTTGAAAATATACATCGTACTACCTAATTCACATCCATAAAGATTGAAAAAATCATTATTGTAAGTTGTAAAATAAGTTAGTTTGGTTGAGGATGGAGCTAAGGCAAGGCAAGCCAATGGGAACATGAGTTGTATGGTCAGTTTTGCCATTCAAATATTCAACACGGGAGAAATTCATTTTTCTAAATAATTGTCTCTCTTTGATTATGACTTGTAATATGTCTATATACTTTATTATGATTACAACATATTTACAGTTTAATGAGTTTATATATGAAAAGTAACTGATTTTAAGGTTTAATAATTGTGTAGAAGTTTAACTTTAAGGATGAGTATTATATAAGAAGAGAATAAATAGTTTTAGCAATAGTCAAAGTAAGATCTCTAAAATCGTGCCATAGCCTAATAAAATGGGGTTAAATTTAAACAGAAAAACCCCAACAACTAAGGGGACGTGATCTTATTTTGAAGGAATATCAATATTACCAATTTACCATATAATATAAACAAGGGTTTACCTACCCTTCCCCCTCTAAATACTAGACCAAAAAAACCGTGACCTTTAAATACTGGACTAAAAAAACCATGAGGGTTGAGATCAAGAATCTTCTCTTTACCATAAAATATAGACAAGGTTTACCTAATCCACCAATTGACAATATTAATCTGACCTCATTGATCTGTACGACTGTACAGCTTCTGCATTAAGTTATTTAAAATTGACCTTGAAAATAAAAAAAGAACCTGGTTCAGAGATGTCCAACATCAATATAGAATAGTTATTCAAATGAGCTAGCCCATGGATAAAAATTTGGATCACAAACTTCTCGAAAACAGGCCCAATTCTCAGGCTTTAGTCCAATTTCATACTTAAAAGCCATTTTATACCAATTCTATTTGCTCCATAACTTTCTTATTATACTCTGTATTATAATTGTCTAAGCCAACTTGCAAAAGTGCACCCTTACTAACAAGACTGAAACCGTGAACTCTTGGGTATCACATGACTTATATGTGAAGACTGAAGCGTCTGAGGGGATTAAAACAGGGGCTATTATAGGTAGAATAAGAAGCAGAAGCCATTAATGCATACAAGAGGTGATCAACGTTGATAACGTAATTTGAACCAGAAAGAAATACTAAAACCACGCAATTTATTCACTTCAATGGGCACATAACCAGTAGAACATGATATCCCTATCGCAATAATCAGTAAGAATCAGATAAAGAAGTGACCGAAGAGCCAATACTGTAGTTATCTAGTCAAGACTCGAGAGCTACTTGATATCTTGCATCAGAGCTTTTAATCTGAATAGGGTGCTTAGCATTAACGACTATATAGCACAGGACAACAGCAAACACCAGGCACCAGGAAGGATTACAAACTAGATCGTAGATTACTACTCAATACCATCAATCCTCAACCAATCAAGACCTTGGATTGGAGGCGGGGTGGGGAGTGATGCTTCTTTGGAAGATTTTATTTTATTTTATTTTATTTTTTTGACCAAATGCTTCTTTGGAAGATGATACATTGTAATGACTAAAGGGCAGAAAACAAACCATATTGACCATTCATCTTCATTTGAGAAGCATTCATGTAAACAACTTGGATGAAAAGACAAACATGAACAACGACCCATCACAAATAAAGAAGATATGAATCTCCTAAATTGCAAAATATATCCAAAATTGTGGATTGCAAAGCATCACACTTGTAACCACATAGCTAGATATGTTAACCAATTTATTGAAATGACAACATCCAACCTATTCATCACTTAATGAACTAATTTTTCAGATAGAGTTAGTCAAAGGACAACATACTTGTAACCAAACCACATAACAGTGAATCAATTTATTCTAACACTTTAAACACTATAATCCAAAGTTTTAATTTCTATTCTTCTAGTACAGTATATCAACAAAAACATCAGAAATTAACAAACTTTTCAACAGTTACATGGTTAATATAATATAATTAAGCAAGAAACCATATAAAATAAAGAATTGAATCAGGAAAAAATAAAACCAATTCATTTCATTAGAAAATGCTGAATAACAACATCATATGGTTTTTATCATTCCTTTCCAATTTTAAACTACTATATGAATTCCAAATCCAAAAACAACATAAAACTAATCACTAAAAAAATTAATAAAAATAAAACAAAACATAAACTCTGCCTTTAAATTATTGTTTCTTTATAACTGTAACATTGATTGATTCACTCAGAACGAGCAGCATACCTCTCAACTTTCTCATCATTCAAATTAATCCCAACCATTGCTTCACCCAACCCACAACTGATCTCGGCCAACATCTCCGGATCACTGTAATGCGACACAGCCTGCACAATCGCCCTCGCCCGCCTCGCCGGGTCACCACTCTTAAAGACTCCAGACCCGACAAACACACCATCACACCCAAGCTGCATCATCAACGCTGCATCGGCCGGTGTCGCAACACCACCCGCAGCAAAATGCACCACTGGAAGCCTCCCGAGCTGCTTCGTCTGCATCACTAGATCATACGGTGCACAAATCTTCTTAGCAAAAGTGAAAACCTCGTCATCATCCATATTTCGCAGCACTCGAATATCACCCATTACAGACCTCACATGTCGAACCGCTTCGATAATGTTCCCAGTACCCGCCTCACCCTTGGTCCGAATCATCGCCGCACCTTCTCGAATCCGGCGAAGAGCTTCACCCAGATTCCGGCAACCACAAACAAAAGGGATCTGGAAATTATGCTTGTTGATGTGATTCTCATCATCAGCTAGGGTTAGAACCTCGGATTCATCGACATAATCGACACCAATGGATTCCAGAATCTGGGCTTCGACGAAGTGCCCAATTCGGGCTTTAGCCATGACGGGTATGGTGACGGCCCGTTTGATGTCCTTGATGAGTTGGGGGTCGGACATGCGGGCGACGCCGCCTTGAGCGCGGATGTCGGCGGGGACTCGTTCGAGGGCCATGACGGCGCAAGCGCCGGCCTCTTCGGCGATGCGGGCTTGTTCGGCGTTGACGACGTCCATGATGACGCCGCCGCGGAGCATTTGGGCGAGGCCGACTTTGACGGAGAAGGGGGATTTTTTGTTGGAGGAGGTTTCGGTGATTGCGCCGTTTCCATAGACGGTGACGACGCCGCTTCCTGACATGTTTGGAGGAGAGAGAAAGCTTGGAGGAGAGAGAAAGAAGGAGGAGGAAGAAGGTGAAGGATGAAAGAGGAGAGAGAGTGGAGAAGGAGAAGGGGAATTTATGGATGGATGGGATTTTTGGGGAGGGGAGATTTTCTGAGAATGATAAAACAAAACAAAACAGGGTATTTGTATTTGTATTTGATAAACCGAAGGTAATGAGAGGAGAGAGGGTGACTATCTTTGTCGATTTCTTTCCCGTGGTCTCTGTTTTTTTTTTTTAATGAAAATATAAATAAATTTAAGAAAATGATAAACCCGAACAACTTGTTTTGTGCGCGGCTGACTATACCTAATTTGATAATTCCTGTAATATTGACTAAGTAACATCTTTAATACTATCTGACTAACTTTATTAACAACTTCTATTACATTGATCAACTAATCCCTATAACATTATCGATGTAATACTTATAATGATAGGCCACATATAAGAATTTGTGAAACCTAAAACATACTTCGTATATTTATTTATTTTTATTTTCATAATAATATCTGGGAAAACAGCAAAATTGAAATAGTGTTTTTAATGTGTGGCTGATCACACTAAGTGATCGCTAGGAACGAATTAAGTCTTATAATAATGATGGAATAACCTTTGTAATATTAACACTTACAGAGTAACCACTAAAAAAACTAATGAAGCAACCAATGATAGTTGATCAAACGGTTTGACTAGCCGCATACAAAAATTTGTGAAATTAGGAAATGATCATTATGGATTTTTATTTGTATGATTTTCTTCTACTATGTTCGATTTTTTATGTGATCATGAATTACAATCCTACTAATTTAGAAACAAAGTTAGATGTTTGGGTTGATTTGTCCATTTAAAGTTGATAAATTTTGTGAGTATTTGGGTATGATTTTGTATTTTATTAAGTTAAAAAATGATAAGTTTTGTTTAAGGAAAAAAATATCACATGGGGTTATTTTGAGATAGATAAAAAGGTTAAATTTAAGTTCATGAAAAATAAAATTGATTTCTACTTTAACATTAATTATTCCACTTCCATTTTATTTTTTTTATTTTTTTTTTTTTACAAAAAATGTATACTATAAATCTATAATGGAGGATTTATTTTATATTTTATTTTACATAAATATACAAATCTACTTGATGAGCCACATTTGGTTTATTATTTTCTTTGTCAACAAATAATTGCTTCATTTTCACATGTACAAATACTCTCTTTGTCTTTGCAAACTATTTCCAAAGTTCTAATATCAGGGTTTGGCCCTCAACCCCATGCCTATATATCCTAATTAAGGTTGAATTAAAATCATGATGATATTTATATTTTACCAAAATAATTGGTCATGTGGGTGAGAATAAAAAGGAAAATAGAGATAGAGAATAGGTCGAATCTACTACCTGACTGACATGCAAAGGAGGAGAAGAGAGAAAATTAGGGTGGGTTCACACTATGTTAGTTTCATTTAGTCCTTTTAGTGCATTATTTTAAGCATCTTTGCTATCATTTTAAACAACTCTGTATCAGGGTCGGCCCTTAGGGTGTGCGGCATGCGCAACCGCACAGGGCCCAAAATCGCTTAGGGCCTCAAAGTGTATAATTATATACAAAATTGTTGTACAAATTTCTAGTGTTATTGTTGTGGCTTAGTGGTAAGTATGGTGATACTAAGTCTTGTACATACGTGATTCGAGCATTTTAACTTTTCTTAATTTTAATTTTATAATTTAAAGGTTTGGATATTCTTTCGATTTTCAAATACTTCGTATGTGCTTTACTTTTCATGTTAGTCTTTTTTTTTTCCTATATTTTGGAAGATTGTAACAATATTTATATTTTTATCCCCAATAATGGTCCTTTGACTCAATTTCATTTTTAGAAAATATTACCATTCTCTCTCCTCTTTAGTCTTTACAATAACCCATAAATACTTTTATAACTTATTTTTATTTTTGTTTTTCAACATATTTTGGTCTCTTCAATAGTATTACAAAAACTACATATATTTCTTTATTCTAAACCTCTTCAACAAATAAATCACAGCGGAGCATTTAATAAAAAAAATGCAATATTATTATACGTTACTTAAAAAAAAAGGGGGGTCCAAATGTATCTCAATTGCACAGGCCTCCATAATAGTTAGGACGGCCCTGCTCTGTATAATATATGCTACCATTATGACACATTCAATTATTTTATTACTCGATTGTATATTGTTTTCAAATTTCAAAATTATTTACAAAGATATCAGGTTATAAATTACAGTATTTAAATTACATTAGATGCGCCATACCATGACCGCCTCAACTCGATTTAGATTTTGCCGATGTGGTGGACATATGCCGGGGTAAAGGCATGCTCTGGAATAACAAATTAAATATCCTAGCCCTCAAGGACTATACGTCACTGCTTTCCTCAAAAATCCCAGGCAAAGTAGTCATGTCATTTTTAATCATTGTAGATACGCTTGTGGACTAAATTCTCCAGTTTTCTTTATTACAGTATTATGATTGATACTCCGTACTTTACTTTAGTATATGCAAAATATATAAAAATGGGAGTGGAAAGTGGAAAGCCGCTAGTTTCCCATCTCTTCCAGCCTCCACAAACAAAATTAAAGTGTGCGTGTCACAAAATCTACCTTTATGTCATTTTTTTTTTTAATATATAGTTTCAACTAATTAATAATGCAGACCACTAATTAACTTTAGTGAGGAGTGGAAGTGGCCAAAATTGACAGAAAATATGGATATGAGAATCATATTTTGACTCGTCTCCCTCTTTTAAAAGGTGGTCATATAATCTTTATTAACACCACATAAACAAAAGTTGATATATAGCCATGTTTGTCACTATGCTCTACCAAGTTGTTTTAGTTTTTTTCAAAGAGCAAAGGTGCTACTTGGCTGCCTACTAACCACTTTAAAATATATAAAAATTTACAATTGCATCAATTTTTAGACTATAAAATTTTCAGTATATAATTAAGATGACGTTGGATTGTGCTTGGCCGTCCAACACAAATAAATAAAAATATGGTACTGTGGCATATGACTTGACTATGATTGGGCGATTAAGTTTGACACATGGTATGTGGTGAATGGGTTTAGCCATGTCTATGGGCTGGACCATGGTTAGATAAAAAACACACGGGCTAGGCTTAAGGCACGACCCAAAACCACTGAATTAAGGGAATTTTTCAAATTTATGAAAATAAAGGTTAGTCGTTTGCATAAAGGATCATAATAACCTTGAGTTAATGGACGGTTTCAACCTAATGGTCTCCCATGGACTTGTGGGGTCTATGAGAATTACCCAACCTCTATTCTTTCTAGGTTGACAAAGTCGAAAATTGTTCAAAAATAAAGGCTTAATATACAAAATTGTACTCCATAACAATTTTGGAGATTTAAGACTCGGTGTCAAAAACTCACAAGATTGAAGGGTTCGCACACTGAGGTCATATAATGTTTGGAGCCATATGACCATTGATTGGTGACAATTTTTTATTATTATTATTTTTAAACAATTTATATCACATCAAATTTGCAACTAGCAAACCAATTGTTTTGGGAAAGATGAGTAGATGACTTAGCTCGGCCTCTTTATCCAAGCCGTCTTTGGTTGGAAGAAAAGAAAAAAAATGTCCTGGCTCACTTGAGTTAATCAAATTCAAGATGAGTATTTAGATCCATATTATTGTGAAAATGTACGAGGAGATCAATAAGTTTGTCTGAATTCTGAAAGCTGCACATATTTAATGACTGAATTCAAGATAGAGAGAAATGTAAAAATTTGTTCAAGAGCTAAAACAAGAAACAAGAAAAAAGAAAAAAAAAATCTTCAAAAAAATAAATAAATAAATTATTAGAGAGCTTAAATTGCACCAAAGGAAACTGGAAATATGCACTGCAACTATCAAGTATAAGTGTATCAGTAGCATTTCTAGTACAAATCAACAGACCATACCGCCTCTTCTATGAGCAGCTTCCTTAATCAGAGAAACTCCTAGTTCATCCCTGGGATGGACGTTAAACAGTCCAATCTCATGTGTTTTCTTATAATTATAAAACTAACCTCTTATTATATTAAGAAGTAGACCACAATACCCTACATTGAATAATCTACCCATATAAATAAAAGCCTCAAGATTGGACTAAAAAGTCGAAATCCCAAGGGTGTTTTTATCATTGCTTTCCAAACCACTAACAAAGAATTATATACTTGCATAACATAATTATCCATCATCAAAGAGAATGAGAAGGATGAGTAAAAAAACACATCAATTTTGTGTTGTGTAGCCTTTTCTTTTTGCACTGTTAAAGCGGGCACCCACTGGCTTCATTTGATAAGATTCCTTTATATTCTGCATATCATATGATAATTGATACCCCATTAACAATAGCTACCTTGTAACTTAGATGGTGAATGAACGATGTAGCTCTATCACGTTTGTTGGGCGACATCCTTCATTATTCTCTCCTTAAGCATTTTCCACCTCTTTAGTATCCTGCCATCAGCATTAGGCAGGACACATGGGGGCATAGATGCAAGAGACGTAGCTGACTGCTCTAGGAACTGCTTCTGCTTTGGCTCAGCAAAGCAAAGCAAAGATTCGATACAGACTTCCTGGGCAGATGAAGGTGGAATTGGCTTGAAGTCTTGTAACTTTGAATACTCCATAAGGAGATGGAACATGTAATCGTATACACGGTCCATGTTTAAAGTATCCATGTAATCTTGACCAGCTTTTCCCATAGCTGCGGCCTGTTTTCAGCAAAACTTCTGACATTACTAATTATTTCCATGTCTAGCAGCAGATTGATTTTGCTAAAGAATAAGAGAAAAATTAGAGGAAAGGTCAAGCTACCTCAGCAGGGTGTGAATTTCCCCAGTCGACAGCCTGCTTTATGTTTGGGCATAGATCAGTACGGGGTACAGGCCAGTAGTTTTTCTTTGGCAGAAGGCCACGCGTAAAGAAATCTTCATACTGAGGAGCAATTAACAGTGTAAGGGAGCCACACGACAGTATGTATTTGAGACTTACAGACCAGGCATACCCTTCAGCATAAATTTTATACCTGAAACATGTAACATGTGCTGAGCTAGAAGTTTACTGATGTGCCATACCTCTAACACTAACAAAAAACAGATCATGACCTGGTTTGTTCTATTCACCTAATTTAATAACCCTTCATTGAAAAAATTGAACTTAGGTAGTCTTATCTAGTTATATGAACATATTGCCCCTAATTTGAGCTTATATGTCTAGTACAAGCTAGCTCTCCCTTATCTAAAAAGATCTTTCCTAAAACTTATGTTTGTAGAGTGAAAAAATTTATGCCAAACATAAAAAGTGAACAAATTAGAAAGCAGTCAAATAAGGGTGCATCCAAGCATCCTGTAAGTTATTAGGAGCAATGTGTTTGAAAAGCCCGTAGTAGTCAGTAAATTCTATCAGGAAAATGTTCATTTAACGATTTAAAATTTCTCAACAGAAAAGAGAGAACAGATAACATGATATGCTTGAATAATGTCAATCATGGTGTTAATAGCTGCTTAGGTCAGGAATTTAAAGACTCAAGACCTGTTAAGACAAAGTCCTTTCCTTGGTGCCAGTAAAGTCTTGACACTATATTAATATTATGTACTTGCACAAATAAATCTGCATTTCCTATCTGTATGAAATGAATTTGAAGATGAAATTCAAAGAGAGTGGCTTGCCTATGATCACACTGGCTAGATAGTTTCGACTTCTTGTAACCGGCCCTTGCTTCTTCTCCCCAATCCTGTATAGTACAAGAAGGATTAACAAGACAGATTGAGCCTAGCTTCTGAAAGATCACTAAGATTAATTGCCTTGCAGAGTACATTATTATTAAGTTATTTGTGGATAGGGAGGTAGGGGTAAATGTACTATGTAGGCTGATCTTCTCACCTGACGAAGGATCTGTGTCCTCCATTGTTTAGTATTATTACACTCCAATAAGGCTGAACGGATTGGGGAGCCAACATCTGGGTTCCCTTTCCAGTAGGCGTAAGGCCATTTCTTCGGCCAGCTTCTAGAACGAGAACCTCTTTTTATATCTCTAAACTCGGCATCCCAGGGTCCTACGTTCACCTCAGGCCTGAAATAATATCCAGTTACAAAATTCAGTTTGACACACACAAGAAGATAGGATATGGTATCAATAATTAAACAAACAAGAGCTCCACAGAATCTTGTCAACAAGTGTATCGAAGGTCGTTTAGATTAAGCATTTTCACTAGAATTCAATGAATCAATGGTCATGTTTGCAATTTGCAAAAAAAATATCAGCTACTTTTAAACATGAATAACAAATTATAAGAGTACTGAAAAGATAATGTATCATAAAATAAGCTCATGGAACATGCACTTAGGACAGAGCTTGAGGGTTTGAATTCAGCCAAATAAGGTTCTCGGGATGGAGCTTCCCTTACCTTCCTCCATCCCCCATCCCCAACTTCTGAAGGAATGCGTTGCTAATCTGGGCTAAGTTGACCTATGAAGAGTTGGGTCCAGTATATCTTCATCTTAACTAACCAAAAGAAAGCTAATCAAAGAAGGCATACACAAAAAAAGTTGATAATCATAGAACTGACCTATAGGACTACAACTCCAAGCGAAAAGACTATTAGTTACTCAATCTCTTATTAGAGTGACTTTAGAAGATTAAACATCCAAATTTCAATTCCAAATAATCTCTTCCAAGCACTTGCAAAATATCTGTTTGCATAGTGTCCTTTTCCAGGCCTTACAAAAAATGAAAATTAACAAACTTTTTTTTAAGAGAAGACCAGACACAAACAGACAGTTGGTAAAACCATACATTTCTCAGGCTGTCAGGCATCTCCAGGAAAGGAGAGAAGCTGAGTGTTTTCCTTAGTGGTGGCATGTAACTATTTTTAGATTCCAAGTATCAAAATAGACATTCTCCAATAAATGCTTCAACACCACTACACCAAACTAATGGCAGACTGAAATTGAACTGATCAGTCATCAGTCTTATTGTACCAATACCATATCAGAATTATTATTAAACAAGAACTATAGGCAACTTACCAACCCCAGAAAGACCAATCAGGAAATGGGATGTCGAAATGTTCATTAGTGGTGCAGTACCGGAAAAGTGGCAAAGGCCTTGAACGATGTTCTGTTCTATTAATTGCAGGCTTGTCCATGCAATCAAACATTAAATCAACATCAGGGACAAGGCCAGGATATCTTTTAAGAAGCTGTAACAAACCCCATACAGTAAACATCATACGACTTTGTACACAAGCATAATAGAAGTCCACAAATAAACGGCCTCCAACAATTACAACTCGAAAAGCTGCATACTCCTTTGCTTCCATCACCCGTTGTAA
Organism: Chenopodium quinoa; assembly: GCF_001683475.1. Classification (NCBI taxonomy): domain Eukaryota; kingdom Viridiplantae; phylum Streptophyta; class Magnoliopsida; order Caryophyllales; family Amaranthaceae; genus Chenopodium; species Chenopodium quinoa. Next base: position 1,110,599 of record NW_018743669.1, on the reverse strand, counting down.
ACTTATTCTGCTTTTGGACCACGGCGCTAAGTCTCTGTGTATGTATCTGAAGAATGCTGGACATGATGCCAGTTTAGACGGGTCAAGCTGTGGATCATTGGGGATGGCATTAGAGCGACACTGGAAATATTGGCATTGTACAATCTTAGTAGCCCGAGAATAGCTTGTTCCTTCATCAAAGACTTTAGGCTCAAACAAATGCCATGGTGTAGGCTTTAAATTGTGTCCTGCAACTGTCTTCGTCTGATATGCAACATCATCAACCTGTCAAACAAAATGCTTCTTCTCTTTAGACAAATCAACAATGCAAAATGATTACAGTTAATCAATCTTAATTAACGTCGTAAGCCATGGCTTAAGCTTGACAGTCAATTTTGCCAACTACATGGATCATTCATACAAATTCTGTTTCGATAATGGATAAGGAGGTAACATTTTCCATGTAACAATCTAATACAGAAAACAGACCTCATGAAATTAGTACACAAGAAACAAATCCGAAAGTTCAGTCGCACATGACTCAACAACCCCAACATAAATAAATATACTAATGTCACTAGATTTAGTTCAGTACAATATTTTATAGATTCATCCACATAATAGTCAATTCTAGAAATATGCACAATCAATATAAATAAGATGAAGACAAAATATCATCTTTTAATACAGAACAAAAAACCCAGAAATCTACGTCAAACAATCCAAGCAAAAAGGCTTTACACCATTTTTATCATAATTATCATCAGATCTCAAAATAACACCAAATTAAGAATCCAACATTGTAATAATCTCTTAAAACAAAACCCATCTGATTAAAACGTTAAATCATGAACCCCAACTTACAAACAATCATACGATCACCAAGTGTTCGACAAAATGCCTAAATGAAAACACGAAAAGAAAAACAAAGAAATGGGAAAAAACAAAGACCTTGAGAACAAGAAGAGCGGCAAGAGAGAGAAAAGCCAAGAGACAAACAGAGGAAAAGAGATAAGGAGGAGAACGAGGGAGTGAAGAATTGCCATGATTAAGCTTGGAACGCAACCCCATTGCCATTAAAATAAATCTGAAAAATGTTGCGTAAAAACAAGGAAATCACTCCAAATTAAACAAAGGAACAAGAATAATGAAAAGGGTGAGCTAAGAAAGTGGTAACAGAAGAAGGCATTTCTGTTGTTGCCGCTAAAACTCATCATATCTCTCGCTAATTTCTCCTATTGACTTTCTCTTTCTTTCCAAAAATTGGATCTTTGGCCAATTACATTAAACCACTGCTTCTGTTGTACTATCATTAAACTCTTAACTTTTTGGCTGTTTTTTTTTTTGGAGTTTGGGTCCTACTACTTTTGCCTTATTGGTTAGATTTGGTAGGTAGTTATTGTTCGTTGGTCCCACGTGTCAAGGTGTTGGGTTTCCCGCCAACAACTAGTGATCACTTCAAGTGGGTCCGGGTTCAACTAAGGTGGCTAGCTTGGGTTGGGATTAATTTGGAGTAATGATCATTAAATTGGAAAATTATCGATACCTAATTAAGTCTAATCTACTTTTTTTTAAGAAATGGAGGGTACGCGTATAAAAAATTCTACATTAACACATGCTTTTCATCACTCACTAAGGGTCTGTTCTCATTGACTGAATTGAACTGAACTCAGCTGAACAGAACTGAACTGAATATTTTATAAGAGAAGGAAATTAGGAGCTGAACTGAACTGAACTGAGCTGAACTGAATTTCAACGTATGAGAACAGGCCCTAAGGCATTACTCTGTATTGCTCTTTACTTTTACTAAAATAAATTAATTTTTTTAAATTTAAATTATTACTTTAATAACTAATACCTCCGTATCTGAACGTTGGACTCACTTATTATTCATCTCGCCAAAATAAAATAACTTTGATCATATATTATCATTTATACAACATAAATAAATCAATATGAGGGATCTTATTTATAATAAAGTTTTCAAAAATCAACTTTTTTTTATTATGATTTTCATTTATGCGTAGTTGAAGAAATTTATAATCAAAGATGTTCATTGAAAACCGTGCAAATACAAAGTGAGTCAAACTTTCAGGAACGAAGGGAGTATTATTGTTTTTGCAGATTAAAACTTATTTATTGATGCTTTTTAACTTGAAAGGATTTTTTTTTTTTTTTTTTTTTTTTTTACAATTGAAATTACTTTATGAAACTTAATCATTTTATTGAATATTATTTGTTTAATATGAAGAGAACAAGACATAATTATTGGATAAAAATATACTATTTTTATTTTTTTACAAGAAGTATCTATCTTACCTTATAAGATATTCAACATCATATTTAGTTCACATTGATCTATTTTCTTCAATTTATGTTTTTACAAGACCAAAAGTAAATCCAATTAGAGCTATCAATTCGGGTAAACGGGTCGGCTTTTGGTTGGGTTAGAGTGGGTCAGGTCAACTCGGGTCGAGTCAATTCGGATTAATTCCATAACCTATGCGGGTGGGGTTTGGGTTGGGTCATGCTTGAGTCAAGTCACGTCGGATCATACTTCTTATCGGGTTTAGGTCGGGTTTAATTCGGGTTAAAACGGGTTAGGGTATTTCTCGGGTTCGAGTCGGGTTCGATTCAAGTCAATAATTTGCGGGTTAGAATCAGTTCGGGTCATTCTCGGGTTTGAGTCGGGTTCGGTTCAAGTCAATAATTTGCGGATTATAATCAGGTTGGGTCATTTTCAAGTCGGGTCATTCTTGGGTTTAAGTTGGGTTCGATTCAAGTCAATAATTTGCGGGTTATAATCAGGTTGAGTCATTTTCAAGTCGGGTCATTCCCGGATTCAAGTCGGGTTATGTTCAAGTCAATAATTTGCAGGTTACAATTAGGTCGGGTCATTTCCAAGTCAGGTCATATTCGGGTTCAACTAAATATAAATAGATAATTATCATTTTTATCAAGCTAATTATTTCCTTTGACTATAATATATATGACAATATACTAGGGAACTATAGTCTATAATCTAGGAAGATAATTATCTCCTTTGACCATACAACAAATATATAATATATTTAACTCTTAAATTTGAGGATGATGCCCCTTTCTTTTGCTGGTCTGGACCGACTTGGTCTCCCTAGACAAAATGCTTCGATCAACAATAATAAGTGGTCTAAATTGCATTTAAAGTGATTTGAAATCGAGTCGGGAACAATTTGGGTTGAATTTAGGTCGGGTCAATAACAAGTCGTGTTAATTTCGAGTAGGGTTAGAAAAAGATCGGGTTGAATTTTTGGGTCGGGTAAGTAATAGGTCTGGTAAAATTTGGATCGGGTCAATAACAAGTTTGGAACCGTTTGTAATCATATATGATCATTATTTTTTGTCATAAAAGTTCGTAGTAGGCTTGAGTTAATGAAATCAGTGTAAGTTATAAACCGGTAAATTGGTCGTTTAAAGGAAAATTGGATGGTTCTACCCACCCAATGGGACTTGCAGAGGGTATTAGTAACCATGGTAAAAATTTCGGAAATTTTTATTTCCGAGCGAAAAAAAAGTCAATAAATTCAAAAATTGAAGACTAATATCCACGTTTTTTGAGAAATTTTGGAGGTTTCGGGGCTCGGTGTCGAAAAGTCTTGAAATTTTAGAGGATACATCTTAGGGTCATATAATGTGTTTGGAACCATATATGATCATTATTTGATGTCATAAATGTTCGTAGTAGGCTTGAGTTAGTGAAATCGGTGTAAGTTGTAAACCGATAAATTGGTCGTTTGAAGGAAAATTGGATGGTTCTACCCACCCAATGGGACTCCCGGAGGGTATTAGGAACCATGGTAAAAATTTCGGCAATTTTTAAATCTGGGCGAAAAAAGTCAAAAAATTCCAAAATTGAAGACTAATATCCACGTTTTTTGAGAAATTTTGGAGGTTTCGGGGCCCGGTGTCGAAAAGCCTTGAAATTTATAGAGATACGTCTTAGGGTCATATAACGCAGTTTGGAACCATATATGATCATTATTTGTCGTCATTAATAATCGTAGTAGGCTTGAGTTAATGAAATCGGTGTAAGTTGTAAAACGGTAAATTGGTCGTTTAAAGGAAAATTGGATTGTTCTACCCACCCAATGGAACTCCCGGAGGGTATTAGGAACCATGGTAAAAATTTCGGCAATTTTTATTTCCGGGCGAAAAAAGTCTAAAAATTCAAAATTTGAAGATTAATTTATCCACGCTTTTTGAGAAATTTAGGAGGTTTTAGGGCCCGGTGCCAAAAAGTTTTGAAAATTCTAGGGAATCGATCTCGGGTCATATAATTCCGTTTGGAACCATTTGTGATCATTATATGTTGTCATAAATGTTCGTGGCAGGCTTAAATTAATGAAATCGGTGCAAGTTGTAAACCGGTAAATTGGTCGATTAAAGGAAAATTGGATAGTTAAATCCTCCCAATTGGACTCCCGGAGGGTATTAGTAACCATGGTAAAAATTTCGGCAATTTTTATTTATGGGCGAAAAACAGTCAAAAAGTTCAAAAACTGAAGGCTAATATCCACGTTTTTTGAGAAATTTTGTAGGTTTCGGGGCCCCGTGTCAAAAATTCTTGAAATTTTTTGGGATACATCTCGGGGTCATATAATGCCGTTTGGAATCATATATGATCATTATTTTTTGTCATAAAAGTTCGTAGTAGGCTTGAGTTAATGAAATCAGTGTAAATTATAAACCGGTAAATTGGTCGTTTAAAGAAAAATTGGATGGTTCTACCCACCCAATGCGACACCCGGAGGGTATAAGGAACCATGGTAAAAATTTCGGCAATTTTTATTTTCGAGCGAAAAAAAGTCAAAAAGTTCAAAAATTGAAGACTAATATCCACGTTTTTTGAGAAATTTTGGAGGTTTCGGGGCTCAGTGTCGAATAGTGTTGAAATTTTAGGGGATACATCTCAAGGTCATATAATGCCGTATGGAACCATATATGATCATTATTTGATGTCATAAATTTTCGTAGTAGGCTTGAGTTAATGAAATCGGTGTAAGTTGTAAACCAGTAAATTGGTCGTTTGAAGGAAAATTGGAAGGTTCTACCCAACCAATGGGACTTGCGGAGGGTATTAGGAACCATGGTAATAATTTCGGCAGTTTTTAAATCCAGGCGAAAAAAGTCAAAAATTTCCAAAATTGAAGACTAATATCTACGTTTTTTGAGAAATTTTGGAGGTTTCGGGGCCGGTGTCGAAAAGTTTTGAAATTTATGGAGATACGTCTCAGGGTCATATAATGCAGTTTGGAACCATATATGATCATTATTTGTCGTCATTAATGTTCGTAGTAGACTTGAGTTAATGAAATCGGTGTAAGTTGTAAAACGGTAAATTGGTCGTTTAAAGGAAAATTGGATGGTTCTACCCACCCAATGGAACTCCCGGAGGGTATTAGGAACCATGGTAAAAATTTCGGCAATTTTTATTTCCGGGCGAAAAAAGTCTAAAAATTCAAAACTTGAAGATTAATTATCCACGCTTTTTGAGAAATTTAGGAGGTTTTAAGGCCCGGTGCCAAAAAGTTTTGAAAATTCTATGGAATCGATCTCGGGTCATATAATTCCGTTTGGAACCATTGATGATCATTATATGTTGTCATAAATGTTCGTGGCAGGCTTAAATTAATGAAACTGGTGCAAGTTGTAAACCGGTAAATTGGTCGTTTAAAGGAAAATTGGATAGTTAAATCCTCCCAATTGGACTCCCGGAGGGTATTAGTAACCATGGTAAAAATTTCGGCAATTTTTATTTATGGGCGAAAAACAGTCAAAAAGTTCAAAAATTGAAGGCTAATATCCACGTTTTTTGAGAAATTTTGTAGGTTTCGGGGCCCGGTGTCAAAAATTCTTGAAATTTTTTGGGATACATCTCGGGGTCATATAATGCCGTTTGGAATCATATATTATCATTATTTTTTGTCATAAAAGTTCGTAGTAGGCTTGAGTTAATGAAATCAGTGTAAGTTATAAAGCGGTAAATTGGTCGTTTAAAGGAAAATTGGATGGTTCTACCCACCCAATGGGACTTGCGGAGGGTATTAGTAACCATGGTAAAAATTTCGGCAAATTTTATTTCCGACGAAAAAAAGTCAATAAATTCAAAAATTGAAGACTAATATCCACGTTTTTTGAGAAATTTTGGAGGTTTCGGGGCTCGGTGTCGAAAAGTCTTGAAATTTTAGAGGATACAACTTAGGGTCATATAATTCCGTTTGGAACCATATATGATCATTATTTGATGTCATAAATGTTCGTAGTAGGCTTGAGGTAATGAAATCGGTGTAAGTTGTAAACAGGTAAATTGGTCGTTTGAAGGAAAATTGGATGGTTCTACCCACCCAATGGGACACCCGGAGGGTATTAGGAACCATGGTAAAAATTTCGGCAATTTTTAAATCCAGCCATATAATATCCACCCATTTTGAGAAATTTAGGACGTTTTGGGGCCCGGTGTCAAAAGGGTTTTAAAATTCTAAGGGATACATTTTTGAGAAATTTTGGAGGTTTCGGGCCCGGTGTCAAAAAGTCTTGAAATTTTTTGGGATACATCTCGGGGTCATATAATGCCGTTTGGAATCATATATGATCATTATTTTTTTCATAAAAGTTCGTAGTAGGCTTGAGTTAATGAAATCAGTGTAAGTTATAAACCGGTAAATTGGTCGTTTAAAGGAAAATTGGATGGTTCTACCCACCTAATGTGACTTCCGGAGGGTATAAGGAACCATGGTAAAAATTTCCACGTTTTTTGAGAAATTTTGGAGGTTTCGAGGCTCAGTGTCGAAAAGTCTTGAAATTTTAGGGGATACATCTTAGGGTCATATAATGCCGTTTGGAACCATATATGATCATTATTTGATGTCATAAATGTTCGTAGTAGGCTTGAGTTAATGAAATCGGTGTAAGTTGTAAACCAGTTGTAATCCCCCATATTTTTTTAACTTAATTATAATTTATTTATATATTATTCTTACAAATATTTTTATGTCAGTTTCATTAAATAAGTTAATTTTTATGAAAAGATTTAAGTAAACTAATATGTTTTTGACTAATTTACAAACAATTTTAACATTATAGCCCAAAACCCAAATATTACTCCTAATCTAATTAGGAAACCCAAAGCCCGAATAAAACCCTCAAAAACCCTTACCCTTCTCCCCCTTCTCACGTGTAAAAAAAGAGCAGCTTCACTTCTTCCTCTTTCTCCTTCATTCACGCAGCAAACAGAGAAAAAAACCCCCCAAAGCTTCCCCTGCTGTCGCCCCTGTCGCCGCGCCGCCCACCTGACCACTGCAGTTCGCTCTCCCCTCTTCTCCTTCCTCTTATTTCTCTTTCTTTATTTCTTGTTATTTTGATTAAAGATTCAATTTTTATTTGATTTCAATTATAAAATTATTGTTATTAGGCTTTAATAGTATGTATAAATTACAAAAGATTATAAATTTATGGGTTTTGTATGTCTAAATTATTAAATAAAATTTCAGATTATGTATTTTGCATATTTTAGGGTTTAAAGCATTGATTTTTCATGTTTTAGGGCTTGATAACGTGTTAATCCAACTATCTAATCATACTATGTTTAAATTACATTAAAATATAATTATTTTAATCATAAATAAATTTTCAGATTTATTAAAGTTTCAATTTTTATGAACAAGTAGTGTTAATTTCATGTTTTTATGCTTCTAAACCTACAAAATAATTATTGTGAGTATTTTGTGATTGAAAAAGCTTTGAACTTTATATTCTAACTTTAAAAATAATTTTCAGATTTCATACCTTTTATTTTGAAGCCTCTAATTGCATTGAATTGATATATTCTTGGGTTTTTAACGCACTAACTTGCTATATAATGACTAATTCAAGTTATTATGCTTATGGGGTTATTTTATATATTTAAAACAAATTTCCAGATTTATTTACCCACTTTAAAGTTGCTGTAATTTGATATAAAACACTATATTTTCATAATTCTAACATATAAACTTAAAGTTGGGATGTTATATTACTAACTTTGATTTTTGGGGACAATTTAAAGGCTTTATTTTGATGATTTAAGAGGTTTTAAAGTAGTTTAGTATTGCTGTAATTTTAATTGCTTTGGTATTGATTTATTTCTAATTGTTTGGTTTAGGAGAGGCCTTTGTAGAAGGCGACTTCTAGTTTTAAAGTGGCCAACCGGATTGTTTACACAAGGTACGTACAAGATACGAAACCTTGCTTGTAGGTGCATGTTTAAGGACGGATCGAGAACTTAGTATCATGTATAGGATTGACTGGGTTAAATTGTCTGGTTATACATTGTGAATTTCAAATGATGTGCACTAGTTTATAATGCAAGTATTAGTTGTGCTTTAATTATGCAAGGTGCGCTTAAAGGCAAAGGTATGTGGGTGTAAAGATCAAATTATTACTCGTTCATGATTATGTAAACAGGATGAGTAAAGGAAAAATTCATGTCTTGTAAGACGAGGTTAAGGTTTTGGGGTGCCTTATGCACTCAAGGTGTTTATACACCGAGGTAGTAATGGAATAATTAATAAATGTTGTTTTTCACTAATAAATCAAGAATCTAAATTGGGAATTTGCCATGTTTGATTGAATTGCTTTTGGGATGTTTGTATTGATATGTATATGAGTCATCACCAAGTCTAAACCTGTAAATCACGTAAAGTGCAAGATGCATGAGCAATAAAACTCTGGAATGGTGCACATCTAGAGTAATGACAATCAGGGGTTGGGGTACATGGGGTATTAGCCGTGTACTTTTATCGAGGCCGTCTGATCTACGAGTCTCTTATTTCAAATATTATTTTTCTAAAACTAGGAGTTAGGTGAGATCTCATACTAACTACGGTCACGGAGTCGCGCCCGTGGTCGTTGGATGTTTATTGATGTTTCCGAAAGGAGGCATGGGGTTTTTCTTTATTGATGTTCCAAATGGGACATGGGTTGGACAACCTTGTCTATTGCTAAATCCAATGAAATAAATAAATGAGTAAGTTAATATTAATTAGTGAGGTCTTAATAAATTTGATAATCGAGTCATGAATTGAGTCTGTATTTAATGATGCTTGTGCTTGAATATTAGTAGCATGTTAGGTATTTTCTTAATTTGTTTTCGCAGCTTGTATGTACTCAGCTTTGCTGACTGCGTGCTTTTGTGTGTGTTTTTCTTTGGTCATGGCCTTCGCCTTTCAATGACCCTGTGACGATCCAATTTTTACACTTGTAATATTGGGGAGCAGAATAACCACAGGTTCTTACACATGCAGCATTCATCAGGGTTGTGGGATCTTGAGTAGAGAGTTGGTTGTTTCCATATTATTTATTTTGCAAGTTTGAATTTATTTTAATTCGATTTTAGTTGACAATAATTCTTTTGGGTTTGAATTTATTTGAACACTGAATTTAATCACTTACTACTTTTTATTGGGTTTTGAATAAGGGCCTTAATGGTTCCAACTTGTAATACTTATTTTAATTTAATTCCTTTGTTTTGAGGTTTATTTAAAACTGTTTTGGTTTTCTGCTGCTAATTTCTGAGATAGCCTTAACGTTTGAACACGTGGCGGTAGTGACAGGGTAAAGTTGTATCCCCTAATAAAAAATAAATACCATAATCCTGTAACTAAAGTAGATAGGGAAGTAGGGTCGATCTCCACAGGGAAACAAGTCTTTTTGCTCCTAATTAATTATTATAATCTAAATTATCTAAGTAACCAATATTTTGTAATTAAAGGAAACTAAACTACGAAGATTAAGAGTAGGGAGAAAACAATGAATAAAAGGATCTAGGGCACATGTTCACCAATAAATAATACTCCAGGGCAAAACATAGTAATCAATCATTGACATTGCATAAATAACACGATTAACAGGCTCTCGCAATTTATTAATCAACATAGATCTAACAGGCTCTCGCAATTTACTCGATCTAAGTTCTTATTGAAAATAGCCTCTAATATCAAATTAACATATGCTCGATTCATCAATTTAATATTGCTATACTTTTACAAGCCGCAATTGTAAAACGTTAAAACAATTTAATAAGAAATTATCATGCAATACCAATAATCAATAATAGTCAATCATCAATGCATCAATTAACCAGATTGTAAAGGGCTTTCGCTACGTATTCCAATCACAGAATTAATCTAACGGTATTAAATCTCATCTCTCGAATCTCGACTTAACCATTTATAAATTAACTTGCCTATTGAAACTAGACCTAAACATCAATTCTCATCTCTTGAATCTCGAATCAATATTGTTAAACTCATGCATAAAAGATCCGCGCAAATCTAGTCACAGAGCATTAAATCAATCAATAGGAAATTAATCTAGCATTGATAATTAACAACAACAATTTACCCCTTCATATTATTTATTAGATCCCCATAAACCCTAGAAATAAAACTACTCACACATAATAGAAACTAAACAAATCAAAGCAATAAAATAAATCATGATGAAAGGAATAAAATAAACAACTAAGATTAAGGGAAGAGAAATCGTTACCAAAAAGTAATCTGGAATTAAGAGTAGATTAAGAACAAAGGTTTAGAGAGAGAATTCTAAGAGAATAATTAAGAGAGTAAAAGAAAGAGTAAAGAGGGAAGAAGAAGATATAGAAGAGATCCTAAAATTGTATTACGGAGGAGTATTTATACTCCGTACAAAAGTCCTAAACTAAAACCAATTAAAACGACGTTAAGCGTCAACTAATAAAACACGCGCCCAATCGGGCGATGCCTCGCCCGATCGGGCGCGCCTTTTTGCTTATATGAATACTCTCGCGCCCGGCCGGGCACGTCATCGAGCGTCAGCTGCCAAAGCTTCTCCCGCCCAGCCGGGCGCGCCTCCGGGCGCCAGCCTTTTTGGCCGGGCGGCTCATTTGGGCCACTATTTGGACTTCGATTGGGCTCCAATTCTTCGGGCCAATCTGGGTTTCCTCTTTGGGTCTTGAATACTCGGTCCAAATGCCCCGGTATCACCTATACCGAGCCCTTAATCACCGGTTCGATGGCTCTAACTGGCCTTGGGTTATAAACTCTGGTCGTGCTTCTCTAGTGTTCGTGATTGCTCCAAAATAACTCGGGAAAATACTCCAAAAGCATAAATCCCTGCAAAAGTCAACCAAATCTACGAAAACACTAGAAAACACCAATTAGTAATAAAAGTGGCTCTAAAGAGCCAAAAACACTACTAATTATGACCAAGGGAAGGGGGTAAAATACTGTATAAAATAGACACATCAAACTCCCCCAAGCCAAACCTTTGCTTGTCCCTAAGCAAAGATCTCATCAATGAATCAATAAATATGCTTCACCCCAAAAAGTAAAAATCAAGCACAAACGATCCAGGGTAAATCAAATAAACATGCTTCAAAGTCAACCAATCAAATCCATCTAATTACCAATCTTCCCTAATAATTGTCAAACAGAGCAAACCACAAGAGCATATAGAATTCAAGACTAGTGCTCACGCACTCAACTCTCATTTTTGTGGCGAGTAAAAGATGTACTCGATCGCTCTCCATCCAACCCCTTTATGTGAACAATGCCCTCCCAACTCACACTCTCGTGTGTATAAAACAATGAACGCTCAATCCTACTAGTCGACTCGAAATATGTCAAATCATAACTTGCATTGATAAACAACACTTTCACATTCATACAATTCTATGCACAAAGGTCGGAAGGTCTTTAAAGCTTGTAATGTAAGGTTAGGGTAAAGGGTAGGATAAATTTGGAAATAAGTGAGAGTAAAGATATGCTTAAGGGAGCAAATCCTAATAAAGCCCATGATCAAAATAAATAGTGATCAACATCTACTACATAACCAACTCTAACATCAACCAAATATACTCCAATCATAATAAATAATCCCAACTCTTACAATTTCACTCATAAAAATATAATAATGAAGAAGTGGAGTGAATAATCAAACTTTTTTCCAAACTTGAATATTTTTTCAATGAAGCTCTTTTATTTTCCTTTTGATCAACCTCCAACTAGAACATTTGAACAATTTTTTTTTCTTTTGAAGTTCACTTATTTTTCACTTTTTTTTTCTCAAACTTCTCTTTCTCTTTTTTTTTTCCACAGCATCATGCTTTATTTTTCAAAAAATATAACTCTCAAACTCATCAAAAATAAACATGATAAAAAATAAAACAACTTCTCAATAACCCACCCAAATTGTGCAAATAATAAGCACACTGCAAACTCCCTCACCTCACTCACTAATAGCTCCCCCAAGCCAAGCTTGGGACTAGTAACCAATGGGGCAAAATAGGCTTGTAATGCGGCTAATAAACAACAAAATGTCAAGGCACAACATGGGTAGCAAGAAGGGAACAAATGTATCTACAATATCTGGAGGCTACCTAAAAGAACAAATGCCTTCGTCCTCCACAATGTGCATAATAATGAATCATATAAACATTACTTATAGTTGCAAACCAATACTCAAATTCATTGACATACCAGGAATTATGGAACTATCACACATTCCTTACCAAATCAACTAGTCAAGCACTATATTCACAAGTAGTTGGACAAAATTGACGCAAGTTAAGGTTTCAAGGCAATCAAACATCAAATTATGATCAACTAATCCACAATGCTTACCATCAAATACCAAGAATCAAAACAATTTTCTCAAGTAAGGGGCACAAGGAAGCATAATTTATAATTCATTGGAACGTATTTTTGGATTTTTTATTTTTCAATTTTTTTGTAATTTTATATATAAGGAAAGCAATAAAACTAACCTAGAAAGCAAGAAATCTAACCTAAGAAAACACACCAAAAATAAAAGAAAAGAGAAAAAGAAAAATACCAATCCAAAATCTCCCCCAAGCCAGAATCAGACAATGTCCTCATTGGCTCGGAAACTAGCCCAGCATAGCTAGTCCTCATCATCCTCGTCCATCGAGCCGAAACCCGCACCTCCACTGCCACCTGCACCACCTGCACCAGAAGAGCTACCACCAAAATAATCAGCGTGAAAACTCCCCCCCCCCCCCCCCCCCCCCCCGCCGGTCCCCGAAAGGAATGTCCTGCCCGTACCCGAAGAAAGAAGAATAGTCAGTGTAAATACCACGGGCAGTGGGATCCTTATCGTATCCCTGGGGTGGTGGCTGAACCCAGTTAGGGTGAATAGCGTCGTCGGGAATGTTGCCCCGACGAGCATAATCATCGTACATAGGGTAGAGAGCTCTACCCTGGTTCCTCTCTATGTACCCTAACCTCTGGTCTAAGGAGCCTACCATCCTCCTAAGGTCAGTATGGGAATGCTCGATACGTCCTAGTGCCTGACCTATACTCTGAAGATCCCAAACTGGGTCAGAGTCAACATGAGGGACGGAATGGGACATACGAGGTGGAGAGAAAGCCACCTCGGGCTGAGGCTGGGGTGGTGGAACTGGTGGTGGTGGTGCCTTCCCCCTAGCGTTGGCAACTAAAACATCATAAGTGTAAGAAGGTTGCCCTGGGGGAAAGGCGGTCAAGTCAGGACTGGGTAAGGGAAAAATAGGCAAAGGTTGCTCGCTCCCAGTCCGAATACACCAAAAGGGTGTCCGCTCGCTATCCGGTCTAACCCACCCCACATCCTCAAAATACCTAGCAGTAATGTAGGTATCTGGTCCACAGTTGGTCAGCTAGTGGGGTCCGTCTACTACAAAACCGGCCTTTTTCACCGCTATTCGAGTGATAAGGCCTCCTAAACGGATAGGGGACTTGGAAGTGGTGCTGGCTGTGGCATGCCTACTCAAATGGTGAACTATAAACCTACCTATGTTCAATTTCCTGTACCCGTACACATAGTGTCCTATGACAGCTAGTTCGTTAGTTTGAGCGTTATGAGGCTCGGCCCTACCTAAAAAACACAAACCCGCAAATCTTTGCCAGATTTTTGGGACAGGGTGGTGAATAGGTTTGGTACTAGCATGTTGGGGGTCGGGGTAGGTAAACCAGTCAAAGCATAATATAAGTCACCCATTTTATAGTCCACATGCCACTGGTGAGATAATTCAGAATTTAATTCAAAAATTTTACAAAATTCTACAAAAGTTAAACTAATATTTCTATTATTTAACCTGAAAAATAAATTTGGCCCATTTCTACTACTAACAACATGAAAAGTGGACAGGAATTCACAAGTAAGTTCTCGGTATGTAGGATAGTGCATGTCAAAAAAATTTCTCATGCCAATGTCATTCAAAAATCGTTTAACAAAATCATATAAACCAAATGATTCTAGGGTAGGGCGGTGTAACCACCGAGAAGGAATTACCTCACGACCGACCAAATGCTCTAGCCGTTCCTTTTGTTCCCGGCTCACAGTCCGGATCGTCGGCCAGTATGGGAGTTGCAAGTCCGGGTCGTATTCCTCCCTCAAACTGGAGCTCCTACCAAAAATGGACCTAGCCCTCTTTGAAGCCATGTTCAAGAAATGGGTTTGAAAATTTATTGAATTAAAACTGAAAAATTTTTATATGAAAGTGAAGAGGATGAAGAGAGGATCACAAATACGTAAAGAGTTTTGAATTTGGATAAGAAATGGAGGAGAAATCTTAGAGACAAGGTATATAGAATTTGAGTTTTAGAGAGAGAAAGTAATGGACGAAAGAAGAAATGGAGAAAGAAAGAAGAAAAGAAAGAAGAAGAAAGGGCGGATACGCACGCGCCCGGTCGGGCGATCTGGAAACTTTCGTAGCTGGTTTTCGCGCCCGGTCGGGCAGCTTCGCCCGATCGGGCGATCTGTTTTGCCTTAATTTCGGAACCTTCTGCGCCCAATCGGGCGCCACTCGCCCAGTCGGGCGATCTAACAACCTGATTTCTTCTAGCTCTTGCGCCCGGTCGGGCGCCATTCGCCCGATCGGGCGATCTTTAAGTCAAAATTTTCGCCCTTCTCGCGCCCGGTCGGGTGAGGTTGCCCGATCGGGCGGACAAATTAGTCCGTATACGACGAATTTCGCGCCCGGTCGGGCGCCACTCGCCCGGTCGGGCGAAATTATTCTATTTCTAAACCTTACTCTCGCGCCCGGTCGGGCGAGCTTCGCCCGATCGGGCCCGAGGCTAAATCGTCCAATCGATATTTTCTTCATTTCTCCAAAATTTGGCTAACTCTTTTCCTTCAAACCTGTACGAACACTCATAGAACTCGTTAAATTCCCTCATCTCTCCTCTCATAAGAAAAAGAAAAGGAACACTAGTCTAAAAAGCATTGAAAATACAGGCTGCCTCCCGCAAAGCGCTGGTTTATCCAGGTCCCGCACGACCTTCTTACCAAGTACAATTTCTAGGACCCTTGGCCTAACGCTTGATCGGGTGGTTTCTCACCCGGTCTAGCGGTGTTTAGGCTGCGATGGGGCTTCCTGACATACCCTGTGGGACGCCAAATCACCTTATCTTTTGGATCCTCCTTGACTTGGAATGGTAGATCTTCAATGCTACGCACTAAAGATCCTTCTTTGATCGAGGATTGCTTCAAATTTTCCTTGCATGCAACACTTGCAACTCGATCTGACGGAACGCTTACCGTAGGCTCGATTTGCACAACTTGCTCGATCGGTTCCACCTTTTCATCCTCAAAACCAAGACCAACATTGTAGAGTGCTCTTTCTATTGCATCAACTTCCATCTGCCATTTGTCTATCTCATCTGAAAAGGATGCAACACAAGATACCGCCTCTAAGGGATCTTTTTCAAGAGCTTGGGGCTTGTTAGAATAATTTACAACCACATTAACACTGAAACATTTCTCCTCAGTCATGGAGCTTTTAAGGGAATTATTCAGATTAAAAACAACTTTATCATCCCCTACTGATAGTGTTAACTTATCACTTCTTACATCTATGACTGCTCCTGCAGTGTTAAGGAATGGTCTACCCAAAATAATTGGGGTTTGCATATCCTCATCCATATCAAGAACAACAAAATCTACAGGTATATAAAATTTACCTACTCTAATGGGGACATCCTCTAAAACACCTAAGGGGTATTTGAAAGAACGGTCGGCCATTTGTAGAGTTATATTGGTGGCTTTTAATTTACCCATATTCAGCTTAGAACACACAGATAATGGCATTTCATCTGAAAAGGATGCAACACAAGATACCGCCTCTAAGGGATATTTTTCAAGAGCTTGGGGCTTGTTAGAATAATTTACAACCACATTAACACTGAAACATTTCTCCTCAGTCATGGAGCTTTTAGGGGAATTATTCAGATTAAAAACAACTTTATCATCCCCTACTGATAGTGTTAACTTATCACTTCTTACATCTATGACTGCTCCTGCAGTGTTAAGGAATGGTCTACCCAAAATAATTGGGGTTTGCATATCCTCATCCATATCAAGAACAACAAAATCTACAGGTATATAAAATTTACCTACTCTAACGGGGACATCCTCTAAAACACCTAAGGGGTATTTGAAAGAACGGTCGGCCATTTGTAGAGTTATATTGGTGGCTTTTAATTTACCCATATTCAACTTAGAACACACAGATAATGTCATGACGCTAACACTAGCACCCAAATCACATAATGCATTATCAATCAAGAGATTGCCAATATGACAAGGGATAGAAAAACTACCCGGATCTTTTAATTTAGGTGGAGACTTATTTTGAAGTACGGCACTACACTCTGCAGTGAAAGCTACTGTCTCTACCTCACTAATAGACCTTTTTCTCGTCAATATTTCTTTCATAAATTTTACATACGAGGGGATTTGTGTGATCAATTCAGTAAAGGGAACTATTACCTTCAAATCTTTAACCACCTCCAGAAACTTACCAAACTGCTTATCCAAGTTTGTCTTCAATTGACGATTGGGGAAAGGAAGTTTGATAATTGTCTTTGGAGCATTATTATTCTTGTCTAGAGTAGCTACCTTCTCTGGAGTTTTACCCTGCAATGTAAAATTAGATATGTTAGTATTATCCTTTAGCCCTGCAGGGCTATCAACTACATTGTTTGGTTTAATGGAATCAAGATTTGCATTATGTAATAAAACAGGTTCATCAAATCTAGGCTTAGAGGGCCCTTCATAGTTTGAACCACTCCTTAGAGTAATTGTAAATGCTTGATCCGTAGGCCTATTCGGCTGTGCTGGCAGAGCTCCCTGTTGGCGGGCTTGTAGAGTAGCGGAGAGTTGCGCAATTTGATTATCCATAATTTTATTATGCGCTAGAATTTGATCAATTGTCGCGTCTCTGCTCTCCATGTGCTTTTGCATATTGGCCAACTGAGCGCGGGGAAATTATGTCGTTGACTAACCTCCTCACGGCCAAACAAAATTTATTATAATCCTAAACTAACCCCTAAACAAGTCTAGTGGTAAGTTCGGAGTCGAACCACAAGGAACGGTAATGTTGGATTGTTCTCGATCTAATGCTTAAGCTACGCTGAAGTCGGTTTATGGATAGTGGACACTACAACTACACTAACACACATATAAAGATCAAGATATTACAAAGTATACTAGGGGCAAAGATCCACTTTGAACAATTAACAAGTTAATGGGAATCGATTTGGTAATCAATCATGCAAAGAAAGAATTAAAATGGGAATTAATTACCATCAAGAGCAATCTCTCAATTTCCTACCCTAGATCCCTCATTGACTAGGTGCATAGAAGAAATTTACCCAAAATGAAATAAAATATATAAATTCTAATTCACAATCCCTTGTCAAACTAGAACTAACATGCAATTAAGTTTGCTATCTTGGGAGATCAATCCAATCTAAAACAAACAACATGCCATCATCAATTCAATCAATTTAATCACACAATTATCATCAAATTTATCTCAAATAACTCGATTAACCATAACAAAGCTTCACTCAACACCTAGTAGAAGGAAATATACTCAAACATGATTAACAAAGCAATTAATAAAGCATAAAGAGAGAAAAGAGTAAGAAATGTTCATTGATATAAAATGGAGATCTCCAAATCATCAAATTCCTCCTTTGATTATCCAAAATCCATGAAAACCATTGTTTCTCTCACTTTCTCTCTCCAAAATTTGAGAGTTTCTCTCTCTAAAAACCTAAAACTACTGAAAAATATGAATTCTCTCTCTAAAATGAGCAAAAAAATCTATTTATAGCCCTTACTAAATTGCCTAGGAAGCTCCGCAAAAAGTCGAGCAGCGCGTAGAGGAGCGGGCGTGCAGGAGGTGGAGCGCCCGCTCTAGGTCCAGGAGCGGGCGTGCAGAAGGTCGGAGCGCCCGCTCCAAATCTGGAGGAAACAATCTGTTTTTTTATTTTGGATTTCCTGTGAGGAGCGGGCGTGCAGATTTTGGAGCGCCCGCTCCTCTCGGACTGGGCAAACTACTCAACTTCAAATGAGCATATCTTCCACATTTTATATCGAAATTGAGAATATGACCTGTCGTTGGAAAGCTCTCGAGATAAGCTTTCATATCCAATTGAAATCGCCCCAAAACGTTTTGTAGATCAAAAGATATAGGCTTTTGAAGTATGATCTTTGCAAATCAAGTGCACATTTCTTCATTACTTGTTCTTTTATGTTTTATATTTCTTCAATCTTGAGCAATGAACTTATCCAAGTGTTCCTAAACATAAGAGTACACCAATAAAGTTTAATCTAATGTCATAAGCCACCAAAATATGCAAGAAAAGCCAAAATTGAGCAATAACGACATTTCACACACAAACATGACAAATGTAGTAAAACGCTATTAAAACCAAGTAAAAAGATAGAATAACTATGAAAAATAACTACAAAACTCCTAAAAATAGCGATATTAATGACACTTATCACCAACATTGCTCTAATTTCCACCAGAGAAGGGTCAGAAGATGGGGAGGGTTGTTGTGGCTGGTACTTCTGGCTAACATTGGGATGATAATATTTCTGCTGCTGTGGCGCCTGTGGTTCTTGTGGTGGTGGATTTTGAACATTAGTGCTCCGGTAGGAAAGGTACGGATGATTCCGATACCCAGGATTATAGGTGTTGGAGTATGGGTTATTCTGCCTATAAGCTTGGAAGGCATTAACTTGCTCCACGAAACTCCTGCAATCTTGCTCCCAATGACCTACAATACCACAATTTTCACAGAAAGCCTCATTAGAATTATTATTATTGCAGAAACATTAGCTACATTAGCAGTGCTCAGATTATCTAATTTTTGGCAAATAGAGGTTAGTTGAGCTTGCAAAAAGGATACAGAGTCGACACTATGCTTCCCCTTGTTAGAAAATCCTCTGGGATTCCCATATTGGGAATTGTGTATCGCCATGTCTTTAATAACCTGACCTGCATCATCAACATTAAGATTCATAAATCTCCCACTAGCTGCAGAGGAATTTCCAATGTCGTTATAAAAGGCTTGGATTAACTGCCATTGCGCTAAATTATGGTGAGGGCATTCTCGTTGTAAGTCCTTGAACCTCTCCCAAGCCTCATATAAAGATTCATCGGCTTCTTGGGCAAAGTTCTGAATCGCACTCCGTAGTACTGCTGTTCTCTATGCAGGATAGTACTTGTTATAGAAATTCAAAACAAGAGTTTCCTAGTCAGTTATACCAAGTGTAGTTCTATTTAAGCCATTAAACCACAATTTAGCTTTTCCAGTTAAAGAGAAGGGAAAGAGAATCTCCCTTATTTGGTCTTGAGTGACCCCGGCTTGCCTGATGGTGTTGCAATATTGACAATAGTAGGCAATGTGAAGATTCAGGTCTTCACCCTTGGCTCCACTGAATTGCTTCCTCTCTATCATCGTTATAAATTGAGGTTTGATTTCAAATTGAACCCCATCAAGAGCCGGAGTAGGGGTGAGATGTGGAAAATCTGTAAGCTTTGGTTGTGAATAATCACTAAGCTTCTTTGGAGCCGTCATCTCTGATTCTGCGTCTGATGATGTCTCTAAATCGCTAGAACCAGTTGGAGGATTTCGGTGATTATTGTTATTATCACCAGAATCTGCCAGGATTTGCTTGTGGAAGTTTTTCTGTCTATGGAAGGAACGTTCGATCTCAGGATCGAATGGGATGTAACTTGATCTGGAACACCTGGGCATAAACAAAAACTAGAAGCAAATATGAGATTTGTCTCAGAGAACTAACGCTCTCTAAGACAAAAGGGAAATAATCTAGACTACAAAAAACAATCGGAAATAAAAATAAAACCGTTTCCCCGGCAACGGCACCAAATTTTGACAGGGTAAAGTCGTATCCCCTAATCAAAAGTAAATACCTAAATCCTCTAACTAAAGTAGATAGGGAAGTAGGGTCGATCTCCACAGGGAAACAAGTCTTTTTACTCCTAATTAATTATTATAATCTAAATTATCTAAGTAACCAATATTTTGTAATTAAAGGAAACTAAACAACGAAGATTAAGAGTAGGGAGAAAACAATGAATAAAAGGATCTAGGGCACATGTTCACCAATAAATAATACTCCAGGGTAAAACATAGTAATCAATCATTGACATTGCATAAATAACACGATTAACAGGCTCTCGCAATTTATTAATCAACATAGATCTAACAGGCTCTCGCAATTTACTCGATCTAAGTTCTTATTGAAAATAGCCTCTAATATCAAATTAACATATGCTCGATTCATCAATTTAATATTGCTATACTTTTACAAGCCGCAATTGTAAAACGTTAAAACAATTTAATAAGAAATTATCATGCAATACCAATAATCAATAATAGTCAATCATCAATGCATCAATTAACCAGATTGTAAAGGGCTTTCGCTACGTATTCCAATCACAGAATTAATCTAACGGTATTAAATCTCATCTCTCGAATCTCGACTTAACCATTTATAAATTAACTTGCCTATTGAAACTAGACCTAAACATCAATTCTCATCTCTTGAATCTCGAATCAATATTGTTAAACTCATGCATAAAAGATCCGCGCAAATCTAGTCACAGAGCATTAAATCAATCAATAGGAAATTAATCTAGCATTGATAATTAACAACAACAATTTACCCCTTCATATTATTTATTAGATCCCCATAAACCCTAGAAATAAAACTACTCACACATAATAGAAACTAAACAAATCAAAGCAATAAAATAAATCATGATGAAAGGAATAAAATAAACAACTAAGATTAAGGGAAGAGAAATCGTTACCAAAAAGTAATCTGGAATTAAGAGTAGATTAAGAACAAAGGTTTAGAGAGAGAATTCTAAGAGAATAATTAAGAGAGTAAAAGAAAGAGTAAAGAGGGAAGAAGAAGATATAGAAGAGATCCTAAAATTGTATTACGGAGGAGTATTTATACTCCGTACAAAAGTCCTAAACTAAAACAAATTAAAACGACGTTAAGCGTCAACTAGTAAAACACGCGCCTGATCGGGCGAGGCACCGCCCGATCGGGCGCGCCTTTTTGCTTATATGAATACTCTCGCGCCCGGCCGGGCACGTCACCGGGCGTCAGCCAAAGCTTCTCCCGCCCGGCCAGGCGCGCCTTCTAGCGCCAGCCTTTTTGGCCGGGCGGCTCATTTGGGCCACTATTTGGACTTCGATTGGGCTCCAATTCTTCGGGCCAATCTGGGTTTCCTCTTTGGGTCTTGAATACTCGGTCCAAATGCCCCGGTATCACCTATACCGAGCCCTTAATCACCGGTTCGATGGCTCTAAACGGCCCTAGGCTATAAACTCTGGTCGTGCTTCTCTAATGCTCGTGATTGCTCCAAAATAACTCGGGAAAATACTCCAAAATCATAAATCCCTGCAAAAGTCAACCAAATCTACGAAAACACTAGAAAACACCAATTAGTAATAAAAGTGGCTCTAAAGAGCCAAAAACACTACTAATTATGACTAAGGGACGGGGGTAAAATACTGTATAAAATAGACACATCAGGTAGCACCAGTAATTCTCTTGAAATTGATCAGGTTATATACAGGTTTTTCACAGGTTTTTAAAAGAGAATTATTGGGGTGTTACACCGGTAAATTGGTCGTTTAAAGGAAAATTGGATGGTTCTACCCACCCAATGGGACTCCCGGAGGGTATTAGGAACCATGGTAATAATTTCGGCAATTTTTAAATCCGGGCGAAAAAAGTCAAAAAATTCCAAAATTGAATACTAATATCCACGTTTTTTGAGAAATTTTGGAGGTTTCGGGGCCCGGTGTCGAAAAGTCTTGAAATTTATGGAGATACATTTCACTGTCATATAATGCAGTTTGGAACCATATATGATCATTATTTGTCGTCATTAATGTTCGTAGTAGGCTCGAGTTAATGAAATCGGTGTAAGTTGTAAAGCGGTAAATTGGTTGTTTAAAGGAAAATTGGATGGTTCTACCCACCCAATGGAACTCTCGGAGGGTATTAAGAACCATGGTAAAAATTTCGACAATTTTTATTTACGGGTGAAAACAGTAAAAAAAATTCAAAAATTGAAGACTAATATCCACGCATTTTGAGAAATTTAGGAGGTTTTAGGGCCCGATGTCAAAATGTTTTGAAAATTATAGGGGATACCTCGGGTCATATAACTCCGTTTGGAACCATTTATGATCATTATATGTTGTCATAAATGTTCGTGGCAGGCTTAAAATTAATGAAATCGGTGCAAGTTGTAAACCAGTAAATTGGTTGTTTAAAGGAAAATTGGATAGTTAAATCAACTCAATTGGACTCCCGGAGGGTATTAGTAACCATGGTAAAAATTTCGGCAATTTTTATTTATGGGCGAAAAAAAGTCAAAAAGTTCAAAAATTGAAGGCTAATATCCACGTTTTTTGAGAAATTTTGGAGGTTTCAGCCCGGTGTCAAAAAGTCTTGAAATTTTTTGGGATACGTCTCGGGGTCATATAATGCCATTTTAGAACCATATATGATCAATATTTTTTGTCATAAAAGTTCGTAGTAGGCTTGAGTTAATGAAAGCAGTGTAAGTTATAAACCGGTAAATTGGTCGTTTAAAGGAAAATTGGATGCTTCTACCCACCCAATGGGACTCCCGGAGGATATTAGGAACCATGGTAAAATTTCGGCAATTTTTATTTCTGGGCGAAAAAGTTAAAAAATTCCAAAATTGAAGACTTAATATCCACGATTTTTGAGAAATTTAAGAGGTTTTAGGGCCTGGTGTCAAAAAGTTTTGAAAATTCTAGGTGATTTATCTCGGGTCATATAATTCCATTTGGAACCATTTATGATCATTATATGTTGTCATAAATGTTCGTGGCAGGCTTAAATTAATGAAATCGGTGCAAGTTGTAAACCGGTAAATTGGCCGTTTAAAGGAAAATTGGATAGTTAAATCCACGCAATTGGACTCCCGGAGGGTATTAGTAACCATGGTAAAAATTCTGGCAATTTTTATTTATGGGGAAAAAAAGTCAAAAAGTTCCAAAATTGAAGGCTAATATTCACGTTTTTTGAGAAATTATGGAAGTTTCGGGGCCCGGTGTCAAAAAGTCTTGAAATTTTAGGGGATACATCTCGGGGTCATATAATACCGTTTGGAACCATAGTTGATCATTAATTGTTGTCATAAAAGTTCGTAGTAGGCTTGAGTTAATGAAATCAGTGTAAGTTATAAACCGGTAAATTGGTTGTTTAAAGGAAAATTAGATGGTTCTACCCACCCAACGGGACTCCCGGAGGGTATAAGGAACCATGAAAAAAAGTCAAAAAATTCAAAAAATTGAAGGCTAATATCCACGTTTTTTGAGAAATTTTGGAGGTTTCGGGGCCCGATGTCGAAAAGTCTTGAAATTTTGGGAGATACGTCTCAGGGTCATATAATGCCGTTTGGAACCATATATGATCATTATTTGTCGTCATTAATGTTCGTAGTAGGCTTGAGTTAATGAAATCAGTGTAAGTTGTAAATTGGTAAATTGATCGTTTAAAGGAAAATTGGATGCTTCTACCCACCCAATGGGACTCCCGGAGGATATTAGGATCCATGGTAAAAATTTCGGTCAAAAAATTCCAAAATTAAAGACTATCCACGCATTTTGAGAAATTTAGGACGTTTTGGGGCCCGGTGTCAATAAGTTTTGAAAATTCTAGGGGATACATCTCGGGTCATATAGTTTCGTTTGGAACCATTTATGATCATTATATGTTGTCATATATGTTCGTGGCAGACTTAAATTAATGAAATTGCTGCAAGTTGTAAACCGGTAAATTGGCCGTTTAAAGGAAAATTGGATAGTTAAATCCACCCAATTGGACTCCCGAAGGGTATTAGTAACCATGGTAAAAATTTCAGCAATTTTTATTTCTGGGCGGAAAAAAGTCAAAAAGTTCAAAAATTGAAGGTTAATATCCACGTTTTTTGAGAAATTTTTGACGTTTCGGGGCCCGGTGTCAAAAAGTCTTGAAATTTTTTGGGATACATCTCGAGGTCATATAATTCCATTTGGAACCATATATGATCATTATTTTTTGTCATAAAAGTTCGTAGTAGGCTTGAGTTAATGAAATCAGTGTAAGTTATAAACCGGTAAATTGGTCGTTTAAAGGAAAATTGGATGGTTATACCCACCCAATGGGACTCCCGGAGGGTATAAGGAACCATGGTAAAAATTTCGGCAATTTTTATTTTCGGGCGAAAAAAAAGTCAAAAAATTCCAAAATTGATGACTAATATCCACGTTTTTTGAGAAATTTTGGAGGTTTCGGGGCCCGGTGTCGAAAAGTCTTGAAATTTTAGAGGATACATCTCAGGGTCATATAATGGGGTTTGGAACCTTATATGATCATTATTTGTCGTCATAAATGTTCATAGTAGGCTTGAGTTAATGAAATCGGTGTACGTTGTAAACCGGTAAATTGGCCGTTTAAAGGAAAATTGGATGGTTCTACCCACCCAATGGGACTCCCGGAGGGTATTAGGAACCATGGGAAAAATTTCGGCAATTTTTAATTCCGGGCGAAAACAGTAAAAAAAATTCAAAAATTAAAGACTAATATCCACGTTTTTTGAGAAATTTTGGAGGTTTCGATGCCCGGTGTCGAAAAGTCTTGAAATTTCAGGGGATATATCTCCGGTCTTATAATTCCGTTTGGAACCATTTATGGTCATTATATGTTGTCAGAAATGTTCGTGGCAGGCTTAAATTAATGAAATCGGTGCAAGTTGTAAACCGGTAAATTGGCCGTTTAAAGGAAAATTGGATAGTTAAATCCACCCAATTGGACTCCTGGAGGGTATTAGTAACCATGGTAAAAATTTCGGCAATTTTTATTTCCGGGCGAAAAAAAGTCAAAAAATTCAAAAATTGAAAACTAATATCCACGTTTTTTGAGAAATTTTGAAGGTTTTGGGCCCGGTATCGAAAAACCTTAAGATCATAGGGAATTTATCTCGGGGTCATATAATGCCGTTTGGAATCATATTTAATCATTATATGTTGCCATAAATGTTCGTGGTAAGATTGAGTTAATGAATTCGGTGCAAGTTGTAAACTGATAAATTGGTCGTTTTTAAAGACAAATTGGATGGTTCCAGCCCCCCAATTGTACTCCTAGAGGGTATTAGAGACCATGATAATCATTTCGGCAATTTTTATTTCCGGCCGAAAAAGTCATGTCGTTTGGAACCATATATGATCATTATATGTTGTCATGAATATTCGTGGTAAGCTTGAGTTAATGAAATCGGTGTTAGTTGTAACCGGTAAATTGTCCGTTTAAAGACAAATTGGATGGTTCCACCCACCCGATTGGACTCCCGGAGGGTATTAGGGACTATGGTAAATATTTCAGCAATTTTTATTTACAGGCGAAAAAAAGTCAAAAAAATTCCAAAAGTCAAAAAAAATTCCAAAAGTGAAGTCTAAAATCCACGCTTTTTGAGAATTTTTAGAGTGTTCGGGGCCAGGTGTCGATTTTTTTTTTTGAAATTCTAGGGATTACATTTCGGGGTCAAATAATGTCGTTTGGTGAGTTTGGAACCATATATGATCATTATTTGTTGTCATAAATGTTCGAGGTAGGTTTTAATTATTGAAATCGGTGCAAGTTGTAAACCGGTAAATTGGTTGTTTAAAGGCAAATTAGATGGTTCCACCCACCTAATTGGACTCCCGAAGGGTATTAGGGACCATGGTAAACATTTCGACAATTTTTTTATCCGGGCGAAAAAAGTCAAAAAATTCTAAAATTGAAGGCTATATCCACGTTTTTTGAGAAACTTCGAATGTTTCGGGGTACGGTGTCGAAAAGCATTGAGATTTTAGGGGATACATCTCGGGGTCTCATAATGCTGTTTGGAACCATATATGATCATTATATGTTGTCATAAATGTTCGTGGTAGGTAAGAGTTAATGAAATCGGTGCAAATTGTAAATCGGTAAATTGGTCATTTAAAGGTAAATTGGATGGTTCCACCCAACTAATTGGACTCTCACAGGGTATTAGAGAGCATGGTTAACATTTTGACAATTTTTATTTTCGGGTTAAAAAAAATCAAAAAATTTCAAAATTAAAGGTTATATTCACGTTTTTTTTGAGAAATCATAAATGGAGTACCAAAAGGTTGACAATGATGACATTTTCGATCATGAAAGGAAACGAGTTCAATATTGACTATGGAAATTAATTTCCTTTTGATATTACTTGAGATTAGGTTAATTTTGCTTTCAAGGTTATCTAAGGCATAACTTTGACCATTCTAAGAAAATTAGTCATGGGTTTGGCGTCACCTTTGATCTCTTGAACGGTTGAGCCCTTATTACAGTAAACTACTACGTATCTAATTAAGAACTTGTCCTTCCAATATAATTTCGGTTTAGAAAATTGAATTATGCAATAAATTCCATGTTAACTAATGATGTTGACCAGAAATTAACATTAATTTAAACAATAATCAACCAACTACCATGGTCCTATTTTCCAGGCTAATTTCTCTAATTATCACAAACTAGAGTACTATACAAATTGCAAATCCTGACAAACTGAGCTTAGAGCATAGACTGTAGACAGCCTGAAAAATGGGTAATACACTAATACAGTACATTCCTATAAAGTCACGTTAGTATTCCATATCGTGGTCCGTGATTTTTAAGGACATATTGGCATGGTACCAAACATTATTGTTATCCACTGTACAAAAAAAATGTCATCATTAACAAAATTTAAGTAAATACGACAAGATAGTTAAATACTTGAATTGTTTACTCCACACATTTATTTAAGAAATCACGTCAATTATTTTGAATTCTTTGTTTACAATAAGATAGATATACACACGTGATAAACTTTTGAACTTTAACTCGATAAATTTAAAAATGACAAATTCAAATAATTTTAGACAAGCCATATTACAAATGTACTCGGAGTTTATATAGAAGAGGAGTTTTAATTGTTTGTAAGGCCGGAGTAATTTAACTTGAGCTAAATAAAAAAGAAGGGAAAGCGTATAGCTCAAACTTGAGTTAAAGTACTAGAAACATTGAAAATAGAGGTTTAATTATGTTCACAGTAGCATGGACTGCCTGTGTACCAAAACTTTAGGTTAGGCACCCTGAAAATTGCTTAATACCTTCTAACATTCCCTGTTACCTTCACTTACTAGCCAAATAGTTTAATTCTATTACAGTAATACTCTTCAATGGAGGGTGGTGAGCTAATTATACCTAAACTATTCTCATACCGAAAATATTTTCTTCACTTTCTTCATCTTCCTCCGGCATATGGGGCATGTACCTGCCTCTTCAGCTATCCTGCAAATTTGATCTCCAAAGTTTATTACTTTACAAAACAACAAAGCTGATTAAAACTTTATAAGCAAGGCCATGTCAAATAATAATGGAAACAAATCCGAGTGTTTTTAGGTGGACCGTGTTCTTTTTACCTGATTTTAATTGTAAAAACTGATTCATTTATTGTTTTGATTGTATACTTGAATAGTTGAATGTATGAAATTACTAATTTTAACTGATTATAACTGATTTTTCCTAGCTAGAATATGTACATATTCTGTAGTAGCTTAGTTATATCATAAGTTGAAGAGAATGAGGCCTTGGATTATGAAGCATAAGTCGATAACTAAAATTAAACTTGCCTTGATCCACAGCTGAAACAAGCAGCACAATGTCCACAAGGCAGGAAGAAAGAGTCCCTAGGAGCATCAAAGCATATAGCACATAAACGACGAGTATTATGGCTATGATGAACCTCTCTTCCTATTGAGACTTCCCCTTCAAGGGAGTCTTCTGAAATCATCTTCTCTTCAATACCCTGATCCTCATCGCTGGGGATTGAGTCATAAGATGATCCCCAATTTGAGTGATCATTGTTCTTATGGGAAAGCAGTGGCTGTCTTCTGTCAGCTACACTTTCGCTCACTTGGTTTCCAGTTTCATCTTCGGTGTTAGATTGAAAATGGTAAAGGTATCTGAATAATATTAAAATGAGTGCTGCAACTATACCTGCATTTCATTATTAATGATCCATCATTCATATGTATGTAAATTTGTACACTAGCATGCACAAATATAATCAATTGTACAGCGGCGTATTCCTTAAAAGGGTATTGAGATGCCAAAATCTTACATGATCCACCACAATATGTGACCCATTGTGGTCCAAAAGAAACTTGGACATACCAATCATTATCATTCTTAACCTGGATGGAAGCAATTAGGAAAGATGAGTAACAATAGTGTTTTCAAGCACTTGTGTATTAATATAGGGGCAAAATTATAGCAGTAACATCACACTTCAGTTTTAGGCCGTCTAAAAAAAGAGGGGTTCACTTTAGTTGCACAGTGAAAAGGACCTGTACACCTACTCACCAGTGCATTAAATGGATGCATAATCTGGTTGTATATGAAGAATTTAAAATTTTGAGGATAGCTCAAGTGATTATTGATTTAAGGGGGACTCGAGTTTGGGCTAATTGATGAAGTTTACCTGTCCTGGATCTGGAGATGTTAGGACAGCCGCATTAGGCTTCAGAAGGATAAGCTTGAAGCTGCAATCGCGATCTCTTAACAAGCACTTGAAATGGGCATCAGTAGTATTGTACAGAAGAGACATTATGGTAAAGTTCAAGTAAACCTGTTAAATGTAACTAGTCAGTGTCAATTATACTCAAATAACAAGCCAAGTAGCTAGCAGATACCACGGTCTGAAGTATATTTTATCCACTTCGTAGGTGTAACAAAATTTCTGTACTATCAGACAATTTGATGAGTGAGATCATAATTTTATAGTAATAAGCATGATCACCTCTGCTGTCTCCAGGTTCAAGTTACCAACTGCTACAAAGTAGGTATCTGACTCTTTGATGTCTATGGCAATATTACCACTTCCTGCACATGAGAATAAATTAGAAGTTATCTAAGATAGGAAAGTAATTAACGTTAAATTTATTCAATGATTTTCACCATACCATAGATTATGTGCCAAGACAAGGTTGTATTAGGATAGGAAGGAGAACTTATCCACTCTAGTAGACTTCCTCTACCTGCAGGTTATAAAGAAGTAAACCAGATCAGCTGAAACATCTAATCAACTGGGTGTTACCACTCGAAAACTCTTTTAAGTGTTAAGAGTTAACCCTTGAACATTTTGTCATGTGCTCATAGAGTCATAGTAGGATGCATCAGCTTGAGATCACAGGATACAGCTACTACAAAAATTATGTTGCAATATTGAGATATCATGTACCTCGAGCAATTACAAAAAACAAGGAGGCAGAGCCGGGGACTTTGACATCATAGGATACATCAACTCTAGATCCAGCATTCAGGTAATAAGCCCACTCCTGCATGACAATATGAACCTCAATGCCTTCAAGCTAAAAATAGACAAAGAAAAGTTAGAAAAACAACTCATGATTGAGTGGAGAACCTACCTTGTGATAATCAGGCTCTATAAACACAGTGTAATTTTGTGACCAAGTGGTTTCAACATCAAGTGAAGGTAACTCATGGAAGCCGTAAAGCATTGGCCCAGCTGTTTGATCATCTATTTGTTGTGCCTATATGTTAGACAAAAATCAGTAATTGATTTGTTACAATACAACCTATGGTACTCAAAATCCAATACTTAGCTAGTGTCAGACAAGAGTATATACGCATCCAAGTTTCAAACTCATTATTAGATTAAAACTACGATTTTTGGTACAAAATGAAGTGTCATGTGTCCATACCTATGTCAAAGTGTAAGAGTATCGACACCCATACTTAAGGTGCAATGAAAAGTCTTTGAGAAACACGGATTTATAGAATAACATATGGAGAAGAAACCCAATCTATGATCTATATAAAGGGAAAATAACCTTAATGGAATGCACAAAGAATGGATTGGTTTTGATCAAGAATGAGCAATTTAGCCCCAGTTGTAAGTTGAATGATCCATAAAACCCAAGAATCAGAATCATAGATGCTGCTGGTTGGAAAATTCAAAGATTTAAGCAAACCCCAAGTGAAAATTATTAGCTTTCAATTGTTAGAACAAACCATAAATAATATTTTTAAAAATAAAAAAATTTAGTGACAGTAATTAAGTGACTAACCAAGGAACCAGAAAGTGAGTAGCACAATTAAACAAGACCAAGCATCATTTCTAGCATCATCTGAACCCGAACTGATGAAAGTTATGTGAAACCACTGGAAAACAAGACTTGGCTGCCAATGCCAAAGCCGCGGCCTATCGAGAGGCTGCTGCTGCTGATCTTGTTCATTGTGCACCTCTGTTTGCTCTGATTCTTCTAGCAGTAAAGCAGGGGATGCAGAAGAAGAAGGAGCATGATCATGATTAATTGGTGACAATGTTGAATATGTTGTAATGTATTCTTGTTCTTCCATTTTATGGAAAAATCAGATAATTGTTTTGGATTCATAGGGTTCATTTACTAAGGTGAAGGTACAAAGTAGAGAAGATTGTCAGTCTTCATTTGATACTTACCCTTCTTATTCCTAAGAATAGTAGTTGGTGACTGTTAGTTGAAATTTTCACAAGTCACATCACTTTTATGTAATTCATGGTAACATGCAAAATTTCTTCTTTTTATTCTTATGTCAAATATATTTGGATTAGAAAAAAAATGAATAATTCATTCAATTACATACAAAATTGTACTCTTTATACTAGTTCAAATTATACCATTTTTGTGACATGTCAAAATGTCAAATAATTTCTAAGGAATGAAGAGAGTAATATTTACTCAATATAATAAACCTTATTAAACCATTCCTACATTCGAAGTACTCGATCCTGGTGGTTTAAACGAAATATACTCCATTTGATGCTTCAAACAGTCATACATATACACAAGTACAATTTACATACATACATCATACATGTATATATTACAGTAAGTAATGGAATTGGAAATGATTAACAACACCAATGAAAATGGACTTCATAGACCTTAATAGGACTCTGGGATACCACCAAGTTGGCTATGTAAATATTCATCTCTTGCAACTCTTCAATGGAACATAATATCAAAATAGCCACATTGATAACCAAACTCAATCTCAAGACTTTATAAACCTATTGATAGGCTTGTTATGGTTTCTAACCAACTTATATGACCTCTGGGGATACCCCACACCTTCACTTCAATTTTGGAAAAATCTCACTGTAAGCGCTTAGTGTAGGAGTCCATTTAGGTGATTGGCAACACCACTTTTCCTTTACATTGTCAATTTACCCATTTATAACTTATGCCTAGGTGCCTCCCTTATTTTGCTTCAAAAAAAAAAAGGTGCCTCCCTTATTAACTCAAGGCCACCACTGCCATAGCGCCACGTGACTTTATATAACAGACTAGTGACTATATATGATTTTAAACAATATTATATGACCCCGAGATGCATCTCCAACAATCCTGTGATTTTTCTATAACTAATCCCAAAACTTCTGAAATTGGTCCGATTTCGTGTATAGCCTTCAATTTTGGACTTTTCCAACCCAAAATGAAAAGGGGTCGGGGTTCTTCTCATGGATACCACATCATCTCATGAGGCTATTTGAGTGGTTGGAACCATCTACTTTGCCTTTAAATCATCATTTTAGCCATTTACATACACCGATACACGCTTCCCTTAATTAACTCAGGCCACCACAAGTCGCCTTTATATGACCGATTGGTAGTCATACATGGTTCCAAACAACATTAATGACCCTTGGACACATCCTTTATAATCCCAATATTTTTTGACACCAAGTCCTGAAACTTTTAAAATTGGTCCAAAAGCGTGGATTATAGCCTTCGGTTTTGGATAATTTTTTACTTTTTTGGACTCGAGAAGGAAAGAAGTTGGGTGTTATACATGGACCACACAACACCTCAAGAAGCCATTTGGGTCAATCGAATCCTCTATTTTGCCTTTAAATCGTCAATTTACTTATTTATGTACACATCTCCCTTAATTTGGGGCCACCACAAGCTTTTTATATGAAAGACTAGTGATTATATTTGGTTCCAAACAACATCGAATGAATTGGAAGAGTATCCCTTATAATATCAAGAATTTTGGATACCAAGTTTTGAAATCTTTGAAACAGCCCAAATGTGTGGATTATAGCCTTTAGTTTTGGACTATTTTGAACTTTTTCGGACCCGTAAAGGAAAGAGGTCGAGGTGGATCCTATGGACCCCACAACACCTCGAGAGGTCATTTGAGTGGTTAGAACCTTCTATTTTGCCTTTAAAACTATCCATATGACTTTTTTATGCACCTCTAGTTATTAACTAAAAAGCCACCATATGCCTTGATGTGACTAAATAATGGTCGTATATAACTCAAAACAACATAATACAACTCTACATTGCATCCTCTATGATCCCAAAAACTCTAAAATTGCAAAATAGAACAGGATAAGATAGAGCAGAATAGCTCAGAAGAACAGGGCCTTAATATTATTTCGTGTATCATATAACCTAACCTTTAAATTTGGTGTCAGGAGAACAAAGTACTTGCATATCCTATCCTTTTGCTTCAGGTGGATTTGTAATATTCTACTTCACATCCAAAGGAAGAGCTAGATGCCTACATGAAGGATAAGACGGTACTATATGATGATTCTAACGTGGACACGTGTCTTGTGCATGTGAATTATTTTTTCAACGCGGCGTTTTAAACTCTCCAAACGACACGTTTTAGGCTTGGATATTTTGTTGTACTAGTAGTCATTATTGTGGGTGGGAGAGAGCACAACAAGAACCGAACCACAATTGAAGAATACAAGTGATAAGAAAAAAGATGGGATCAGAGACGTTCGTAGAAGTGATTCTTGCAATTCTGCTACCCCCCCTTGGTGTCTTTCTCCGTTATGGCATCGCGGTTAGTCTCGCTTTTACTCACCGTTTTTTTTTTACATGCATCACTTTGACTATTACACTTTCGTTGATAAGTTGTACTCCGTATTAATAATATAAATAAATACAAAATAATTAGTCAATTCAGTGGGATCTTGTTAATTATGCCTTAGATTTATACTCTCATACTAACAATTATTATATGAGATATTAATAGTTCAAATTATGCATTTACAAGCCAGTATCAACAATTGATGATATAAATGATTCAAATAATGCATTAACAAGAAAGAATTAAACTTAAGTTGTAAGATGATAAAAACAATACCAAAATCTGAAATTGAATCTTATATCATTTTATCACAATTATAGAATTTGATTATAATTCTATGTTTGTCATTTGCAGGTTGAATTCTGGATATGTTTGTTATTGACAATATTGGGCTACATACCGGGAATTATATATGCTCTTTATGTTCTAGTTGCTTAAAATATGTATTAAGAAACTACTCCTGCTACCGGTGTACTTGGTTTTTGTAATTGTACGATACAGTGTACTCTTTCAAGCTATTTGTCACTCTGTATCTTGATTTTTTCCCTTTCTGTGTGTAAAGTTATGTGATTTTACCTTTCTATAATATTCCTATTTCAAATGTCATATACTTGTTACAACTTATTGATCCTCAAAGATGCAGTTTTTGTTGTGGTTCTTGGAACAACATTATACTACCCGGCCAAAATTACTTGCAACTTTGAAATATTTTAAATCTCACAAATAATACCCCAGAGTTGCGAGTAATTTGGATCGGAGGTAGTATTACTACGTAGTATAATTAACAAAAATATGGAGTAAGAAATAAAAATGGTTGATATGGAAGGGAGCAGTTGGTTAAAAGTGGTTCAGAAAATGACATACTTGTATTAGTTTTCATTTACACTTTGTTTGGATACGAAGAAATGGAAGGAAAAGAAGAGAAAAGAAATGGAAGGGGACAAAATCTCTTGTTTGGGTAAAAGATTGGGGGAAGGAAGGGGAAGGAGAGGGATGATCTATTTTCCCTCTCTCTATAATAACCATAATCTCTCCAAAATTGGAGAGATTTGGAGGGAAAATGAAGCTCACCTCCTCCTCCCTTTCTTTTCCCTTCCTTTCCCTTCCTCCATTCTCCCTCCCCTTCTTTTCTTTCCTTCTTTGCTATCCAAATAAAGCGTAAGTGTAGTGTTACTGTGTTAGTGTGAGCGTGTTCCGGGCGCGTGCGTGTGTGTTAAAGATGAGAAAATTGCAGAATAACATAGTTGAAATCTACAGATAGATGCCCGGAGATGTCTGGAGATCAGAGTTTTGATTGTAAACTTTAGGTTCTTTAAAATGAGCTTAGCTCTTACATGAAACTACTAGAATTGGGCGTGGAAGATTGAGCAAAATTAAAATCCAATGTAATCTCTAATATCTTCTAAACAGTAGTTAGCCGAATTGGCCAAGTCGTAGGAGGGCCTAATCTCAAGATGCACGACGGTTCTCATAATAATGAATCAAGATTGCATTAGAAAAGAATCGATTTACCTAATTACAGGAGTTGTGGGGCTCATAGCCTTTATCCAAAAGGGTCATTATAAAGAAGAAGAATGCAGCAGCAGCATCTGCATCACAAGTTTCGCGTAAAAGAGTACATAAGTACAGGGCCAAAGCACAAGCATCAGGCAGAATACAAAATTTTGGATTTGACAAGGACAAGAAAAGGCATCTGTCTGCCAAGAAACTGAGTTAAAAGCTCCATGAGACGGTACTTAAAATAGCTGATCAGATAGTATCTTAAGAATATTAGAACATGTAAAAAGACAGGCTAAATTATTGGACTAGATCCAAATTACAGTGAGGGTCGCACCATGTTTATGTTATTATGTTGTCATCTCAGTTGTTCACATCTTCAACAAGTTGATCAAGCAGTATAAATGTAGGCAAGAGCTTTCTCTCCTGACAAACCGTCTCCAACATAAGCAACCATGAGTTTGGCTCCGGTCTAAAACCAGCTTCTAACAGCTCCGACAATGCAGTAACAGCATCATCTGCCCGTCCAGCCTCACACATACGAACCAATAGTTCATTTGAAGTTGTATAATGAGGCACGAAACACCTGCCAAGCATCAAACTCAATAGCCAGGCAGCCTTTTCTAATTCACCAACTCTGCACAGAACATTCAATGTGATTCTGTAACTAGCTTTGTCTAAGAAGACACCTTCATAAGGTAGCATTTCAAGCATCTGAAGAGCTTCCTTGAACCTCTGTTGCCTACTTAGAACTTCAATGACAATTCTGTAAGTTATAGCATCAGGTTTGCAGCCTACTTCTCTCATTTCCTTGAGCAATAGCAATGCTTCCTCAAGTCTCCCTTCCCTGCCGAAGAAGTTAATCAAAGTAGTATAGCCAATCGTGTCAAGCTTTATACCTAAAGCCTTCATCTCCTCAAACATTTCCATGGCTTCTTGTATTCTTCCATCCTTGCATAATCCGTTCATAAGAGCAGAGTAATTAAACACATTTGGGGCGCATCCATTATTCCTCATGAACTCTATTACCTTCTTCGCTTGATCAACCTTACCACCTCGGCAGAAACCATTGATCAGGATATTGTAAGTTAAGGCATCAGGGACAATCTGATCCTTGGATATCATCTCTTCAAATTGATCAAATGCTTCCTTAAGTTTTCCACTCCGACATAGACCATCCATCAGTGTTGTATACGTGATCACATTGGGATAAGACGCTTTGCTTTCTTCATCTCCTCCACAACCTCAATGGCTGACTCAAGGTTCCCATGCCTGCAATGATACTTGACCAAGATGTTATAAATACAAGTATTTGGCTTCATCCTATGATTTTTCTTGGCATTTAACAAAAACTTTCGTGCCAAATCCATCTGGTTCGACTCCACAAGGAGATTAAGACAAGTGCTCACAGCATTAGGTGAAGGCCGATCCCTAACATAAGGCCGGATCAAATCAAACATCTCAACCACCTTTTCATGCATACCACACTTGGAGTAATGCTTCATAAGATTAGTAAAAATACCCTCATGAAACCTGCACGCCGGTTCATACATCATTTGTCGAAGAAGAGCATCAATGCCATTAAATTTCCTCGCCTTAGCAAGCTTATTAAGAATAGTAGCATAAGTAGCATTGTTATGATTAAACCCCCTTTGCTCCGAAACCTTGTTGAATATCTCCAAAGCACGTTGAGGATCATTCTCACGTTTGATCAAGTCTATTGCCCGTTCATGAGAGATATACCGCGATTTCTTGTAAGACTCTTGCTCAGGTGGGGGTGGAGGGTCTGACTTTACAGGGTTTGTTTTAGGATAGTGAAGAGGAGAAATCCATGGTAATGATGATGATGAGAAACAACGTGATTTTGGTATTGAAATTTTCATCTTACACTTTCAAAAAAGTCTCATTTCTCTCATAAGCAAATCAACAAACACCTTATCTGCATTCCCAAAATCCCCATTAAAACTTGTATTTGAATCTTCTTCTACAAATAATTATACTCAATCTACCCAGAAAAATGTCACTCAAATTACAGAATTAAGAACAACAAAAGATTGAAGGTGGGTACCACCGATTTCCAGCCAATGAGCAAAGAACAGAGGAAATTTTTTTGCTGATTTTAATTTCAAAGTGGGAAAATAACTTCTCCATTTAAAACAAATACTTTCGGGTCGGGTTAAAGTAGTTGGGTCGGGTGAAATCTCCCATCCAATAGAAATGGTCCAAACACCTAAATAGCACACTTGTCATATTCTAATTGGCTGATCTTATCATTTTCTTTTTTCTTTAAATTATAAAATCACAAATAAAAGAAAATTACAGTCAGTTCATCACACAGGAAAGCGAGAGAAGAAAGATGGCAAGAATGAATTCGATCACCATTGCTCTTCTATGGAGTTGTGTTCTTTTCGGAACCCTAACTCAAATTCAGGTACAATTTTTCAACTTTTTTATTTGATCTATTTTTTAGTAATTTTTGCAGTTTTTTTTTTCTTTTCCCGTTGATCGATTGAGTTTGATTTCTAGGGTTTAAGGCATATGAATTTCTGGATCATCTTGATTAATCTTAAAATAATTTAGGTTAATTTTTTTGGTATTACAATTTTTGTAATTTTTTGGGGAATTAATTCAGGCTAAGAAGAAATCATCGGAAGATCTGAAGGAAGTGACAAACAAAGTGTTCTTTGATGTTGAGATTGATGGAAAACCTGCTGGTACTTTCTCACCTCATTGATATAATGCTCTTGATTAAATTGATTTGATTTATATTTTGAAAAATTTCAAATTTTTTTCAGAAAAAGATTGGTTTGTGATTATAGTATAGATGTAGTTAGTATTGCAATATTAATTTCAATGGGAAAAAAAAAATACTGTGAAATTTTGTTTCTGATCGTGTGATTTAGTTTGAATTAATTGATAGTAATTGAAAGAAAAAAGATCACTTTTTGCAGCTATTCTTTTCATTTAAATCTGAAATTTTTAATTAAGCAGTTGTGTTAATGTTATAATTTGTTTTCAGGTCGAATTGTTATGGGTCTCTTTGGCAAGACAGTTCCCAAAACAGTAGGTAAATTGTTGCACCTTTTAACCGGATTCGGTTTATTATCTGGTTTATGATCTCAATGTGTTACTGATTTTTGTGTTGTTTTTTGTTTTGTGTAGAAAACTTCAGAGCATTGTGCACTGGTAAGTTATTAACCTTCAATTGTTTACGATGATCCGATGTTCTGTTAGTAATAGTGTCACTTAGCTTCGTTTTATATTGGATTATTGAGCTTTAATTTCGAAGGATGATAAATTTAGAATTGAAGGAAATAATGGGAGAATTGTGGCAAGTATATGACAAAATATAAGGTGATGTAAGATGTCAGTTACTAAAATACTAATATGAATTGGTATGCTATTTGGCTGCTGTAACGAAATGCGGGTTGATAATAGCTTAAGGAGGAATTCTGCTTTGTTCATGATGTGCATATTTTGATAATGGTTGTGTACTATGTGTGCTATTGTAGGAGAGAAAGGTATTGGGAAATCTGGAAAACCTCTACACTACAAAGGAAGCTCATTCCACAGGATTATTCCTAGTTTCATGATCCAGGGAGGTGATTTCACTCTTGGAGATGGAAGAGGTGGTGAATCAATCTACGGAGAGAAGTTTGCTGATGAAAATTTCAAGCTAAAGCATACTGGACCAGGTATATTAGTGTAAATTATTGG
The DNA here is from genome assembly GCF_001683475.1 of Chenopodium quinoa. NCBI lineage: Eukaryota > Viridiplantae > Streptophyta > Magnoliopsida > Caryophyllales > Amaranthaceae > Chenopodium > Chenopodium quinoa. The sequence goes on along the minus strand of NW_018743669.1, from coordinate 1,072,043 downwards.
AAATATTCTTGTGATATCTCAAATTTGAGTCTATTCATGAATTTTTTCTGCGTGATGATGTGGATCCCTTGTATATTCTGTTCAGAACTTTCAAACTAATTTCATCCTTGAATGTGCAGGTCTTCTATCTATGGCAAATGCTGGTAAAAACACCAATGGTTCCCAGTTTTTCATCACAACCGTAACAACTAGCTGGTTAGTAAAATTTGTATTTAATAGAAGAAGTACTTTGTTGCCTTTATATCTGATTTGGCAGTGTATACTGTAGAGGGCTTTTGTGATTAAGATTGATGGATAAATTATGTACTAAGTATTAGAGAATTGCACTATTGGAGGTACCTGAGATCACAGGACTAGGACAGACATTTCACTAAAAAGGTTCTTCGGAAATGGGTATACTAGTTATGTTTTGAATTAATGACTTGTGCTTTACTCCCCTATACTATAACGTCCCTGGCTCAACACTTCAATAATCCCTCATCTTTTATCTTGCCAAGTAGTCTTCCCAATCCCCCTACATAACAAGTGGAAGTAAAGGTATTGAAAATGCATGTCACTTTCTATTTGTCAGTTGGCTGCGTATTGAAAAGATAACATTTTGAACTGAATTTTATCGCCATATTTCATTTGCAAGAAAAGTTTGAGGGAATAGAAAAGTAAAAAAGATGAGGGGACAAAAAGAAAGGGATGAATAGGGAGGGAAATGCTGGGTAATTTCCCTAAATAAGGAAATTGTTTAATCCTTAGAATCTATTTTGTAGCCATAGAAATTAGTAAACCCTTTATGAACTATAGGAAACTGGAAAGTTAATATTCTGCTATTCAACCAATCTGACCCTTGCTCCCCTATTGCTGTATCAAGTCACTTTCATGCAAGGAAGATAGAAATTATAAACCAATCAAGAACAAGAGGAAAATGGAAAAACTAGTACTTCTGTTATAGGAATGCCCTTCCAACTCGAACCAATCCGACCCTTACTCCCTGCTGTTGTATAGTCACCTTTATGCATTGAAGTGCAGCGCAAGAGCTAATGAAATTTTCATCCTTGTTCTTGTTGGATTAGGAAGCCTAAGCTAATGAAATTTCTGTTCTTTTGTTGAGATGTACAGCTTTGATTTATTATATACAGTTAATGAAGCTCCAACCTTTCTTATATAATATAGTTGCAAATATGTCCACAAGTGAAGTAAATTTTCCATTCCTTTTGCTTGTTGACTAAATTATTTGTATGAATTGCAGGTTGGATGGCAGGCATGTTGTATTTGGCAAGGTGATTTCCGGAATGGATGTCGTTTACAAGATGGAAGCTGAGGGAAGACAGGATGGTACTCCTAAAAGCAAGGTAGTTATCGCCGACAGTGGAGAAATTCCTCTGTAATCTCTTTTCAACATTTCCAAATTCCATCCCTGAACAGAGATGAATTAGGAAAAACCATAGGCACTTTACACTGGTGGAATGTGCTGTCTTTTGCGCTTCAGTTTCTATCTTAGATGTTGGAAACTTTCATAGTGCTAAAATCGCCTTTTTTCATCTCCATGTAAACATTGGATCTTATAACTAGCTGTAACGAGTTGTTTCATAGATGAGTTAGATTTTGCCTCTCTGTTCTAAACTTCATTTAGATTTTGCTGCTCTGTTCTATTAAGCTTATGATGAAAAGTGGAAGCATGAGTCATTCAACGATCAGAAAGTAACAAAATTCCTTGCAGCTGACATTTCAGGAAGGATGACAACATACAATGTTTTACTTTCACTCAGATAATAACAAATAAATTCAAATACTCTATCCTACATAAATATACATCTCAAACATATTTACTCTGTTTTCAGCACCAAATTACTCACTTTTTAAGCTTCTAACTTAAACTTTAACAAAAAGATTACTTTGATAAAAGTAAATGATTATAACTCCAAAAATTTCAGCACTTTGTTATTCATCACTCTCTTTAACATCAACCACCTCTTTCCCGCCATAACCGCGATTCTTCAATATGAATTTGTGCTGGCGAACCAACTTAGTGAACTCGACCGAAAGATCAGAGTAAATTGACAAAACCTTAGAAATATTTCCATTGATTTCAGAAATCAAAGCAACATTTTTCACCAAATTAGCTGGATTCTTCGACTGTTGATTTTGATTCACTTGCTGAATCAACGCCATATTTTGATCCAAAACCGATTGAACTCGCTCTAATCCGCTGTTGAGCATCATCCTTAGCTCGATATCAAAGTCATCACCACCTCCATCGCCGGAAAATTCAGTTTTCCGGCGAAGATCATGGCTGTCAGATCGCAAATTGAAAGGATGATTATCGTTCCTCTTTTAGGTTTCCATGATTAAATGTTGAAGACATGGAATTCTCTCTCCTCTGACTAATAAGCTTTGCAGAAAATGTGAAATTTTCTTGATAAACTTGACGAAAATGGACAATGGACCTGGATTTTTTTTTAAACACAAATCTTAATTGTCAGCATTAAATTGGCGGGGTTTTATTTAATAATTTTTGGATTGTCTTTTCGTGCAGTTTTCAAACTTTTGCTGGTATTATTGAAACAAAATACGTACAAATTACGTAGTCGTATCTTCATCTAACCTGGGATGAACAAAACTGCGCTGTTATTGACTTTGACAAAATAAAGTGGCTTAAATTTTCATACTCCCAGTCTCCCACTGTTTTGTTTGTTACGTTTTGACCATTCACTCAAAAAAATTTCAAATTTATAAAAACAAAAAGGAACGGAAGAAGTGAGGCGTGGAGGGAATGTGGATAGTGCGTCCGCATACTGTTGTATCATCCACCACCACCAGCAGAAGCAGTATCAGCATGTCTCACTCTGATGGCAGCATAAAATGCACACAACACAGTGCACGCACCTCCGCCTAGGTGCACATATGTTTAGGTTAATGATAGGCAGAACTGCACCACCAAGCAGCCAGGCACAAGTAATATACACCACATAACAAAGTACAGAAGATGATTGACAGTAATCAATAGATTTAGAATGTATTATCATTAACCAAATAAATTTGTACAGCAATTACAAAAGCTGGATAGCTGGAAAATAAATCCCTTGAATGTCTGAAGTGTTGCATGATATTCCTCTAATTTCCTGCCATCCCATATGATAAATACATGTTCTATCTCACGTCTAGCATTTGCCAGGTGAGTTCATCCTCTATAGATTCTAGCAACAAGCTACAGTTAATTTATACAAATCTGCTCTAGTAATCTAATCAGACTCACTGTCACTTCCAGAATCCAGAAAACTGAACTCTCTTGGTCCATCAAGTCTAATAAGCACTGTACCATGGTTCTCTTCCTTCCACTCAATTCCTTCGTTCTTGAGAAGGTTAACCACCTGCATTCATATCAATTTCCAATTGAAGCATTGCAAAGGGAAAAATTTTGCAAACAAAAATGATATAGTATCACTTGAAAATTCAACAACTAAAAAAGTTCACATTGCTTCTGTAAGAGAAAACAAAACATCTTACATGAGCTTGAGATACTCCCATGCATGAATTTTCACTAGCCCAAACTTCAGGCAACAGCAAATGACAGATACAATAGCTTGATCTTTCAAAACCAAGTGAACGAAAAGCAAAAGATGGATGTCTGAGAAGGGGGTATAACAGTTTCATAAGGACCAGCACTGGTACCAAAAGGCCACTAGATTGTCACCCCACATTCTACAAGCAGCAAGTCAAGTACCTAAACTTAATAACTAATTCCGTAACTTCAAAAAAATCCAGTGAATACAAGCATACACCTACAGCAAAATCAATAGAAAGCTCATCAATTATTCTAAGAGTGGTCAGCAATAGCTCGGGCCATATAAGCAACCAATCAGCAACAACTCACACTATCTACAACCCTTCACTTCAAAAAAAAAAAAAAAAAGCTCCAGAACAGAGACTGAAGAATGTAATGGAAAAGTACTTCCTAATTCTAGTCACTAATAGAGCAATATATATTTCTTTATTTATCTATCTGAGGATAATAGAGCATTATATCTTCTAATACCTTACCTATCTTTCTAACAACTACCCCTAAAGACGTAAAACCTTCATTATGTAATATGTTTACAAGGAGCTGATGCATGGATTGAACTTATAAACAATAGCTAAGAAGCTCTGAGTGCATACCGATTGTTTCAGCATTGACTTTCCAAAACCACTTGACCCACATCCTGTAATTATCCGGATATATTGCACAGCTAAAGCAGAAATTGTATAAACAAAAGTAAGAGAACTATTAAGGCAAATGTAGTAACCCCAAAAAAAAAAAAAAAAAAGTAAATGTAGAAAAAAACTGCTCACAAGATATGTATGTTCCAAATAGAAGATGAAGCTTTACAAGCCTCATAGCTGGCTTAACATGTTGCCCATGCAAATCAATTGTCAAAACATTTTCTATTCCCTTATTCCTGCAAAAATAACATTGCCTCAACTCTCAAAATGTGAAAAGAAGCAAACAAAAAATATCATAACTCCTATATTGCATGGCCATTAATGAAGCAACCTGGCCTTAAAAATTTGCATGCTTGCTTTTTCATCTGCTTCTCGAGCCATTTTGCTGCACAATTTACCCTAACAAAAATAAAAAGTAGTGTCAAGATCGAAGGAAAAAAATATATATCATAAAACGGAAATTTACTAGCTTAGACAGAGATAAGAAGCTCCACTCCTACACAAAGGTATTTAGTATAGAAGTTTGATATTCAAGACCATAGTTACTAACTTAGAATGTAATAGGGGATTGCAAAGAAGATGAAAAAAATAAATAAATAGAATAAGATGCACCCACACCCAAGGGACCTCAAAACGCAAAATGAGGAGAGAGAAGTAAACATTAAGGCAAGCAAAGCTCAGATTTCTTAGATAAAAGGGCAGTCAGTCATTCATAGAGTACAATACACAAATTGAAATAGTATTTTTTTTAAAAAGCAATTGAAAGACTTAAAACTCCAAAATTATCCCCAAGTAAAGTAACATTATATCAAGTTTATTACTTCCTCTGTTCGTTATTAGTTGCAACAGTTCAACCAAAAAGCTCAAACACTTTTGATCAAACTGTTGCAACTAAATGTGAACGGAAGAAGTATTTTATTTTTTAATTAAATGGGCAGTACATGATCCCAGACCACCTGGGCAATATGACATAATCCAAAGCTTACATTTAGGAGGATTTTAGCCACCACAGAATTATCATTTGCTCATATAAACTGATACCAAAAATAAACTTTTCTACTTTTTTTTTGTTTTTGGGTCGGGGGGGGGGGGGGGAATAGAGAGGGGTGGGGGCGCTGAGAGTGAAGCGGTAAGAAGGTACCTGCTCTGACATGTAAGAAGCATAGTTCTTTTCACCATTGGAATATGCTGCAGCAGCCTGCACATAATGCCTCATTAGTAAGTGATTCGGTGAAAACACCTCAACAAAAGGTGGATCTAACAATATATATTTCTTTTAAAAGGGTTTCTTATAAATTAAAAGGTAAATTTGTCAAGTATAAAACGATTACAGAAAAACTACCGCAACTACTGTACCCTACTTGCAAACAACTTTTGAGAATATGTCAAAGACAACCTAAAAGTATTATATTTAAAGAATGACATAGCTTGGCCCACCACTGATCATCCTATGAGTTTTATTTGCCCACAAAGGCCAGTAATCATCATTATATTTTAAGTTAAGCATATAGAAAAATGCATGAATTTTTACTTTGGTTGGTCCTACAAGGTTTAGGCACCAGGTTAGCAGCCCACGATAAGGCAAAGATTTGTCTCTATTTGTAAGGAGGGAAAAAAAAAATTAAAAAAAAAAAATGATTTTCAAGTGCTTTATTTTTATCAACAATTTTCAAACAGCTATTGAATCCTCGTTGTTAACATACGAATACATGATCAACTAAAAAAATTAATCTACAAATCATTTTATCCTTCCCAAAGTCCCAATACAATAAAAGATTAAGCAAAAGAAGGATAGTTCATTAAGAATAAAAACCTTTTGGTAACAGGTTTTCATTTTATCCCATTCCTGTCGTGCTGTTTCCCTAAACACCATATATTCAGCTCCTTTTGCTGAGCAGATAAATTAGACACAAGCCAAAAGTAAAATCAGTTAATACAAAATTCAAAGCAGTGATCAATACATTAAGGTAAAAGAATAGACAATATACTGTAAATGAATCAAGCAGCACACATCAAACTTCAGCCATTCTAGAAAAGGTAAACCAATTAACAATGATGAAAAAACTATTGGATTGATCATGCAACACACACCAACCAAAGGAAAATGTAAGTATGCCAACTATTAAGAAAACTGAAAATGTCACAAATAGGGTAAATAATTGACTTTCAGGAAATAGGCAAATATACATAGATCATTATAAAATTAAGAATAATTGGATTGATCTATCACAGAAAAAATAACGTACAGAGGCTAATACAAGAGAGAGATTTTTCTTAGAAAATAAATAATGAAATATGAAGACAACAGAGGGTCTAAATTACTTCACAAAGGACACAAACTAAGATGATATCCATTGCATAGTATCAAACCACTGTTTTAAGAATACAATGCTGCATTCACAAGTATACAAAAACCAAGGTTTATATGAAAGAACATTAAGAGAGAATTATAGTTACAAAATTACAATCCTATTATAAATTATAAGGGTGTCACCAAGTATTATGAAGTCATACACCAAGATGGTTGACAAACATATGTAGGTCGAGCTCCATTTACATCAAAATGTCTACCTATCTATCTAATGAAGTTTAGGACTGATTCAAGAATCACGAGGAAACAAGATGCGAAGAAATACCAAGAAACCCTTTGCTTGAACAATACTTAGAATGAACATACTCACTCATGCCAGGCAGAGGAACAGAAGAAGATATAGCACCCAAAGAGCATAAACAATTGTAAAAAATGAACAGCAAAATCAGTAACGAGAAGATTTGACCATTAGGTCCATTACCCCCAGTCCACCACAACCGCATCGCGCCCCCCCCCCCCCTCCCAAACCAAAAGGATAAATGCTAACTTGCTAAGTATTCCGGTCTTCATAAAATGAAATGCCAGATAGGTAGCAATTTATATACCTTGGGTGTTCAATTCTCGTGCAATAAAGCTAGAAGGACCAAGTTGAACTCGCTTCTGTGCAAAAGACTCCATTTGTTTCGCAACATTCCTCCAGTTCATGGTAGATGGATCTTGCTCTGAATTCTTAGGAATATGAAACAATGATTCTAAAACTTGTCGTGGTAGCTCAGGTCCATCAGATCTCAAACTTGATGCAGCTGGATTACTTGAATGATCAGAGCAGGCAAGAGCTTCTGCATAACTCCTGAGGTCATAAAAGATCATTTTAATCAGATAACCTTGCAAATAAAGAATAGTTCAGACACGAAGATAAATAGAAAAGAATAAATCAGCATATACAGAATAATTAGGAATATAGAATGATGAAAAGTACATAAATTTAAACAAGATAGCATTCATATCAAATCACAAACTTATATACAACTTTGTCATACTGAACATTTCAATAGATAAGGAGAAAAGGGACCACCAGCCCTGCCATCTAAGTATCTAACAGAGCCAATACATCACAAAGGAGCCACTACCCCATCATTATTTGGTGGCCTTTTAGGTGGTAATCAACAAGGAGAGAAGTATATACCTGCCATTAAAATCAAGGAGCCGTAAATTATCCTGGAAGTCACCTTCAGAGGAATAAGAATTTGAATCAGATCCCCTATCAGTCAGTTGCCAAAACTATTTCAGACGAGCAAACAAAACATATTAGTATTTATCAGAGTGCAGTTACTGAGTTAAAGAAAAAATATATAGCCCAATAGGGCTTATAGCTTATTACAATTCACAAACATGGAGTTTGCAAACATAAAAAATTACAAACATAGAATTCGTAAACAAGGCAACATGTATAGGACTATAGGATATTAGTTGAACACTAAACCTGACTGGCTCATGCCAAAATACAGGTAGGAAAGTACTTGGAAAAGTATGAATATTAACTCATTTATTCCAGCTTTACTTGAAAACACACACACACACACACACACAAACTATATTCAACTCTAAAGACCAATTGAGGCATTTCAATATTGCTCTCTCTATTAGTTTGTGACAGGTAAAAGAAGGCAAAGCTGCATTTATGTCTAGAACTCCCCAGATCCTGCTCAAGAAGAAAATATGATGAGCTGTTCTTACAAATTTTGACAAAAAGGAAAAAATAAGACCACCTTGTATATGGAATACCTAAAACCTTAATTGGGCTCTGCAAAGGTCACTAAAATTAATCTTTACCACTCAACACTTGCAGGATATTGTTTCCCAAAGGATGAAAATAACATCATTTTGCAAGAGATATAGAGAAGGGAGTAAACAGAAAAAGAGACAGCACACCGTTCTTTGTAGAAAGATCCCACATGCAAGCAAATAGACAAATATCAGAATTCGTTTTGAATGTAGAGATGCTTCAGTACCCAATAATCATTCAATACAAAGAAAAAAAAAAAGGCAATTTATCAGACAAGCAGGCATGATGCTTCAACCACAAAATGAAGATATAAGGTAAAATCACTCACACCATCAATACAATCTAAATTTCTTGAATATTCGGCACTGCTTTAACTAGAGCTAGAATATTTATCACAGCCAGATGATTCACAAAAAGGTGCAGATAGATCAAGCAACACCTCCAGTGCCGGCAAAAGATTCAAATTTTATTGAACAAGCTGCAAACCAACATGTTATAAAGCTAAAATGATACTCCCTCTCTTTGTCTAGAAACAAATTTCAGTTTAGATTATTGGTTGAACTTGGAGAAAAACACATTACCAGGAAATCAAATCTCAGTTGCTATCAAAATTTTGATAACAGTTAAAATAAACTTAGAATTTATTCATGTTCATGTGATTCTATCTACTCTGTATAACGCTATTTCATCACAGGTCAGAAGTATATTAGATTTATTAATATTACATCAGAAAGGTATAAAATAGATATCAACAAGAGGTCAATCGATTGATGTGTGTTGGTATATATGTATTTTGCTACTATGAATAAAAGCAGTTAACAAAAAATCTGACACGATCCATGTTCTTTTCTAACTAAATAGAGATATGTTGAGTTTTTTTTTTGTTTCAGAACTTAGTTCTCAAGATAGTACCAACTTGTTTCCATCATATTAGTAAGGGGGGGGGGGGGGGTGGGGGGAAGGGGTTGATCAACAACAAATATGGGTACATTTCTCCAGTAAATTAGATAATCAAACTGAATATGAGCAAAAACTAGATACATATGTTCAGAAGGTAGTACAAAAAGTCAGCAGGATATAGGCTGTGTTCACTGTCAGTAACATCAAATGCATTAAACCCTCAAAAGTATTGAGTTGGAACGTACCTCTATATAAAGAGTTTATTTATCCTAGAAGGTGGAAAATATAACTTCCATTAATATATGGCATAATAAATGCTAGGGAATGAAAACCTTACGAAACCCTTATAGGACCTGTTAGATTTCAAACTTTAACTGATCAGTTGCTTCCCTCCTCAAAGTCAGGAACAGGAAGAATGTGTAAAAACCTCAGGAACAGGAAGAATATGTAAAATAAATGTGCAAGACCTTATGGGGAATTGGGGTTCCAAATTCATGAAAACCTCAGGAACAGGAAGAATATGTAAAATAAATTCGAGAGTATAGGTTACTATCAGAGTAAATTTAGGAACAATTTTAAATTCTCAAACTACAGCCTTAACATTTACTTGACCAGCTAAATCATAAAAATGGCACTATTTGGGATAAGATAAGGAATCCCCAAGTCACTCTAACATTAGGTTCTTCCTTTGAAAGTTATTGTTTAATAGGAACCCAAGGCTCAAATATAACCCAATCTAAATCATACACTTTCTGACCTCAGAAAAGAAATTAAATCAATCACTCATGTATTCAGACTTGCCTAGGCCAATTGACATCTAAAAGTTATAGATAAATCCCTACATCCACCCAAGACTTTAAATCTTGGTTTAGAATCAACCTCACCAACACCAGATCTGTCATGGGCGTTTTCCCTTGGAATGTCATCTTCATGTTAACCATCTGGCATATCTGAACTCTGGAAAAGATGAAACCCCAAGACACTAACTGCCAAAAGCATCTCTTCTATAAGGATTGGTACTTTACTCCCCACCAAACCCAGTCCTAAAAACAATGTTGATGCTACATTTTCAGGTGAACCACTTTAACATGAACTGATTGCAACAACGGAAACTTTACAATGGACAGTTCAGCAGAAGTGGACCAGCTGTTTCACATTCTCAGACTGCAAACAGGCACTGGAACTCATAAAGGGACCAGGAAATTTAATCAATACTAGAAATATTGTTACTGCAATAGTTCAAGTGTGCTGGACAAACCCCAGGACAGAGTTAGATTTGAGTAGGTCAACATGTAAAATGTGGTTTTAAATGGGGTCATAAAAAATGCCAGATTGATAGGTTTAAACTTCAAGTTTAATCAACAAAATAGCGAAGAACAAAATTTTGTTCATGTTTCTAATTGATTGAATCAACACAAACTACAAAGGTAATTATAAGGCACTCAGCATGCAAACAAATGCAATTAAAAAACAGCTGGAAAAAGAAAGCCAAAGACAACTAAAAGTATTCTAAATTAAGATGCTAAGGATACCTTCTCAACATCAAACCCACAATTACCTGCAATAACAAAATACACAACTCTTTTAGTATAAGGTGGCTACTATCCACAAGGATATTTATTTAAGATGCCCAAAAGGGGGAGGCATGAGGATAAGCAATCAAGCTTGACATCACACAAATGACATGCCCCATATTCATAACAATTGATGAAGAGAGAATAAAGTGAAAACAAAACGGAATAGACTAGATAGTCATCAAAAAGTAAGGTTAATTTTAAAATGATGGAGGCTACCTTTCATATTTTCATTATTTAGGCATGCAATATAACAAAATATATAAATAATATATAAATCAAAATTAAAAAATTTGTTTTACAAAAAAAAAAAAAATCTACCCAATTTTGACCCCGTGCCCAACAATTAGTTAACTCACATCCTTTCCCAAAGAACCAAAATGAACAATACAGAACAAAGAAACATGATCCAAAAAGACTTATTTTGAGAGCCTTGATGACCTACACGGACAAGAAAATCTGTAACATAATTACATAAGTGAATATTATGTCCCTTCAAAATCCAACTTTAGGAAAGGTAAAAGAGTGACATGATGAACAAAGCATATGTTGTTAATATTGTTGAGTGATCCCCACAATTGTTGTAAACCATCAAGCAGGGAGATGCCCTAACAAATATTTGGCAAAGAAAACCCTCTTTAATCTGCTCCTTGTGGCCTTGTTCAATTCACATGTACATACAGATTTTCTTCCATTATTTACAGATTCCCAACAAGTTCAATTAATAGTTCATAACAGGAATACACATGTATGTAACACAACATCCCAGGCAAGGAGGAAAACTGCAAAAAGCAATCATCTAAAATCCCCCTTCAATCCCTACTAGATGATCATGGTCTGTAAGTCTGTAGCTCATGATAGACAATTCACTTATAAGAGCTAATGTCCACTTTTGTAATCTAACAGTAATTTTACTCACAATCAGACCCAACAAATCCAGCAAATAACATAGATTAAGCATAAAAGAACGGACAATCAGACCAACAATTCCGAAAACAAGTTTTAACAGTTGAGCAAACAACATCATCATATATAGCTTAAATTATGCACAACAAAGTACAGAAGACTCACATAGCACATCTCTAACAACACCCATGTTGAGTTCACAATCGTCTCCGAGCATAGAACAGAGAAATTGCTCTGCCTCCTCCATATTAGCCTTGGCACCACCCAATCCTTTTTCCTTGACAAGATCCTTTCTCGAGCTCGAGGATACATAATCCTTCCCGAGAACCGCCGAAACCGTTCCTGTAGTAGCCACCATCCTTTTTCCTCTACTCCCCCTAGAACTCCTAGTCCTAGTGCTATCAGAAAAACTGCTTGGTTCCGGTAGACCCTCAGACGAATTCGAATTCGAATCCAATCCAAAACTTAGAGATGAACTAGAACAACTAGCTTGAAAAGCCTCAGAACTTTCTGATAAACTACATAGAATTTCAGCAGCTTTGTTTGGATCACCATTAGCTTCCTTATAAGCTGCTTCAGCTTCTTCAACAGAAGTCAATGAAAATGCTTCCATCAAACTAATTATGATCTTTTCTTCCTCACTCTCATCATTCGTTTTTTTGGTATTTCCAGAAATACTGCTACTTTGCTGCTTTGAAGGTTGCGCTCTTCTCTTCTTCCTCTTTGATTGCTTCATCTCTATTCAACACGAAGATTAATTTAACTGTACTGAACTTAGGGTTTAGGATTCGTCGACAAAATCAAAACAATTGAAAAAAAACAAAATCAAACTCGAATTCAACAACAGAATTTTAAAAAAAATTAGGGTTTTGCCCCCGATGAAAAACTATCAATTGGGGGAAAAATCGAAAACCCAGAAAATTGAAACAAAAATTGCAAGGCTAACGAGGAAGCAATTCAGCAGAGGAAAGCGGAATGGAAAATGAGGGAACCCTAATTGAGAAATCGATTTGGGGGAAATTAGAAAGAACAGAAAGATATTTGATGGATTCCAAAAATTGTTGGTGACGGTTGGCTGCCATTATTGAAGGGGGGTTAATATGCTTTTGAGGAGAAGATGAGAATGTCAATTAAAAAGTAGATTTTTGATCAAAATCCTACTTTATGCTAATTGTGGCTTAAACGGTGTTATTTAAACTCAAAAATAAACATGACCAAATACATTGGATTAAGGACTCTTAACAACAATTAACCGTTTTTTTCACCCTTATGAATAATTAGATAAAATATCTTTTTTGCCCTTATTGATTGATGTATATTAACAACCATAAACTAGTTATGAACAAAGCATATGTTGTTATGTTGTAAATTTAGGAACAATAAAACCGTTGAGTGAGATGATAGAACAAATTAATTTTTTATATGATCTTTTGAATACAAAATATAAATAAGGAGTATATTACATATGACATTATGAACAAAAAAATTTAATTAGAAGAAAACTGAATCATAAATTACAACATAATATGCTTTGTTCATATGACATTATGAACAAAGCTCAATTGTTTAACAATATAATTGTTTGAGCTTGAAAGGAGCCGCTAGTGAAAGCTAAAGTAGAGGTTCTATACATAGAATCTCTCATGGTATTGAGTTATTGACAGTTCCCAATGGTAATAGGCAGCGGTTCTATATATAGAACCTCTATTGGTATTAGCGGTTCTATATTGTCAAATTTCAAACCTAGAAACCGATCCTACGTGGACGGTATTGTGGAAAATAGTTTTTAAACCGACTTATATATGAAATTAATTTGTATTTTAGCATTATTTAGGAAAACCACTCATAAAATTGATCATATTTATGGAAAGATTGACAAAATCCCTTTTTAATAGCAGCATCAAAAACCAATACAAGTAATTCTTATCGCACAATACCATTTTCATTTGGAAAATGCTAATGAACGCCCCAGGGGCGTTGGATAAGCTAGTTAAAAGTAGAAAGATTAAATAAAAACTAACATTAATTACACCGATCGACGCGTGATTTTGTCATGCTTTCCCAAATTAATACCACTTTAGGTAAGATTTTAAATGGTTATCCAACACCCCGGGGGCGTTCGTTAGCAAGATCCTTTTCATTTATCTTACCTTTGAAGGTCATAATTTATTAAGATAGAATAATGGTGAAATTTGAGCTTTGATTACTCACTTCATACACTAGACGGGCAATTTATCTTTGTAAGAACATGTATCTTAGTAGATGTATCCTTGTAAGTTTCCGTATTTGAAGGAAAGAGTGCAATCAAAGAAATAATTGGTGAGTACAAGAGTGCTTTGATCAAATTGAACCTTGCTTTCTATAGAACTTTATTACATTAACATAACAATTAGAGAAAGCAAAATGTAGAGCATCTCCTTTATAGGACAACCCAAGTACACAATCTTGTTTGGTATCGTAGAATATACACCGCATTACGTACGAAGGTTGTAAACTTGTAATGACTGAAACAAAGAAGAATTTAAGTACTTGATCAAAGGTTTCGTGTAGAGAGCAGAATTCATGTTGTGTTCTCTAAGCAGAGCCTTCCCTTGTTCCTCCAAAAAGATGCTTTGTCTAACATTGCACATGTTATCTATGCAGCTCTAGTAAGACTGCTCCATGGAGTTCGACAACAGAAATAACCAGCATCCAATATGAATCTCAACATCAGGAGGATTAGGTCCGATCAACTCTACCATCATCTAGTCTAGAGGACTAACCGATGAAGTCAAGCCCGTGTTTCAACAGTAGTTTTGATGATCTTAACCACCACAAAACCTCTAAATATCACCAAAACCATACATGTGATATGAGATTGGGGCGTTTTGTTGATTCCTGTAAATGACGTTGTGCCTGCCTGCCTGGCAATAGCAATCATAGCACAGATTTCCATAATATTTTGATCCTTGTTCATATACAGTATTTGCTATAATCTGTCTGCTAATTACTCAGTTTGCATTCAGTAAACATAGGAAACAGGAAATGCATCAGTGGCAAGGCATCATAACACCTCATTGAGATTAGGCATTTACAAATTACAACAAAGAAACGGGATTCCGTTTCAATTACAAAATTTTCTAATTATGAACTAAAGTGACCTATTTCAGACTTTCAGAGAGTATGATCTAGTGCCCCAAATTATTCTAAACAGGATTGCTGCATTACAAAAAGATGACCAGCAAATTACCTAAAAGAGGAAAAGAGAGCATATGCTTTGGTGTCTATCATTGTGTACCTTTGAGGGGTTCAGCTGCTTCATCATATACAGGATCATGCAGGAGACTTTGCCCATTACACTGATGCTTTACACTGTGATTTACAGATGTAGTCTTAAGATTTTGCATATCTGGTAGATCCCTTCTACATTCTTGTACAGGCAAAGAAAATGTGTGTCTGATAGCATTAAGGGACTCGTGGAACTGCTCGTGACCAAGTGGTTTTGAAAACCAAAGCTCATTTACATCACCAGCTCGGTGTTGAGCACACTGCAATGATCTTCTTTGAACCTCATCTTTGACTCTCTGAGAATGAAAATAAGGACAAAAATTGTAAATAATCATATTGTCTTTCTTTTTCTTTCTGGCAGACAAAGGAGAATGGAACTATATGCTAAATATAGAGTATCAGCAAGTGTCCATAAGTGCTAATGCAAAGCAAAAGATGCTCCTAATGGTCCAACTTATAAGGTGCATGCTTTATATACTAACGGAAAAGCCAATGAAGCATTAAGATACAGTAATTATAAACAAATCAAAAAGCAGTATGTATCCTATACTCATGTTGATAAGAGGCAATATACTTCTGCAACACTTTCAATGGGTATGACAGAAACTGTGACATGGGAACACAAAACAGTTAAGAAAAATGTGATTGGGTGATTACATTGTCAAATTGTCTACATCATTGGATCATTCAAAGAAGCACAATTTGCCACCAAGTTAAGAGGAGGTGATAAAATAATTGCCAAAAAATTCTATGCTTTTGGTCCAAAATATATACCTATGACAAAGTGTCTAGTTACCAACACAAGTACTTCTAGTGGAATGTATAATCCCAGAAACATAGTTTACAACAATTACATAAAGTATAAAGAATAAATAGCCAGGCTCTACAGATAGCATCAGAGCTCATAAGAACCAGCTTGATTGAAATGCCCCTAATGTAGGGATGTCAGTGGGGCGGGTCGATAACACAGAGATCAGTTTCATCAGTCAGTCTCACATAACTTATCAGGACACAGGAACATAGATGCAACTTTAACATATGCCATCATCTCTGAAATCCATAACCCATCGATTATACTTGCCAACACATCTAATCTCAAAACCCCTAGCGGCACAACCAGCCCAAAATGACATTGCATAAGCAATTAAGCAACTCTGAGAGAGAAATTCACCATAACTTCTTTTCTCAAACACAAATTAATCCTAAACCTCATTTTCGTAGCATTAATCAAGCTGCCATTAGTGCAAAGCCTATTCAGTATTCAACTGTTCACCTAAACACCTAGCAGAACATCTCTGGAACAAGGTAACACCTAAAGAAATACCCTAAAAACTTTTCATATTCCCCAGCTTCTCTCTCCATTCTTTTTATCACTGTCCAATTCGAAGTCTTACAAATCCCATTACACAGCTCCATTTCAATAAACATGTAAAATAACTAGGAAATGAGTCAAGGTCACTAATGGCATGCTACCATTAGTCAGTCAACATATAACAACAAAACATTATACTAAACACAAATACGAAGAAGAAGCGTACAAATATTAATGCAACAACACAAACAATTCAGAATCAAAATCACAAAGACATACTACTAAATATGTTACAGAATCAAATTACACACCTGCAACAACTTGGAATCAAACTTAGGCAACCCAATTTGAGAAACAGTCAAAGACCCAAAAAAGTTGCCTAACAAAGCAGCATCAGGAACAGCTAAACCAAGAGAAAGCCCAGCAACAAACCCACCTAACAAACTATCCCCAGCACCAGTAGGATCAATCTGAATCGTCGAAAACGGCAAAATCTCAACCTCCCCATCTTTCCAGAACACTTTACAACCCTTCTCACCATAACTCACAACCACACAACACATCTTCCTGACCTCCTCAACATCCATAAACTCAGCTTCTTCAGCAGAAGCCTTTAAAACCCCAATTTTAGATAATAAAGGGTAAAATTTAGTCTCATTCAAATTAATCAATCTAACAGTACCATCAATTTCATCAAATTCTCTAATTAACCCTTGAACATCAACAAACACAACATCACAAATCTCAACCAAACCCTCCAAAGTTTCAGGTAAAATCTCCCCTCCCACACCAACAGCCATCCCAAAATCAAACCTTTTCCCCAAATTAGAGTTGGGCAACTCAGTGGGTCGAATCGGGTCACATGCAATGACCCGTTTAAGGGTCCGATCTGAAACGGGTTGCCCATCATTTTCAGGGAAATTAGAGTAGAAATGGGCATGAAAAACGGTGGTTTTTGAAGTATTAGAAACAATTGGAGAGCAGAAAACAGAGTGATTGTAACTAAAATCAGAACCAACAATTGAAATACAATCACAAGGAATTGAGAGGAGAGAGAAAATGTTAGAGATGAAGGAAGCAGCACCACCTAAGGATTCTGCAATTACGACGTCGTCTTTGAGGAGGACATCATGACAGTAGTTGCCTACTACCAAACTACGGCGGGGGAATCCCATTAAAATGGGGTTTGATTTGGTTTGGTTTTTCTGGGAATAATTAGAGAAGATGATCCAAAATTCCAAAGAAATTGATTTAAAAAATGGATTGGAGTATTTATATATCTGCGTCTGAGTTTCGTTATTGCCGTCTGTCGATATGTTCTGAAATTCTGCGCGTACACGGATTCTGGTAAAGTGGTAAAGAGTATCAAAACCGATTTAGGAGCATAATAAAACTTGCTTTTTTAAACACCAATTAATAATGTTTAGTTTTGTCTTAAATTGCTAAATGAGGTGAATCCACAAAGAAAGAGACACATAAGATGATTAGCTATTCTTAGTAACAACTTATAAGATGTGTTCTCATAAAAATGGTTTTTATATAATGGAACTATATAACACTTTTTTGTGTGACTAGTTACATCGTATTAGAAGGTGATACACATTAAAACACTGACTAGGTAACCCCTGATCGATGGATAACCCCTAACCAATCGAGTAAGTCCTAACCAACCAAGTAACCCATAATCGATCGAGTATTCCCTAACTGATCGAGTAACCTCTAAGGCCCTAACCACATAACCCCGGTCACACCATAAAATCTTTGCTCATTGATTTGTGCCAATTTTAATGGGGGCAACATTATCTTTGTTTTTGATAGTTTTTTCCTCTCTAATTGGAATATTGGAAGATAATAATGGGAGTATATAGGCCAAGTGAAATACTTTTTTAAGAAAATAGAAATGTTTTTCACTTCCTAGTTTGAAGTATATAAATCACGCTAGCATAAAGAAAATTATACCGAGGCAATGAGAGTAAGGAGCTTAGGTCTTGAATCGGGGGCATAATTTGAAATAATTCCACAAAGGAAGAAACCTTTGAAGATTCCATTAGTAGAACAAGGAAGAACACATAGAATTGAAAGGTGTGACTTGCTCTAATAGTTGTATCAGTTGTACATCATTAGATGAAAAATTCTCTCTCCTACACCATACATTCAAATTTCACGTGAAACTAAAGAAATTACTTGATCATGTAAGAAAAAGGTGTAAAAATAGTAGAGTACATCCTATCATTAAGTACTACGTGTCTACCTATTATAATAAGCTAAACCTCTAATTTTACCAGATTAGTTTAGCTTATCAACTTTAGACTTTGACTGATTGGCAGCATTTATTCAACGAACCAGCTATCTTTTCGATTAGTTTCGTGACTAGATTCTGTCAAACCAAGCGAGTGAGGAAACTGAGGAAAACAATGGAAGTGTTAACGAGTATACTACGTGATACAAATACAAGGACACAACTCAAAGATATAAAGGTGCCCAACTGCCACTTGTTAAACAGAGTCTATATGCGATGCAAACAAAACAAGAAAAGAGGGAAAGGGGGGGGGGGGGGGCAAAGTATGATACTCTGTATTCATTATTGATGGAGAATTCCTTCACGCAATTTGTTCGACATTTCCTCACCTCAGATGCTTTAGGATTGCCCCTCGTGAGGAGGGGGTCCTAATTCTTTCTTTTTTTCTTACCTCACCAAAAAAAAAAAAAAATGTTCGACATTCCCTTAAACGTTTATCTAGATTGCATATCAAGCACCCGAAAGTACCCAAAACAGTGCCCTATTTTGGTGCACAAGTGAGGGGGTGCTTGTCCACTACACGCTGGGGCCTGGGGCATGACTCAGTGCAAGACCAATGCCCCAGCCCCCCCAAACCCCAATTAGCCCTATGCAAATCATACTCCTGGTCTCCTGGACACCAATCCCCCCCGCCTCCCCAAAACCCAATCATCCCCGTGCAAATCATACTCCTGAACAGCACAGCATACTATTGCATATTTAGTATATTGTGGATTTCATTCCCTTCACAAGACAACAATAGCCATTTAACACCAAAGAGGCACTCTCAAGTATTCTCTCTGCCAAAACACCTGCATCTGACATATCCTATACAACCTTACTATTCTGGATGACATAAATAATAGGACAACAATACAAGTCTACAACTGTCAGACCAAAGAAAAGGTTAGTTTTGCACATTAACATGATCAGGTAGAGCAATGTCAAAGGAACAGAAAGACCAAGCAAGCCAACAACAATAATGAGCCTTGAGAAACTGCTACTGATGATGAATAACATAAGTTAGCATTACTTAAATTAGTTACTATCTGGAATCAAGCCTGCCCAATTGATGATTACAGTTAACATGAAGAATAAGAGTCATTTATTACTGACATTTATAGGGCTTCACAAATTATGCAGGTAAAACGCTCGCCATGCAAGATAACCACCTAGTGGATTCCACCCATGAATGTTCTAGGATCCGGACAATTCCCGCTAAAGTCTGCTTGCGAGAAGTCAAAACCTGGGTTCTGCAAAAAAAAAAAAAAAAAAAAAAAAAAAAAAAAAAAGAATTAAGACAGCTGAGTAGTGAAATGTACCATGGACCACACATCACAATTTTGTTTTATTGAATTGAAAGATATGGACAAAGTGAACAATTGCATCAGATAGGGTATACATGCAAAAAACATTTGAAAGTCCTACAACAAAACAAGACATTCAAGAAACTTGAAAGTCACACTATCTAACCAGATGAAAAAAAATCAAGTCTTTTCAAATAGGGATCACAGATGCAAAAAATATCCTATTCTAACAAGGGGAATATAGGAGCACATGCTGCAAGGCAAGCAATAAAAAGCCAAATAAATGACATGACACAATAACCAAACACAATTATATCCTTGCAATACACAGAAGGGTAGAGTGCAAGGCTTTCTACTTAAAGGTAGAGAAGTAGGGAATTGAAGCAAATAGGCATAATTACATCCAATGATTCTATATAGCCCTTACATCCAATGGGGATTGTAAATATAAACATTCATGTATCACCAACCTCACCCGGCCAAGCCTCGCATTGAGAATCATGACCAGGTACAAGAACGGTAATTAAACAAAATTAATCCCCCACCCACATCAAAGACATATTTACTTTGATAGGTCCTCAAACCAGCAAATTGATCAGGAGAGCCACTAATATAGAAAGACAAGCCAAGATCAATATATCATCTATCATAATGCCCTTTCATTCAAAAGATCACTCTGTTCAACAGATCAAGACATGCAATGGAGCATGATAAAAAGATGTACCAATACTGAATCCAACTGAAAAATATTATAAGCAAATATGAGAAAATTTTCACCCCTAAACCCTAATGATGGACATAACAATAAATTGATTGTCAATGCTCTTAGTCATAAGTCATAAAAGCAGCCTTAGGCCAATGCATTATAGCTTAAGTATTTAATTTAACTTCTATATCAATTAAATCTATTAGTGATTAAAGTAATTCCATTGTATTTTACTTTGTAATCCCTCCCCCCAACCCAAAGGGCCTAACCCCACCCCCAACCTCCCCCAAATAAAAATAAAAAACAATTATTTCACATGATCCGTGCCCACCCCCCCCCCCACCCCAAAACAACCTGCCCCAAATAAAATAAAAATAATAATTACTCCCTCCGTTACGAGTTACTCGCAACAAAGAGGGAGTTTGCGGACTCCTAGGCGAAATATCTTAAGTGTGATTATTGGAAAATAAGGGATGTGCTTAGTATTAATCTAATAAAAAAAATTAAAAAAAAAAACCTAAACACCAAGTACCACAACCACGAAACCACCACCACCTAGCAAAACCACAACCACGAAAACATTACCAGTCAGCGCGCCACCAACAAAACCCAGCACCACCACCACGTGCGAAGCCGCCGAACCCACTACAACCCACCACCACCCACCTCGAAACCCACAACCCACAAACCTAGACCCACAACCCCGAAATCCACCACCACGAACCCAGACCCACAACCGCCGAACCCACTACAACCCACCACCACCCACTCCGAAACCCATAACCCACGAACCCAGACCCACAACCCCGAAACCCACCACCACGAGACCACCCACGAATTCAAACCCAGAAATTCGAACCCACGAAATTCAAACCCAGCACCACCAAACCCTGAAATTCGAACCCAGAAATTCGACCCACCAAGCACCAAACCCTAAAATTTGACCCACCAAGCACCAAATCCAGAAATTCGAACCACCAAATGCACAACGAACTCAGAAAAAGTCAGATCT
The DNA here is from genome assembly GCF_001683475.1 of Chenopodium quinoa. Taxonomy (NCBI): domain Eukaryota; kingdom Viridiplantae; phylum Streptophyta; class Magnoliopsida; order Caryophyllales; family Amaranthaceae; genus Chenopodium; species Chenopodium quinoa. The sequence goes on along the minus strand of NW_018743669.1, from coordinate 1,050,490 downwards.
ACAAAAGGAAGAGAGAGAAAACAAAGGTGTCGACAAGGAAGAAGACGACGGCGGTGATTTCCGGCGTTAGTAGCGATCGGTGGTGGTGGTGGTTGTTGCAAATGAAGGTGATGGTGGTGGTGGTGGTGATGGTGGTGGTGATGATGAAGAATTTAGATGGGAGGTGATTAAATCAATGTTAGGGTTTAACTTAATAAGATAAAATCAATAGTTTAATAAGGGTGTTTAGGAAAAAAAGTAAGGGTAATGTTGTAATATCACACAAAAAAAACTTACCATAAAAGGAAAGAAATAAGTTTGTTGCAAATAATGTGTACCGGCCATTTTTAGTAATTGTTGAGAGTAATTCGTAACGGAGGGAGTATTTAACATGATCACGGAATAACAGTAAAAAAATAAAAGATTTAAACAAGCAATGAAGCAAATGGTCACCCAAATAACAGCCGAGCAAGTTAGTTTTAGAAGACTTCAACAAAAAACAAAGCACAATGAATTCTATAAGCTTAAGCTGAATAAGTGAGATTTACACTCTATTGTTCTTGCATTTTTAGCATCATATTCATTTTCAAAAAAATACAAATAAAAATAAAAAAAATTAATTAATTAAAAAAAAAAAAGCCAAGTTCACATTATTGCAAGAATTCCACTTGATACGGCTTTACTTGATAAGCTCCACAGTGACACACAATTTGACAGACAAAACTGTAGCTAGCAGATGTACAAGTCTACAACTTGAAAAAACTTAAAACAGGATTAAAGTAAATGACCTCTTCTTGAAATCGCTGAAGCATCAAGCGCTTCTGCTCTTGATCTGCAGCGTAAGGATCCAGCTGACCTTGACCCACGATTGGTGAAGACCATGTCTGTCCTTTGTCCCTCTTTTGCAAGGTTATATGTAGTGAATCATCCTCTAGCATTCATAAAGAAATATCAGCAACTATGTACAAAGTGCAAATCTAACACTCAGACAATTAAACAAAATACTTGCATTAACTCAACCAAACATATTGTACACATTCCTAAAGAAAGCTAAACACAGCTGTATATACATATTACATAATTCAGCAAGAAGGATCCTCTGAATATAAGCATGCTTCACAGCAGCACATATGCATGCTTCACAGCAGCACATATATCAACTTATGCACCTAGTAACAAGATACCAATACAGCTGAAGCCATAAGAAAGAAGCTTTTTACCAAGCTGCTAGGCTGTTATTTGCTAACATAAAGCGATACACTGACCAAATGCCCGACCAAGCCCAAACATCACTAGGCACACATAAACTCATACACAAGTATTACAGCCTTTTCATATGTTTCACTTGACATGTCAAGTGTTTGGACTTTCAAGGGAACAAATACAATCTAGATAGAATACCAATACAATAGTTCGCTAATTATGTGATTTAGTTTACTAAGCATAATATTTCTCAGTTCAAATCATATTAGCACCTCTTCATCACAGCACACTTCAACTAATTCTCAGTAAAGATCATATGTAATTCACTAAATTATCATAATAAAAAACCAAATCAAAGCAATAAAATTACAGCTCACAAATATTATATACATACCCAAAGTCCAAAAAGAGGAATCAGTCTTCACAGGATGCTGCAAATCATGCTGAAAAAAAAAATACATAACAAATTCACATCGTCAACAATCAAACAAGAATTTCCATTTGAAATTTTAAAAATGATTAATCAACTAAAAATTCATCAAATTAATGCAAAAATACTAACATTAAGATAAGGAGGATTGCCTTTGATCCCAACTTCAACATGCTTAGACTGAATTTTGCTATAAAATAGCTTCGTCGGCACATTAGGAGGTAGTGCAATGTACATATTAACCTCATCTAGGGTTTGATCCCATTCAAAAACCTTCTGACCTAAAAAATTGTGATTAATTGAAAAATTGAAATTCCAGCCAGTCAAAATTAATCAATCAATTCATAAAATCAACAAGAATTGAAGAGAGTGAAAAGGATTACCGTTGTGAACGAAGGCGTGGCGCTTATCGGGGGCCAATTTTTCAGCCATAATTTTTTCGGAAATTAGGGTTCCGGTGAAGAGGTGAGATGAAATTTGGGCGTTCCCGGGAAATAATATGAAATTCTTGATTATTGACGATTGATAAGTTGGGGAACCAAGAATCATTCTCTCGAATTTTTCGTATTCTTCCTTTATGAATGGTCTTCTATTGTCTAAATGCCAAGAAAAAAATAAAATTGATTTGATGTTTGGTCGAGTGGTAAGAATTGTATTTTGTACTCTGTATTTTATTAAGAGCAATTTGAATTTTTGAAAGTTCAAATTCCTTTTAACTAGAGTCAAAGTAATATGAAAGGTTTCGATTTATTGCAAGTCCTGAAAATTTAATTTTATCTCTATATAATTGCAATTTATACAATTTTCACAATTGCTCCGATTTGAAATCTTTTATAATTCAATCCAACTCATAGACTAGGCACAACGAAAAGAGGATGTTAAAGGGTCATCATCATCAAATATTTCTAATAAAAATCGAAAAGGTTGAAAGTTTCATTCTTACCACTACGTGACTAATAGTGTCAAGGCATCCTCTATGAATAAAAATTATGCATATTGATTCTTAATTTTACATATTGTCAATATTATTGCATGACATCAATGTTATAAATATTATTCCATTGTTCTATGTGCATAGACACAATTTCAATCATACAGAAGTTACATGTCTATTTGTTGGGTTAGTATAAGGGTATAATTCAAAACATAAAATCAAATCTCATCTACATCACTTCCCTTTGTAACTCACATTACACGTTTTTAAAAAAAATCAATTTAAATGTCTACTATTTTAGTAGGCCAACATATTACAGGCATTACCTTAGATCTTATAGAGTAACTATAGCCTGCTACCAGGTATGAGCTTATAGTTGTCCATACCACAATATAAAATTATTTTTTTTTTTCCTTTTTTTTTTCCCCTTTCCTCTTCATTTCTTCCTCCCGTAAACCCTTTCCCCACCTCCATGGATAGCTCCCATTTTCGGCCAAGCCTCCGCCCACCACACCTCCACCTCCAACAACAAGTTACCACCCCACCAGCCACCACCTTGGTCGAAAACCCAGAATCACGCAACCACCTCCATTATAAAAACACTGGAAACGAACCGCCTAAAAAACATAATCCAAAAGCAGAAGACTGAGCAATGCTATGGAGTATTTTCGCTGACTTTCATGGTCTTCAAACATAGACAAGTTTCTTGTCGACTTACGACTCTAGTCATTAAAAAGGGTGAATTCTATGCTGGAAATTGTATGAGTTCGATCGAAATTGACGACGTTAATTGTTTGTCGGTGCTTAGTTATTATTGATTTGTATAATGTTATTATTGGTTTGTATAATGTTATTCTTGATTTATATACTGTTATTATAGTGTTGAATATTGTTATTAAGAGAAGAGAGACTACTTTTTAACATGATAAGTAATACGCGAAATTACATTTTTGTCACCGATAAAGGCCCAATAAGCCCATATCTGATAGGCTGATAGTGGTCTATCACTACTCCAATGTTACATCTAAAGTTTAACCTTCCGATATCAAATCTCGTCGACACCATATTAAGTTGGCGCACCCGTAAGCCAGGCCCAATTCATAAGCGGGCTATTAAATTTTTTGACTTGACAGATCCCAACAATTTTTTATTCCAACAATTATCTTCACTCCCACAAAATGAAGCTTTCTGCAGAGTCATTATCAACTTCAACTTCTTACTACCTGAAAAATGGAAGCATACACGAGGTTCAGCATCAGCTATATTACCCCATCTTTATCAGGTTTTTCATTTTCAACTGTATATGGTAAGTTGCTATCTTTTAATTTGATTATTTTGCACCATAATTTATTTTGTATTTTTGTAAATTTTGTTGCTAATTAGTATTATTTTTGCTCATAATTGCATTGTTGCCTGTACTGTATAAGATTCTTCAATTGTGATGGAAGTTTCAAGTTTGAAGTCGTAAACTATACTACTCATATGTTTTGCTGGATTTTACAGAATTTCATAATACTAACAAAAATTGAAAAGGGTTGTTATACTTTTTAATTTATTGTTTTTTTCCCAGAAAATTCTTGGAAATTTCTTAATCTATAACTGTTAGTGGTAATGTATGTGAGAAGAATACTAAGGAGTATATATTAGAAACAAGAAAGGGTTTAATAAGATAGAGATAAGCCTTTTCCCTATTTTTAGGATTGAAACAGGTTAATAGTGATAGTTCTGTGTCTTTGTAATACTAGTTGTCTAATTTAAGGATGCACCACATTGTTGGCGGAACTCCCTCACAACCCCTAAACACGAATCGAGGAATTGGGCAATCGTGAAAAAATGACAAATGAGCATAAAATAGCCTTGGAAGTATAACGGGGATATGGTGAAAACTGTTGTACCATGAAAGGCATGGATGTTGTAAAAAAACAAGAGTTGTTTTCTTAAGATCTTTTATAAGCTGATATATGCTTGTTTGGACACTTGAACCACATTAATTTTTGTATGGTTATGGTCTAGGATGATTTACTAGTTGTTTGGATAAATGTAGATGCCTTTAAGCTGATGATTAAGTGCAATGTAATGTAAAGTAACTTAATTTCTCCCAAGGGGTTAATAATCAAATTGTTCGAACCCAATGCTTTTGTTATGAGTATGGCCAATTATGAAATGATGTGAGAGTGTTAATGTGTTATGTTATACTCTTATTTTGGCATAACTAGTGAAACTCATTGCACATTTTTCATTAACTTAGCTAACTTATTCATATTGTGATTAATGCTAATTTCCAAAACATAGCCAAATAATCCAAAATTGCAATAAATACATAAGATAAACAAGCTAGTGGTTCTAGAAATCTGTAGAGGTTCATTACAATTACGGTGTAGTGTATAAGTATATTAGTATTGTTAACTAGTGAAAAAAGAGATCGATGCAACAAAATGTAAAAGAGAAGATGTTTTTGGTTCATAGTTCATTTTATATAAAGGTATTCCCTATTAATTGCTCTACCTGGACAGAATACATTTTGTTTGTATTTTAGACTACATAATGTAACAACAACAACAATAACAACCAAAAATAAAAAAGTAAAAATGATCTGGATGAAACTTACAAGCACATATTTAGCTTTAAAACATTTAACAGTGGATTAGTGTAACATATGCCTTCAATAGCATATTTTAGCAACTATGATATAAGGAGTAGGAGAATCCGATGGCAAGAAATGGTTTTAGACTGTGAAAAGCCAATTGCAATCGCCGCGAGATTTTTTTACCCAAATTCATCCCCAGGAAAGTTCCAGGAAACTGCAAGTTTGTCGCTACTGGTCTTCTCTTCAATCACATTAGCTTAAGCCTAGTAATTTGTAACAATTGTAACAGCCCAAGAAGTTATTCTGCTTGCCTCATTGTCAAAAAAACAAAAAATACTGCTAGTCTAATATTTACGTAGCGTAAGTGTGTAGGGATAGTCAAGGATATGGACTCCAATGAGGCATGGGATGCAGAAAATGGAATCATCAGTGACTCAAGCAACGAGCCTAAAATTATCAGGACGGCACATAGTTTGTCATCTTCATTGCTTAGGAAAAAGTCTGATGTGGCCCTGGGGTTGAACATCAAGTCGTTGTTGGTTAGGAGAATTCTGAAAAATCTTCAAGATGTTATCCTTGGAACCAAGATTTGTGCTCTCTTTGTGGCCATCCCCTTCGCTATAGTGGCCAAATATCACAATTTTGGAAGAGTAAGTGCACTTTCTTTGGTAGAGATTAGATAAAAGTTTGGATGACTTATAAAAGCCAATCCGATTTTAGGGTATTAGGGATTGATTTTATTTATTGATCGATTTTGTCATTCCAAAAACTTATTTTAAAATTAGTTCATTGCGATCTTGCATCTTAACAGCCCTGGGTCTTTGCTTTGAGTTTAATCGGACTTGCCCCTTTAGCGGAACGAGTTAGCTTTCTTACTGAGTATGTTACTACTTAATCGTAATGAATTTATGCTTCAATATGCTAAGAGTATATATATTCAAAAAATTAATGTGATTGTCATTTTCTCTCCGTGTCTCCTTTTGCATGTCAAATCCAAGGCAAATTGCAGATTATACTGGCTCAACAGGTACTAGCTGCTCTGAATGGCAATTGGCATTTATATCTTTCATTTTGCTATCATGAACAAATCAATTACTAAGTGCAAATTGGCAGTTGGGGGGCTGCTAAATGCAACTTGCGGCAATGCAACAGAACTCATAATAGCTATATTCGCACTCCACCAAGGGAAGATAGCTGTGCTGAAGTACTCTCTTCTGGGATCAATTCTTTCAAACCTTCTTCTAGTTCTTGGTTCTTCTCTATTTTGTGGTGGCTTGGCCAACATGAGCCAGGAGCAAAAATTTGACAGAGTAATACATTGAAATCCATTTTCGCTATTTTTTTTAAATGATTTGGCATGATGCGTGAGGCTGGCATATCATAACAACTTAAATTCATGCGCTTTCTTATCTTCTTACCCCGAAACAGCCTATGATTATCCTTTTCTCTTTCTCATGACAGAATCAAGCCGATGTAAATATACTTCTCCTCTTTCTTGGAGCTCTTTGTCATGCATTGCCTTTGTTTACTCAACATTCTGAGGATGCTGCAGGGACGGCATTCTCTGCTAGCTCCATACTCCTGCTGTCAAGAGTGAACAGCATTGTCCTGCTCGTGGCTTATATTGCATATCTGTTCTTTCAGCTGAAGACTCACCGACAGTTGTTTGATTCTGAAGAGGTGACTTTATTATATGTATTTGGTATGTAGCTTTTTGTACAGAACTCCTGGTTTGTAGCTTGTGGTATCTGGACTATCTGCCCCTAAAAGAGTACAACAGACATAAAAGGAGTCTAAAAAAACTGAATACTCTGCTGACTGATGATCGCAACAATATGCAGGAACCTGATGATAATTGTGAGGATGAGAGAGCAATAATTGGTTTTTGGAGTGCATTTAGCTGGTTGGTAGGCATGACAGTAGTGATAGCTTTGCTCTCTGAATATATTGTTGGCACAATTGAGGTACGAAACTACTCTGAAGCTTTCTCTTGCACTCATCTTCTGTACTCAAGTTTATTATGCCCAATCAAAAACTTAACCCCAAATACATTGAAACAGGCTGCTTCGATCTCCTGGGGCATTCCCATTAGCTTCCTCAGCATAATAATGCTTCCTATAGTTGGGAATGCAGCAGAACATGCAGGTGCAATCATATTTGCTTACAAGAACAAGCTGGTATGATCCTGACTGATTTATATTTCTCTTGAAATTCATGATATATATAGTACTTGCATTATAATTTTGTGTTAACTATGTGCTGTTAATTAATCTGACAGGATATATCTCTGGCAGTTGCCCTGGGCTCTGCCACCCAAATTTCAATATTTGTGGTAACACTTAAAACTTCTACATAAATAATGACCACATTCAATTCCTTTATACATCATATCTCAATTTTTAGAATGAAGTCCTAATACAAGAGCCTGCTACTATAGGTCCCCTTATGTGTGATTGTCGCATGGATCATGCATATCAAGATGGATCTCTCCCTTAGCGTCCTGGAAACCGGTTCTTTTGTTGTTTCAGTACTCGTTATAGCCTTCACTTTGCAGGTTTATTATCTACTTTGATCATTCATTTTTTTAGTCACATTGCATCTCTCTTTTGCTTCAAAAATTTTGGCTTAAACTCAGACACTGCTAGCTGCTACTATTAAACAGGATGGATCATCACATTACATGAAAGGGGGTGTTCTCCTCTTTTTTTACACGGTTATTGCTACAAGCCTTTTGGTCCTTCCATATAAAACTGATAACGATGGTAAGTACACTACAAAATCCACAATTTTTTAGCAAGGCAACTGAGAAGCAAACCATATGTAAATTAGAAAATTGCAAAAAAAATCTTGACAATGGCAGTCATCTATATCATCCTTGATTCCTCTCATTTAATTTTAGTTGCTGTTTCTTGAAAAGTTAATCATAAACCATTAGTATTATAGGAAATGTAATTATCTTTCCAAACATTCAATAAAATATAGTATGCGACTCTATTAATTCTAGATGGGACGAGAAGTATATTAAGGGTTAATACTTTGTACTTGGTATATTGTAAAATGTAAAGTAGTAGTCCATAAGATTTAGTACTGATATGCACTCTAAAAAAATGCATGCTAGATCAAGCGAATTTCATTGGATCAGGACTTATATCGTCAGTTGGATTTGCTGGTGCCTGATAATTTGAGATGTCAACTCTGGTGTCTCAAATAAAAGATTGTCCATTGTAAATTTTTTAATTCTTGGAAAACAGATATCGAATCTGAAAATTTTCTACTGTAGATTTTAATGTATGCCAACTACATTGGAGTTGCAACTTGTAATCTATCTGATGATATAAATGTGATTCTGTGGGTATAGCTTGAAGATTTTAGACGGTATCAAATAAGTAATGATTCTGTTGGTATTAAACTATACTCTAGTGGCTATTGTCCCAAAATAAAAAAATCTCTAGTAGTACTATTTGGAAATATGCAAAGGACTTGTTTGGTAATTAGTTGTTAGCCAACTTTGGGACGATTTAAATATGAAGGGAGTGTACGGCAAAATATAGCTGTGAAAGTATCTGTTAGATGTGAAGCTAGATGTTAGCTGTCAGCCTGTCAACTAGCTGTAGGCTGTAGCTGTGAAGATAAATAATTTAGGTATGCGTGTTCGTTAAAGTAGCAGTTTACTAGTTGTTACATATGTAATTCAATATTTTATATTTAAAACTATAGATTAAATTTCCAACAGCTACCTCAAAAGCTACATCTAACTTCAAAAGCTAATATTTCTAGTTTTTCATAAAAGCTACCTCTACCACTAAAAGCTATTCTAACCACTATTTTGTCAAACATTCACTTTTTTTTGTTAAGTAGTGGTTTGACTTGATCAAACCATGAAAAGCTACTCAAACACTAGTGCCAAACACACTAGAAAAAGTGTTTTTTTTTTTTCTTCTTCTTTCAATTTCAATAAGTTTAGAACAAATTCCTACGGAACATCTTTGTAAATAATAAACAAATCAATCGAATAATTAATAATACTCCCTCCGTTCCATAATGATATTCCTATTTAGAATTTATTTTTAATTTTTTTATAAAATTTACAAAAGTTTTATAATAATGTGCATAAATAATTGAATGTTAATTATTAAATATGTTAGCAGTCCATGGGAAAGAGTGCATGTAAGTGCAGCTCCATAACACCAACTAATCTTATATTATAAACTAATAAATCTACTCGTTTTTGACTTGATTGCCAGGAGGATTTAAACTTGAGCTACATAATTTATTTATTTTTTAAATGCAAACATTATTATTTTTTGGTCATATAATTTAGTGGATGAACATTGAATAAGCCAAATCCCATCTTATAGTATTATTATTCGTGAAGTAGGAGCAGTTATTGCTCATGCAATACATTGTTGCAACTTTTATGTCTCAAAAATTAGTGTCTTACCATGCATATTTCCAGTTATAACAACAATTAAATTAGTATAAACTTCAAAGTTGGGTTAAGATTAATTAAAGGAAGATAAATTCTTGCCTCCTTATTGTCTGCCTTTCAAACGACAGTTCAAATTAAAAGGTCATCAAAGAGTAACAAAGGTACTAAACTACTCGTTAATTAGTAGGTAGACCTTGGTCAACATACTCAACGAGTGTTGCTCCATTAAAACTACGTAAGTTAACTGATACAACATACAATGGATAGCTTAGTTGTCTTAAAACCTCTATAAAATGTCACCTCATATGACAAAGTGATATACGAAACCAAAAAAAAACAATTAAAAGAAATTAGTTAAGCAAATGATAACACTTTATAAATTTTTTAAAAATAAAAATACAAAATATGTAAAATATATACTGGGGAGTGTTGCATTACTACAGAACTTATCTAAATGTTGCAATTGAACAAAATCAAATCTATACAACGGAATTTTATTATTATCTGCAATGCCCTTGACAGTTGTATTTTGAAAAAATTGTATCATTATCTTGTTATCGCTCACAACACGATATTCATTCTTGTTAGGTACAACAGAAAAATATCGAATTGTGTAAACTATGCCTTTATATATATATATATAATATTAAAAGATAATATTTTATACTTAATTAATTTAAAATGGGAAAATTCATTCGCCAATTTTGCTTACGTGTCATTTAAATTAGTTAATTTAAAAAGAAATTAATAATCTCGCCTTTTTTTATGAGGCAATAATAATCTCGTATTTAATTGGCTACTACTAAAATTTATTATCCTATATGACGTGTTGAAAAAAATCAAATCCTACGTGGCTCTTTAAAAACTCGGGAAAAAACTCCCCTTTATATATACATGGCGCGCTGAAAAAAATTAAATCTTACGTGACTCTCTAAGAACTCGGGAAATTCCCTTTATATATAATATTAGATTTTTATAATAGAGAGATTTTTTTTTTATGAGAAAATAATAGAGGCTTCTTGAAGATGCATTATTGATTTGTAAATGCTAGATAATATGAAACTCCTCGATTAGAGTGATTTCTATTGATCAATATTTATAGGGTTACAATGAGAAACCTAATCATATTAGGTAACTATAAGATATGTACAGATATCAAAGATAATCTTATACAAAATATATCCTAAACCTAGGATGAGAATATTCTATGGATATTCTCTATCACACCCCCGCAGTCAGAGCGGGAGAAAATCGGATGCTCAGACTGGATCTGAATCACGCATCGAACGGTAAGGATAATATAATAACCCATGATCAAAAGAGAAAGTAGTAGAAATGTGCCGGTGATGACGAGAGAAGCAACAGCCACGACCTACATAGAGTAGAGATAAGCACTGCTAGGCCGAAGGAGAAGGAGAAGAGCCGCACACAGACTTGGGCTAAGTTGCAAATCTAGAGAAGAAGAAGCTAAGGAATCAAACCATCATCGGAAAAAAGACACTACACTATTACGTGAAATCACAGTTGAAGAAAAATAAATAAAATTGCGCAAGAAAAGATTAAATCCCACCGCTTGAAATTAATCAATTCTCAGAAGAGAAACCAGGTAGCAAGAAATAATACTCCACAAAGATTCCAAGTGCTGCAACAATAAAAGGAGCTAACTTGGTAGCAAAATAGATGTGCAAAAGTTGACCTTATTGTGATATACCACCACCCAAACAAAATCTATGTGATTTTGTGTTAAAAAAAACCAATGAGGCAATGTAAGAATCATTGTTGGTCATGGGGAGGTGGAAATAGAGTGCAGCACATGGAGTAGGTTGGCAGATATGGTTACTGCCAGTAGTGGGAGGCGGTAGTGTATGCGATTGCCAACAATGATGGAGGAGGCTTTCGCGATTGCTACTGTTGGTGGGAGGCGCAAGGTTACATAAAGATTCTAATTAAAAAAAACTTTGAGAAAAGAAAAAAAAAATCTATATGTGTGTTTGCGGAAGCATAAAAAACTTTGTATATCCCGCCGGTGGGTTTAATTTTCTAACCTACTGGCAGGGTGAGAATTTTTGTATATAATCCCAAGATCTAACCTAAGCTGTGATACCATGTCAGAGAATGTAAACTCCTCGATTAGAGTGATTTCCATTGATCAATATTTATAGGGTTACAATGAGAAACCTAATCATATTAGGTAACTATAAGATATGTACAAATATCAAAGATAATCTTATACAAAATATATCCTAAACCTAGGATGAGAATATTCTATGAATATTCTCTATCAGTAAATATAGAAAATGATTCATTTATTGTCATTTGATCACGCTAATAGTAGTAAAGAGCGCATTCAAGGGCCTCATAGTTAGGTACAACCGTCAACCGCACAAGCAAATACATAATAATGGCAATTTTGTAAATAATGACATTTTAAGAGTATTACTGAGAGACAATATTGTACTACTAAACATTCTCATTAATACAATATATGATTTCAGTAGTACCAAAAACACTTTGGGTAGTACAGAAAAAAAAAATCTCAGTAGTACTAAATACTAAAAGGACTTTCAGAGTTTCAGTAATACAAAAGGTTTTATGCAATTTTGTTTGTGTCTAATAGTGATTTATTAGGACTTTCTCACTGTTGCTTACTCACTGTGTTCATTTGTTGGGATTATTTTTATAATTAATTAATATATGATCCATATTTTATATTTTGAAATATGTTAAACAATCTTTATAAAATCTCACCCTTATGATCCTATACTATAGATTATAGAACGTTGTCCCGCCCCACATGGGAACACTTAAATATCGCTTTTATAACTTATTAAAGTCATCTTGTTAATAAATACACTCGTTTTTATACAAGATAGACTCTTAAAAAAGGCTTCTTCACATTTATGTAATTTTAGTTTAGTTTAGCTTCAATCAGTCCATTTCAGTGCACTTCAACACCTAATTTCCCTCTCTTATAAAATATTCATTTTAGCTCAGTTCATTTCAGTTCAGCTCCAATCAGTTCAGTTCAGCTCAGTTCAACATGCCCTAAGTAATTGCGAGGGTTGAACTTAGTGTCTATGTGAATCCAATATGCGTGTTAGAGTGTATAATTTGTATAGACATAATTCACAAAGTTTTCATGAAGATTTTGATCATTCAATTTCTAGGTGTATATTAGAAGAGTCTTCTCGAACATGCATTATTATTGATTTTGTAAATATAATAATGCAATAATTATTGTCATTTGATGATCACATTAATACCAAAGTACTGTATAATTTATTGATTTTTACTATATATTGACTTACTTCACTGTGTTCATGTGTTGATGACTATTTTGATTAATTAATTAACTAATATGACCAATAATTTACATCTTAATAAAACGGCATGATCCACTTTTTGTCTGGTGTGGAAGCTTCATAAGAGTTTCATGTTCCAAATCACCACTTAATTACAACGTATTTAGAAGTCAACTTAGTCCAAATTGCCAAATTGTGCAACTAGATTAAGATAATTAAACATGCATGCTGCTCATGTTAGAAACAACGACAAATGAGCTAGTAGAAGCTGTACAACAGTGTGAAACCATCAAGTTCCCTAAAGTACAGATTAAGCTGTCCTGTAAAGTGTAAAGTTTTGTAAACCTCACCTAAAGTTTCATTAAGAGTAGTGTACTACGGACGAACTTACTCTTGTACTGTTTTACTTGTGGCCGTGGCCGATTTTGTGCCAACACTTTTTAAAAGTAGGGTTTGATTGAGAAACAAAAATCGTTTATCTATTGGCATTTACATTTTGTTAAATATGAGCATTTATTTATTTTATGAAAATGTCATGCTGATTTATTAATCATGATTATGAATTGGGGCTTCCTCGTTCGTTTTAATCGGACGTACTATTAATGATATGTATGATACTGTAGCACGAGTAAAAATAAATTTTAGTCGGTAAAAATAAGATATTGTTCATAATACCTTCATTATTGGAATTGAATTAATAGCAAGATTTGACGTGCTCAACTTGCTAGAATGGTCTGTATACACCCTAATTGTGGGGCAAATTGCCCATCTTCACATCCTGTAATATGGGCTTTTGCTCGTCACAACTCAGACTTGCTAATAATTTTGAATGGCTTGTAATCAGCCACAAAGAGGAGGAGAATAAAAAAATGCTGAATTTATTGTTTTGCCAAGTTGAATCTAGATTATCGGAAAACAAGTAGGGTCACTGATTAGTATAATATGACACATGTTACTTCCAAATTTCAACCATTTAGTTGGACTAACAGACTTTACGTCAAGACTTATAGTTATGTTACACTACTAGTTTAAATTATTATACAATATTATAATATCGGTGATTTTTTAGAATAAAGGACATAACTAAGGTTGCCAATCTCGAGTCCAACTAAGTCAATTTTGAGGAAATTTAATCAATTCTTGTTCTTTACTGGTTTGCTAATCAAACACAAAATGTTTCAACTTCACTGAAAGAGTCAAAGCTGATTAAGTGTTCCAGCTTGCTTAATACTTCAGTAAGCTAAAAATATGGTTAAAAATTGAGTTATGCTGTAAAAATGATCAACATTTTTAATTACTTAAAGGAGTATTATATTAATACCGTCCATGTTCACATGAACACTTCAACGTAAATTACAAGGTTGCATAAATCTCCAGAATAACTCATTCCTCAAAAATAGGAGAACCATTAATAATAAGATGATGAGTAGGTACTTAAATATTTTATATTTTTATAAACAAAAACTTAAAATTATTATAATGATTAAATAATGATCAAGTGTAATGTTTATTGCCTACAAATAGAGATCCTACTCATACAACAAGTCCTACAAATCAGAAAAACAACTCATTCTTACACAACTTCAAAAACCATACATAAACCTCTTCCATTCACCCACCTTTTCTAATCTTCTGAAAACAAATCAAAATGGCCCTGAAAAAATCCAAGCAAGATCACGGAGGAGCTGCTAAGAAGCGAGTAGCCGCGATTTTTGGTGTCACGGGGCTAGTAGGGAGAGAGCTTGCTCGGAGGCTAAGCTCGAAGTACTCGTGGAAAGTATATGGCATAGCGCGAAGAGAGGAGCAAATAAGCTCTTTAAAAAACGGCAGTAATGATTACAACTTCATTTCCTGTGATCTTCTGTGTCCTTTGGATACACAAAAGAAGCTGTCTTGTTTAGAAGATGTGACTCACATTTTCTGGGTTACTTGGGCTAATCAGTTCCCCCTTGATAGCCCAGAATGCTGTGACCAAAACAAAGAGATGTTGTCGAATGCGTTGGATGCAATGCTACCGAAAGCCAAGTCCTTAAAACACGTTTCTCTTCAGACAGGTATGAAGCATTATGTTTCATTGAGAGGTCCAAATAGTTTAAGAGATGTTGATATCGCGGTATATGATGAGGATTGTCCTAGAGCTTCTATAGGGAATAACTTCTATTATGTACTAGAAGATTTGCTTGAGGAGAGGCTTGCTGTTAATAAGGTAGCATGGTCGGTCCAAAGGCCTGGTTTGATTACAGGGTATTCAAGCAGGACATTTTATAATTTTATGGGTTGTCTTGCTGTTTATGGAAGTATTTGTAAGCAATTGAATCTTCCTTTTGTGTTTGGAGGATCAAGGGAGTGTTGGGAAGAGGCATGTATTGATATCTCGGATGCTCGGCTAGTTGCTGAGCAACACATTTGGGCTTCTACTGATGATCAAGTATCCTCAAGCAGTGGCCAAGCCTTCAATGCCATTAACGGGGTTTGTTTCACATGGAAAGAGATATGGCCGGTGATAGGGAAAAAGTTCGGCCTAGAAGTTCCTGAAAACATGTTTTCCAACGATTTTCTATATTCCAAGGCTATGGCAGACAAGGCTGGAGTTTGGAGAGAGATTGTGGAGAAGAAAGGTTTGGTGGAGACAGAGATGGAAGAATTGGCTAACTGGCCATTTTTGGACATCCTGTTTCGATCCCCCATGAAGTTACTAGGAACGCGAGCGAAAGCTGATCGCCTGGGTTTCAAAACGAGGTATACAGCGTCAGAATCAATTTCGTATTGGATAGATAACATGAGAGATGAAAAATTGATACCTTAAGGCAGAGCCCGAAATGTAGCCAAACTTTGCATATAGAAAAGAAACAGAATTGTACGTATTTACAGCAGTAATGTGTAATAAGTTTCCTGCAAATTCCATATCCTGCATTAATATTCTAAATAAATCCTGATTTCAGCATAGCAGAATTCTCCTTTAATTGATGTTCAGATGGCTATAAATACGTGCATATATAAATCCTGATTTTTTAAGGCATAAACCTCATTTTATAAAACTGACTAGAAAGGGTTTTGTATTGGGTTAACTGGGACTACAAAGGGCAATAATGGAGACGAGATGGGTCCTAAGTCTCAAAATACCGCCTCCTTTCTCTTCCTAAAACAAATCTATTAGCTAAGCTAGTTGACTTCTGTGATTGGCATGAGATCCTAAAAATTGTCAGATGTGCCATATTGCTTCTGTAAGTTTCAAGCAGAAGCATTTGACGTGCCTATGCTAAAACTCTGCCTGAGAGATGAAACATGAAGTTGGAATTGGATCCTCAGTGATCCAAGTATAAAGTCCATCCGATAATTCCTTACAAGATTCATGTTTGTCTGTCCCCTATACTTTTCTCTTGGGCCTCCTCTTCTTTGGCGACTTGTAAAATTTTAATCTTTTCCTCACCAACAGTGGCCAACAAATGTGTTTGTTCTCATCTTTTCTGGAAATTCAGGAATCTGATAGAAGCCATAAAGGCGCCAGAAAAAAGGAGAGAAAAGCCAATAAGAACAACAGCTGATATACCAATCATTTCAGAGTTAAAGCCATAATGGAGATCCAGATAATCTTTGACCGAGCCCTTAAACCCTTCTGTAATGACGATGGTCTCAACATCAGCAAGCTGTGATGAAATAAGTCCACGTAATGTCCATGCCACAGGGCAGATGTAATAGAACCAAATCCACCAGCCAGGGATATACTAACAAATGAGTAAAAAAAAAAGACTTAGTACAAGATGTATGAAGTACATAAAATCAGAAGCCATGATGCCACCTAGCTTGACAGAAAAAAAAAATTGGCAGCAGTAAAAAGACGGAAACAGCACTTACACTCTTGGGAATAAGGAAGCCAGAAAATAGATTCCAAAGTGAGTAAGATGCAGAAGATATGACGGCTGCCATATGCTGCGTAGGTGTAAGGCTGACAGCCATCATTCCATAAAAGGTGAAGTAAGTGAAAGTAAGGAATGTAAAGACAAGGTACAGCAGAAATTTCCCTGCAAAACACACAATTGAATGTCAATAAATCTATCGGACCTCTTGAGAATATTTCAAATAAATGTTCGCTAATTGAGGTCTGCATTATGTTGTTAGTTCCAAATAAGTGTTTTTAATAAGATTGCAAGAGCAAAAAGTTGGCTCTAGCAAGCAATTAAACAGTTTCATAGGTTTAGTGCACCCAAACCCAAGTAAAATTTTCTGCAAAGCAAGGCCTCTTGAGAATGAGAATTAAAGAGGAAATGTGATAAAATAAATAATTAACTTAAAATGTGATAAAATAAATAATTAACTTACTTATTGTCTTTTCAAAACCAATCATGAAGTAAGTGATGATGCCATATGATAATGTCTGTGCAGCAATATATGGAATTTCCACAAGAGCCTGATTCAAAAAAATATGGAAGCAAATCATTCAATCTGATACATTCCGGGAGTATAAACAGTATCTATTTGATACTCATTCATCTCATCAGCATTAAGGAAATTCATTCAGTGACAAGAGATACTTCATATAGGTTTTCAATTCAGGTTTTATAACTTAAACATTTGTGATGTATCATCCCAAAAAGTTGTTGATTCATTCTGGCATACAACCTTTGGTGCTTATATCTATGCAAGTGTTTGTAAAGCTACATCACATAGGCGATCATGTTGTTTCTCTTATAGTTCTCAGAGAGTGTCCCAAGCATCAACCATGAAAAAATGGAATTAGTCATTAAATGTACCTGAGCAGCTGCATAAGCCAGAGGAGAGTACATTCCTGCAGCCTTTTCTCTGTAGAAAACTGTTCTCTCAATGGATATAACTGGTTGTACTGAAGAAGCATTGCTGACGCCCAAGAACAAACATGAAGAATGAAGGGCTCCCATGATTGTAAACAAGTTGATGATCGAATCCCTTTATGTTATAAGTATACAAGTCAATATGCATATTGTAAGAAGCCATTGTACTGTTAAAAACTCATTTCATACAAAAAAGGAATCATTAATACTGGAAGAATATTCCATGGTTCTATGAGAAAGAAACTGTTTGTAATTAGATAATCATTAGAATTTAGGTAAACAATCACAATCAGATTACAACACTGACACACCTTAGTGTTTTAAGCTTATCTTATGAGAATGGACTTCTACATTTTTTATTTTTTTTT
The DNA here is from genome assembly GCF_001683475.1 of Chenopodium quinoa. Taxonomy (NCBI): domain Eukaryota; kingdom Viridiplantae; phylum Streptophyta; class Magnoliopsida; order Caryophyllales; family Amaranthaceae; genus Chenopodium; species Chenopodium quinoa. Next base: position 1,032,450 of record NW_018743669.1, on the reverse strand, counting down.
GAATAATAAAGTATACGGTCCTTATATTCAATACAGGCATGTCTGTAAATTGTAAATTAGAGATTAGTTAATTAAAATAGTTAAGCTACTTCTGTACTGTAAATTTCTATAAAATTATTTTTTGAGAGACAATAATGCTAGTATATAAATCCTTCAAGTATAGTTGGTAGCCAAACATTTGTATGTGGAGATGGAACTGGATGAAAAGAACCTACCTTTTTGAACCAATATCCCAGAATATGGAGCCAAGAACCAGTCCACAGATTGTAGCAAGAAGGAATCTCACTGCATTATACTTTGGAGATCTCCAATATACAAGAAATTGCTTCTGAAGACAAAGCTGAAACTGGGATATGATATCTTGAGAGAATATTGTATTAAAATGTAATGGTTTTGATCCAGGTGGTGGTATACTCCCTTGCTCTATGAAAGCTTCTACCTCTCTAGAAATGATAGAAAAAAACATAGGGAAAAACAAAAGGTGATAATGAGAACACAAATTAGCAAGCAAAAGAAGCAAGCACCCAAAAATTACCTGAACTGATTGGAGTTTTGATAAATGTTAGCAAAATCTTGACCAAGCCTTTCTTCAACAGCAGGGGTAGTAACCTCAAGCATCCAAGTTGCAGGATTATAGCCATCAGGAATGGGAGGGATTCCATCTATTCCCTAAGAAATGAAAAATACCCCAAATTTCAATTAAATCTTGTTGAACAATATATTAGTTCAGGCTAGAAATTTTGTTGATTGCATTTAGTGACTATATTTCTACCCCATTCCTCTAGTTATTGCATACTCAACCCAGTCTGTAAAAAGCATTATGCATTTTTTCTGACTTAATATAGTTTAGTTCTATGAATAATGAAACCTTATTTTCACCCCAAAAAAAAAAAAAAAACAAAAAAATACCATGAAATTGTACTTATAATTCACCTTTCTGATCACTTGAACAATGAACCAATAATCTAAAGTGAACAGAGCTGAAACCCATACCTGAAAATAGTCTATCATAATGCAGGAGTGAAGTCCAAGTTTTCCTCCATATATAACTTGTCCACCACGTTTCATAAGAAGCAACTGTACAAATGGTAAAGCTAGGTGAAAATAGATTCAGATTGCAAAATCCTTGAGTGTAGATAGTGAATGAGCATAGCCGAACCTCATCAAATGCTTCAAATATGTCAATGCTTGGTTGATGTATAGTGCAGACCACAGTTCGTCCTGTGTCAACAGTATTACGGACTGTTCGCATCACTATAGCTGCTGCTCGTGCATCAAGTCCTGATGTTGGTTCATCCATAAAAATTATAGAAGGATTTGCAACGAGCTCTACTCCAATTGTTAGTCGTTTCCTTTGTTCTGTTGATAAGCCAGTAGTACCAGGCAATCCCACCAAAGCATGTTTGAGACTATCAAGCTCTACAAGCCTCATCACTTCGTCAACAAACTCCTGCAATCAAATTATAGCTTGCTATTAATAACAGGCTAAGTGCTAACTAAATTAGGATGGACACCAGGCCATGTCAATGAATAACTCTGCGAGTCAGAAATTCGGTTATAGAACTAACCTTTTTGGTTTCTTTACTAATTTCTTTTGGAAGACGAAGTGAAGAAGAGAACCAGAGAGACTCCTCCACTGTCACTTGAGGAGAATGAATATCATTCTGTTCAACATATCCTGAAATTCTGGCAAAAGTATGCTGCACTTTTGGATAGCCTGAGATCCTAATGTCTCCTTTGATGTATCCACCTGTTTTTCTTCCCGCTAGCACATCCATCAAAGTGGTTTTTCCTGCTCCGCTTGATCCAACTAATGCAGTTAGGACTCCTGGTGAAAAAACTCCACTCACATTTGCCAATAGCTGCAACTTCGTTTCTGGTACACCTTTTTCCTTCATAGCCTAAAATATATGCAGCAATAAGAATATATGCAGCAATAAATGATAAAGTTTTTTGAATATAAAAAAAAAAGATTGGAATTTGGTTTTTATTACTTTTGGCATGTCAACAAAGTAATTGACATTATGAAATGTCATACTCAGTGGTTCAAATGGAAGAATCATTCCCTTATTTTTGTCTGGTCTGGGAGAAACTCCATTTGAATTGAGAACCTCATCTTTGCCTGCATGGGAAGTAAACAAATTAAGGGACTGCAGTACTGTTTTTTTTTTAAAAAGGTATTATATGCTTGCTATCAAATGGAAGAGTCAGTTGGATGTTTGGAAGAGAATATGCTAGACCTTTATTGGGTGCACCATCGACTGAGATGTCAACTGGGATCACAGTCTGAGCTTTCTTTAAAGCTGCAAAGAAGTACATATAATAAGCAACTAAATTGCAACCAATTTACTTGGCTTGCTAAAAGAAAGCATAATTATGCGTTCAGAGCCATAGAATTTTACAACCCTTCCCAAGGTAAAGCAAATGGAACATTTGGCACTTACGATTCAGGTAGGCCAAGGCTAGAGTAACTATGCAGTTGAAAAGAAGTGCATAACATAATAACACAAAAATTCCAATCCAGTACCAACGACCATCTGTTGGCATTCCATGCAACTCAAGGACATTCTTTCCAACTGTAGTGTTTCCTGAGGGCTGGAAACTTATATAGGTTAGTAGTCCCTCACACATATAAATACTGTGCAGAGGGATGGAAGTGGAGAGACGATATAAGAGGGTACCTGCATCCATCTTGGTGCTGTAAATTCGTTTACAGAAACTGCATTTTGAGCATAGGAAAGGGGCGATATCCAGTATGCCCATGTCCACCCAGGTTTTATCATATCTAAATGTAATGATGTCAGTAAGAAAAGCTATCCATATACATATATATATATATATATATATATATATATATATATACATATATATGTATACATATATATATGTATATATATATATATATATATATATATATACATATATATGTATACATATATATGTATATATATATATATGTATATATACATATATGTATACATATATATGTATATATATATATATATGTATATATACATATATATATACATATATATACATATATATATACATATATATACATATATATATACATATATATATATATGTATACATATGTATATATATATGTATATATACATATATATATATATATATACATATATATATATATATATATATATATATATATATATATATATATATATATATATATATATATGATCTCATAGGGAGTCAAGGGGCTTACTTTTTGGAAGAATAAAACCACCCAAACAGAGTACAGCAAGCATTGAAGCTGAAGAACAAGTACTAGCAATGACCATATCTCTTGCTAGTGTAGCTAACATCCGAAAAAGACCCAATGCCATTTGATGGATCACAAATAGAAGCAGCATGAAACGGAAAAACCTGGAAAAATCAGAAGAAAAAATATTGCACATCTTATATTAAGTAGTTATAGCAATTAAGTCCTGAGAAAGTTTCATTAGCAAGATATACCTTCCAGCTTCAGGAGTAAATCCAACCAAGAAATATACAACGCATGACCATACTACAGATTCGATGATTGAATATGGAACACGTAGAGCCCAGCTTGAAAGTGACCATGCCCAAGCAGGATAGAAACAGTTGTCTCTTTGCTTGTAAAAGACTGGGAGTCTAAATATCATGAGAGACAGCTCGGAAAGGCCATTAAACAATATATGTACGGCCCCAAAGAAAAGGCAGGACATATACAGATTTCCGTAAGTCACATCTGTAGCATGTAGCCTTGTTTTGAAAAAAGTTGTTCCTGTGATTAACCCCACAAATGCGACCTACCAACAAGCATAGAGATAATGAAGGACAGAAAAGTGATACATATCAAATATTCCACCAGAAGGGACTTCAATAGACTTATCAGGTTTTTATTGAGTGAACATCAGGTCTCTTCATCCAAAAAAGAGATTGATTATGCAAGTAAATTGGAGATTTATGCACCAAGGAAACATACTAAATAAACCATCATTTTAATACATTTGGAACAGACAGGTAAAGAGAGAACATACTGGTTGAGAAACAGACTACAAGTATAATGAAAAGAAAGCATGCAGCTTGAGACGATGTTTTATACTTTGTATGACTTCCTACACTATAGCTACAATGGATATCATAGAAACATTATACTTGAGGTTATAACTGAAGTAAAATATTCTATCATAGTAAATGACAAGATAAAACATACTTGACAAGTTCGGAAAATGTAGAGGAAACTATGCCTTCGGATCAATAGAACTTCTCTTGAGAAACAAGCCTTAAAAAGCTCCAATTTCGGTACAGCAAACATTGTTCTGGACAGAGCTAAAGGATGACTCCGCGATTTCTCATATGGAGCAGATAGAGTATCTTCAACAGTCTTCCCAAATCTAGAAGTTTTGAATGCTTCAGCAATTTGTTCAGGACGAATGAACTGGTAAGGCTTTGAAGGATCCGCCCAATACTGCTCTTGGTCCTTCTTAGAAGTAACCTAGAGTAGCAGACATTCAAGAAGGCTACTATATTGAGCAAGAAAAACCAAAAAAAAAAAAAAAAAAAAAAAAAGAATGATATTGATTGGATAAATACCTCTTGTAAAAAATCTGCCACGCCCTTACGAGGGGGCAATCGAAAGCCTATTGATTCAAAAAATTCCAACACATCTGTTCGAGGACCATGATAGACCATATTCCCTTCTGATAACAAAATCAAATCATCAAAGAGTTCAAATGTTTCAGGCGCTGGCTGAAGAAGAGCCATGAGCACAGTTCCTTCCATTTGATGAACGAAGTTCCCTATGCATTTCACTATCTGGAATGTAGTTGAGCTATCTAGTCCAGTGGATATTTCATCCATGAAGAGAGTTTTCTTAGGCCCAACAATCATTTCTCCTGCATACAAATAGCATCAATCATTATTTCTTTATGTTCCTATCTTTAACTACCTTATTGATTTAAACTAAGATATCTTCACATAAAGAACACAAAATGTTAAAAGTCCAAACTATTCCATGTTCTTCCCTTGTTTCTTCTTTGGCTCAATTCCACTTTTTCACATAATGTTGGGAAAGTTTTAAATTCCAAATTAAAATCTCTCTAATATTCTTTTTCAATATTTTGCCCATAGAGTACACAACTACACATGTTGCTAAGATATCCTAACTTGTAAAAATAAAAACAAGTTGCAAAATATGAAATTTTAACTATATGAGTTTAAAATTACTCACATAACAGTTGCATAGTGCAAAATGTGAACGTTATCATAAGTCTGAGTTGCAACCTAGCTAAAGGCAAATTTGTAAAGCCATACCAAGGACAGAGATACATGGAAAAGAAAAGGTGAGTGAAAGATTTGACAACCTGAAGTAACTCTCTTTCTTTGACCACCCGAGACACCTCGATTCATGTCATTACCAACAACTGTATCAGCACATACATCAAGGCCAAGAACTTTGAGGAGGTAATCTGTTGAAATGCTGTGCTTATTTCCACCAACTGACAGTGCCTGTAGATTTCATCATATATTCTTATTATTTACTATATAGTACATATATTGTTAACTAGCTCTATGCAGGTGGCACATACATTGTCAATTCGAAAGCACAACTAACCTTCATAAACGCGTCAATTTCTGGGCTTGGACGTATATTTGTTTGTTTCTCCAATCGAACAAGTTCCTCCATATATCCTGCAAAGCAAATGAAAAACGAAAATGAAGTAAAAATTCAAAACTTCATGCTACATTGATAATATAAATCTTAAAGATCAAATCACTTCCCGACATAAAATGATAGATTACAGATACATGAAATATGACAACTTTTATTTACAAAGTGAGGAAATATAAATTTAGAATTTCCATTTCTTGCACAACATGAAGCACATAAAGTAATTTCAAACATTAGATAGACCTTCATTATAGATTAGAATTTAAATAATCAGTCTGACATAACAATTAAGTATATTGTTCATTTTATTGATACCTGCACCAAATTATACCTGAAAAGGATTCACTTGCTCCTTGGCAGCTAGCAGCAAAGTCAAAAGTTTCTCTCACTGTTAGCTCGGCAATGTGATTATCTGTTTGACCTATGTAAGCTGAAGTTCTTTGCACGCAAAATTCACTCATTTCATGGCCATTGTATGTAATTGTTCCACTTTTCTGTAGATGTAAAAGTCAATAAAGAATATGTATGGATACTATTAGTCACAATAAACTAAGAAACATTTATTTTTATAACTAAGACACTATAGTCGTTCTGACAGTACAGTTACATGAAGGCAAGATAACCAAGAAATGTAAAGTGTAGAAAATGTTGTGGTATAGTTGACCACTCGATAATAGTTTCAAACTTGCTAATCTCACCATAATTATTCCACATAGAAGTAAAGCAAACGTTTAGAATTATATTATGCTATCTCATAGACTGTTTAGATGCATGACAAAGAAGGGGTACGGTATGCATGAAATGCTACCATAACAAGTCAACAAATAAATCAAACCAACAGAATTTGAGCTACCTATTGACAAATGATGAAAGCTAGCCTAAATATTTCCACTGATTACTAGGATAGTTATTGAAGTAAACTAGCAATAAGTATTTATATAACATGAAAATTGCCTTATAGTCGAACAGGTGGTGTTCACCTTTAAGCTACTGTCAAGCTTTCCTGCAAGAGCCAGTAGCAGGGTAGATTTGCCTGCTCCAGGAGGCCCAAGAAGCAATGTCATCCTGAAAAATAACCGAACTATTAATTAATGAACACAGCTACTACTACCAAGACCACTTTAATAATAAAAATAAGTCAGAAAATTTTACAAGCAACAATAAACCAATCTCCTGGATACAAATTTTGTGACATCTTGAAAACATCTTGACATTATAAGGTTTTGACTTGAATTGATAAGATAGGTATGTCATAAACGTTATGAGGTTTTGACTTAATAATTAGATTGATTTTGGAATAAACACAATTGAGATCGAGCAATTAATTCAGATTAACAAGTTTAGTGACTCCATCCCCCATCACCTTCAATTCCTCTTTTTTCAACTAATTTTCATCATGTGATTTCTTATCTATTATATTTATACCACAAGAAACCTACATAATCCTAAAAGTTAAAAATAAAGCTTACAAGTTCTCATGTTACATGGGACACTCTTGGACACCTCCTAAGGATGTACTTATTACGCATTTTTAAGATGTTTGACGTGTGTATGTAATTCATGTTGCACTTGTGCTCATTGACAAAGATGCAAATCATAAAAGCAAATGTTAATACGGAGTAATATAATAAAATTAAACTACTCGATCTTACTCCAAATAACAATAAAACCACATAACTTTCGCACCATCATCTAATGCGTATGAAATCAAACAACTGGGATATGTAAACTAATTATACATTGCTAAAATAGCCTAAACATTTTAATTTTACTACTGTACAACTTTAGCAAGAAATTGCTAAATAAAAGTAGATTACCTCCCAGGCTTGAGATATCCACTAACATTATTCAAGATAGTTAATGAATGTCTTTCTGGACGATATAGCCTCAAAATTTTCAATATCGCCTGTAATTAAAACAGATATAATCAGGAATTTAGTGCCTGAAGTTTCTATATTCTCGTTAATTACATAATTAATTACTGGAGATTAGAGAAAACCTCAATTTTATCACGGTAAAAATTAATCAAAGTAGGCAAAGCTCGTTTGCCAGTCATTACTGCCGCTGTGATATTCAAGTCCTTAAACCTCACTTCTACCTTCGGCAATTCCAATCCAACTCTGCAATTCAACATAAATTCAATGAAATTAATGCATGTCTTCGGAAAGTGCAAAATTATGAAATTCAATTCCAGATTACTATAAATTACTCCAGAATTTAATTAATCCTCAAATTCATTTAAAATAAGTTCCAGAATTCTATAGAAATTATCAAACGTTCGAAACATTTATTCTGATTTTGATTTTCCAACAAAAAAAAAAAAAGGGAAAACCTAAAAGGATGAATAAATATGATTATGAAGCATCTTTCACCGCCAAAAATATATTTGCAGAATTTTTTGAAGGAACTACAAATTTGCAAAAATTATCTTGCAGAATTATGGCAACAATTATTGACAAAATAAATTCCTTAAAAATTTTCGATTAAAAAACATGTTCTGATATTTGATTATACAAACAAATTAGGGCTAAACTATCATCAAAATACCTTTTAAAACGTTTTTTAACACCAGAAACAAGCTTATAATTATCCTGTTCAGCAGTATCAAGCGCCTTCAAAACAACCATTTCACGACGATTACGATCAAGCTTAGTAACATCAATGGTGGAAATCAATTTATCACCTCCACCGCCATTATCATCGTCGTAAATAACAGCGAGTTTCGTCCGTTTAACAGAAGGAAGCCTCTCAAACGCAGCCCAAATTAGGTCTTCTTCATCTTTAGCAACAGCTTCAGCGTTAGAAGGTCGACCAAACGACGATTCTAACTCGCTATTACTCAGTTCTATCTCGAAGAACTCGCTGCCATTAGAGGCCGCCATTGTTATCCACCTTCAAGCTTTTTTCTCTCTCCTCTCTGAATTATTTTCTCTCTCTAGATTTTTTTTTTTTTCACTGTTATTTTGGAAATGAAATTGTGTAAAATTAGGCTTATGAAGGTTGCCTATATATAGGGAAGATATTAGAGAGTGAGGAAGTATGTAGTGACGTAATAGTGTATGCAATCTCAGTAATCTGGCTCTTTGCTGTCAATAATATTTATTTTTCCTTTTTTGGTAAAATAATTTGGGAAACCCGCGAATTTTTGAAGGAGGATTTATGAAATTACTAAAATAGCCTTGCTATGGTTTGTTACGGTTTGACCACTTTGACGGAGATAAAATTTGGTGCATACCAGCGTAAAGAGATTGGGGAACGAGTGTGAAAGCCATTATGATATAGAATCAGCATATAGAGATTGGAGTATTTCATTTGATTTTGTTTTACTCCTTTCGTTTTTAGCTTTTGGTGCACCCTTTTATTAATTTTAGTCAACTCAATACGTCGTGATTAGTCCAATTACTATTAACTTTATGTGATCTCTAATACACGTCTTAAGTACCTTTTAATATTAGTGGAATGTAAAGAGTAAACTTTTTTTTTTTTTTGACAATAGGAAGAGTAAACTTTTTACATAGTATGTAAGTTATATAAGTATAAATAACCATACTTGACCATTTGTTTAATAAGAATTCATGTGATATTAGTATTTTTTTTACACTACTTAAAAAAAATTAACGAATTAAAGATAGAAATTTAATATTTACAAAAATAGTAAATTTATGAAGAAATCTCATGAAAAAAGAGTGGCACAAAATATTTTTATCCAAACTTTCACGAGTTACCCCTAAATCATGTATTCAATAAGGTTATACCACATATCTTGTATATATATTAGCACATATATATATTATGGTATTTAAGTGGATGCTAAATGACTTGATTGTGTAAAGTCTTGGAAATGATACTTAAGAGTTAAGACTTGGGCATTATTGGTTTATTTATCTTGCAATTCTCTCTAAGCCAAAACAAGATATGAATTACGTTAAGCTAAAATAGAGAAACAGATAAGAATGTGAGACGAAATGAATAATATAAAGGAGTACTAAGATAAAAGGAACAAAGGAGTGAATAAGGAAATATCCTAATTTTTATTGAGAGCCAATATCAAATCATTCATATATACCAAATATACATTTTCTATGATAACTCTTCAAACTTAAAACATGTGCTCAAAAGTTGGAAGTTATAATTCTTCCAAGTTGAATGTATGTTGTATACATAAATAGACTAAAGAGTCATTTAGAACCTCAATTATAGTGACGTAAGGTAATATCTCACCAACAACAAAATTTTCCATTATCTAAAAGGTTGAAACCTTCAAGCAAATGCATTTCTTGAAATGCCATCGTTTTTGTGGTGTATCCTGTATGTTAGCTATATGAGCATATTTCATGATCATCTTCCTTACTTATAGTGATACTGCCTAGTTTCGGCAACATGTAATCAACAAATTGATAACTCTTATGAATTTATAACATTCATGTAATCGACAAATTGATAACTCTTATGATTTTATAGCATTTTAAGACCGTTATCATTTTCGATACAATATACTCGTAAGTGATTGTCCGTTCAAAAATAGAGTTTACTCATGGAATAATTCCCCAAATACCATCTAGAAATAACGTATGTATTAATCCAACTCTAGAAAGGTCTTAGGGTCTTGTTCTATACACCTCGATTTTACAATTTTATTAAAATATAAGGTAGAGGATACGTATAAATCTATCATTTAAAACGTATCTTGACAACATACAACAATTGGTCGGTGCCTACGTCCTGTACATATGATGAATGAACCACAACCCTCGAACAGAGGCAAAGTCATATCAGTAAACTAAGAGGAAGATGACACCAGGTCCAAAAGTGATACCAGCTAAAATGGCCTGAAGTAATCAAACCTGATGCAACAGTTAAGTTAAAGAAAGATGAAAAATATATACGTTATCTAATTATATTCATATATACAACAATTACAACCCACTGCATTTGCAGCTCATCTTATAAGCAAAATGATGAGGCTGATATAGCAGGCAACATAGAAAAGTTACACTAACCTAACCATTTTAGGCACATAATGTATAAGCTAGTTGCAGCTTTCTGCATTCCTATAATATTTGAAAAGCTTGTTCAACGTAACAGCAAATTGAAAATGGTTCTTCTCAGAAGAGCCAATGCAGCTTCATAACAAAAGAACTTGTTCACCCAGTTGAAAAACCATAAAAAAAGTTCAAGGACCATACTTTCGGTCTTATATTATGCTTAGCAGCAGCAACTCTTACCCTCAGGAGTAAGGAATGAAAGTTCAACAAGACTTCAGAAACTTCACCTTTTGACTTTTTTGGAGGCAGATGACTTTGTTTTGGACATCTTACCCTTAGATTTGAACGATTCATCATCCGATTCATCACTTTCACCACCAAATTTCTTTTTTCGTTTACTGTCGGTCTTCCCACAGAAAACAATTGTTTTCTTTTCATCGTTCTGTTGCACATCCTCAGCTTTATCCTTAGGCCTCCAGATAAATAAAGATCTGAAAGACAATACGATCACCAACTATTATGCTTTCCATACATACTAGAACTAGAAATTATCACAATGATGCTTTATGTTCATGAAGATGAAACCCACATTCTAAAGCATAATTTTTATTTCTTTAATCTACATGCTACACTATAAGAATGATAGATAAAAAGCAGAAAGATGACGGGAAAATCTGAGGGGATGGCCACCTAATACAAACCTTGAACTACCAGACGCCAGAACATCATCTCTGGGATGCAATTTATTAACAGGACTGATGGTCGTGATATTTGGGTCAATCACCTCAGCAACTAATTGCCCTGTGCTCACATCTATAAAGTCAATAGGATGCAGAGCAACACCATTATAGTTCTCACTGATGTAACGTCCAATAACAGCAAGAGATTCTGATGAATCCTGCCCAAAGGGGAAAAGGAGGAAGTATAACTAAGTCAGCAATGCCTAAAGAAAAGTGTGTAACTTAATGAAAAAAAAAAAAAAATCAACCTTGGGATCCCATTCAGCACGAAAAGCAGTCAAGTGGCGGTTGAAATCGTGGCTATGTACAATTTCACGGCTTGGTGACTCCATATTGCCATATATTGAATCCCAAACACGAATACGATTGTCCTGTGCCGTAGTGAGAATCTTACTCCCTGTATGCGGAGAAAAATAAGCAGAATTGACTACTCGCCGGTGTGCAAGGTTGCCAAGAGAAGATCCAGCTTCTAAGTGGCGGAGATCCCATAAGCGGGCCTGAAATGGTGCCAAACAAAGTAGAAAACACATTGGGATGAATATCTGAATTAACATAGATCAAAGATCACTTCTTACAGTTAAAAACATAACGAAGGTTCCATCCACTTGAAACAAAAACTAAGGAAAAAAAAAAACCACTAATGCTGATGTCCACGAAGCAGATGAAGAAAGAAGTCGACAATTTGAAGTCTAAGAAAAAACTTACAAAGTGATCGTTTCCACAACTCAAGAGAAGATCTGGCTGGATAGGGTTACAATGCAACCCTACAACCTTGCTACCCTTTTTATGTATCAAGACAGCCTCCCTTATTTTATCCTTTGTACGCTTATCCAACCTATAAGTATGGCATGAATATTATTGGCAAAAACATTTATGAACAGATAAAAAATTCACTCATTCATAATATTCATATATCAAACAAAGTTAAAACTACAAGATTATCAGAATTACAGAGTACTACAAAAATAAAAATTCACAAAAGAATAGTCACAAATCACAATAGAAGCTGTCTTAACATTTTTTTTTTATAAAAAAATACTACGATTTTATATATGTACGAACTACATAGTACCAGTACTACATAGAGTCCCCAGGTAACATGAGTGTTTTCCTATTCAAAAAGCTACATGTCACAACTACTAACAATTCAGTACTTCCCACAACTCATTCAAACGAAAGAGTAACAGATATACTTACATGTACATATAGCCGAAGTTATCAGCAACTAGAACAAGCCCCTTCTCTGAGTTGATATCTAAGCCATACAACATCCGCCAACTGCTTGGACCCTACATGTGTTCATGCATCCCATTAATCATGTATGCCTAACTATATTAGCTAAGTAAAAGCACGGTAACAAATTTGAAAAAGAGATAATGAAAAACTGCTTGGGCGTGTTGTCAATTCTCATTGACTTCTGAATGCCATCATAGCCAAATGCAAGCACATCTAATCAAAATAAAACAGCCATCAATTAAAAAAATGACATACATGCCAGCCATTAGGATTTAGGTTCATCAATGATTCTGAGATTCCAGTTTCTAAGTCAGTGCAGCTAATGGTTCCATCAGAGGATGCACCAAATATAGTTCCATCATTGACGGAACTAAATCTGCATAGCAGAATAAAATTGTCACAACCACAAGATAATAGAAAAGTATAGCTTACTCATAATAAAGAAGGCCACTAAAACAGAGGAAGTGTCAACAATGATGCAAAAGATCCAGCTAAGACAATGAAATTAACCTCATAGTGTTGAGTAAGCAAGAGTGAATATTTGTATAAACTCTTTTCTCGTATACTTTATCATAATCCCAGACTCCAAGTTGACCTTTCTGAAGAAAAAAAAGGGATAGAAAGATAATACATTAGACATCACTAATACAGTAATGCAAATTAAGCAATAGCAATAATCTACGACTCTATGGAGTACCAATTAGAGATTTTAAAGTTTGAAACTAACCTTATCACCCGATAAAAGTATATTATTATTAGTCGGATGGAATTCCAAACATGTAACTCGTCTACTATGGTATCTGATAACTGCTCGTGTCACTTGATCTGGTATAAGAAATCCTGGCTTGATCTAGATTAAACCCAAAAAGAAAACGAAAAGGAAGAAAAATTTATAATCAATCAGTTTGGGCTGCCAATATTTAAAAGCTTAACCAACAATCATAGCATACAATGCATAGAATTTCCATTCCCACCAAATAAAACCAATAAACCATAGGATTTAAGCTACTAGAAGAGTGCATGTACTACAAACAACTTACAGCAGGTACGTGTGGCCTAAGCTGGCGTTCGAAAATATAATCCACTGAATGACGAGTACTTTTACGAGGAGCTGGTATGACACCATGCTCAGTAGCAACACGGTGAGGGCAATTCATTGTTGTATGGCCTTCATCCACGATACACAGAAAGACGCGTTAAAAACTCAAAACCATCAGCAAACTACTACTCAACTCTACCTTACCCCATCCCGACCCTCAAAGGCTCAAATGCCAAAGCAATGAAAATTCAAAGGACCATTGAAGGAAAAAAGAAAAGGACATATTACTGTAACTCTTTCATGACGAGGATAACCTTGAAAATTCATTTGGGCCTAAGTCATTGAACAAAATACCATTTGAGAAATCCTAGGAAGTGCAGGAATTCAGGGTTGTTTGTTTGGCACAATCATGGGAAGTTGGCAAGTTGCACTTTCAGAGTTCTAGGAATAAGTGAATAACCATTTTGGAGTTTCGGACAAGATTAACAAACGGCTTACTCTAATACTTTCAAAATATAAAAAATAAAATAAATAAAAAAATCTACTGAGTAGTTCAAAAGCACACCAAAAATTATCTGTAAACACTCAACAAAAGTGTTAACAAATTACTAATTCATACATTTAAATTCAAACCATTCAACATTTGAGTGTATTGCACATTACAAAGTTCCATTTTGCTTTGAGGCGGGAAAAGAGATAAGTAAATTATTGGATAACATTCAATCCGCCAACAAAATCAACACATTAATATGGTAACATCATACATTAGAAAATACATTCAAACTTTAATAAACTCCAACATAAAAACCACCAAACGAACACTTACCAGGCAATTTGCAAAGAAAACAAGGCTTCATTGGACAATCAATATAAGTAGCCCCTTGAAACCCAGCTTGATGTCCTGCCTTCTTACATACCTAATCAACCCAAAAACACAAATAAGCAAATATTAAACCCAGAAAATTTTCAAATTTTCAACAAAATCTTAAACCCTAAAGTAGAATCCCAAATTAAAAATTGGGAAAATTTTATAATTACAAAAAAAAACTTACTTTGCAGAATTTTTTAAGAGAAATAGTAATGGGTTTTTTCTCTCTACTCTTAATATCTTCAATTGGTTCATCAACTTCATCTTCTTCACTTTCATAAACGACGCCGTTTTGTTCATCTTCTACTTCTTCATCAGAGGAGCTTTCTTCGGAATTTTCATCTCTCTCAATCACAATCTTCGGCGACGCTGCTCTCCTTGTTCTCGGGGGCATTTTCGTCAATTTCTATTACTGCTAATTTCGCTTTCAATTGGAGTTTCAGAGGAGAGAGAAAGAGGGAGGAAGAGGAAGGAGGGGGACAGAAAGAGGAACAGCAACCGCCTTAACTTGGGAAAATCAATTGCGGTTGGAATTTACTGTTTTACCCTTGGTAGTTACGGTAATGTTGGTAGGGAGAGGGGTAAAAAGGGAAGAATGTATGTTGAAATTGGCGGGAGATTACGTGGCTTGGTTGCAACCGTGCAGATTGAGACCAACGACCCTCGGCCTCATTTCATGTAACGCCCATTCATCTTTTTTTGAATAAAAAAAATTGCAAATGACTCTACAGTTTAATTTTAGTTCACTTCAATTTAGTTTCTAATTTCGTTCTCTCATAATCAGTTTAGTTCACCTCAACTCAGTAAATCATAATAGACCCTTGAAGTTACTTTTAATCTTTTAGTAGCCATATTTTTAAAACTGTATGTGTCACATGTTTGGCCCTCTTCTTTTGAGTAGTTATGGTAAGTTATGCTTTGTTGACACCTTGTGTTTCGAAGCTTAAAATAACATGACATTATTTTTCTTTATTTTCTGATAATAAAAGTCTATCAAGTATTGTTGTTAGAGATTGATTGGAAAAAATATAAAATTGTCTTTTGAAATGAGATATTTTGTTCTTTCATTTTCAAAAGTTTCACTCAATTTACAATTTGAGCTATATTTGAAAGTTAAACTCACTTTTACATATTTTTTATGTTAAATCTTATATCACGAATTGCTAACTTTATAAGCTCCAAATAGTTCGACTCTTTTATGTTTTGCTAGCTATATTCATTTATTGTAAACTTTTACTTGTAAAACTGTTGAATGAGTGTAAAGTTTAAAAGATTGATAAAATAAGATCCGAGAGAGTGAATGGAATTAATTAAATGAATACGAAGTACAAAGTATATATTATGTTAGACACCTGAATGGTCGAATCTTTGTCAAAGTTAGCATCAGAGCATTCTCTGTAAACTTTTTTGTTATAAAAGCATCGAACGTCTATTACCAACATTTTCACGATCACTAAGACCAAAAAGATTGTAATAACATGCATGTGATCAATGTAATTATAACGCATTGTGATTAACTAATTAATAATGCTTCATAACCATTATTTACGAGTTACGAGTTTACAGTTGGAAAGAAACAATTGAAGTACTCCATTGTTAGAAAGATCAAAAAGATTATCAAATCGAGTATCATCACGTACTCAAAAGTTTTGAAATGATAATGACATTCATGAGTAACGTACATTTTATGAAAGATAATTAACGATTAACATGCATCTGATGTGTGCCCTTCGATTTGGCTCTCTTATTGAACTCACCATGTCCATAATACATCTAAAAATTGTACCAAAAAATCAATATACTCTGTATAATATAATTCTACTACATTGATTTGATTCATTATGAAGATTTAATTGGCTAGCAAATAGCAATATAAAACTTGCACTGCATTGCAAACATTTATCATCATGCAAACAAAAGTCAAGATGGTTACTTAATTATAATAATCGCAACATTTAGACAAAAATAATACATAAATATAGAACTTAAAATAGTGTACAATTCTTTTAAAAAAAAATAACTTGTATTACACTAAGGGGGCGTTTGGTTCGCGCAGGGGAATCGGAATGAAATGAATCCAGGGAATGCAGGAGAAAGGAATGGGTTGACCCTGATTTAGCCTGGTTGTTTGGTTGCATCCAGGAAACGGAATGAACTGTTCATTGATTCCCTTTGTGACTGTTAGGTTCAAGTCAGGGAATGAAATTGTCATTTTTTAAATTCCTGTATTATATGATAAACCTGTGAAATCATGAATTAATACTTGAAGACCTTGTTATGAAAAAGTTAAGCAAAAAAAACTATAAAGACATTATAAAAAAAACTATAAATAACATTTTTCATGCTCCATTGATTACAAATCCAAATTATCACCTCATGGTGAAAATAATACCAAAGTACTTGTTCATAGATAAAAGTTCATACCAAAAGTATTCTAATAATATTGACATTCAACCAAAGTCTTTGCCAATAATCCTTCCTAATACAAAACCATACATAAAACCATAACATAAAATTTATTTAGGCACTACCATCACCGCTTCCTCCAAGAAGACTCTTAACATAAGCACCTTTCAAAGCATCCGGACACTTTGAAAATATCATGAGCTTGTTAGGTTGTGCGGTTAGAATGTTAGCCACTTCAAAAACTTGGGTAGGAGTGACACCTTCAAGATTAAAAGAGAGTAGTTCCTCTAGCACTTGTTCACTCTCGTATTGGAGTTGGTTTCTTAAGAAGAACAACATGTAACTTTAAGATTGCTAACAAACAAGCATGAGATTGTCTACTAATAGTTTCACCACTTCTATAAAAGTGAGCACCCATCATTCTATTTTTCTTATGGTGAGCTAATGTGTATAAGAAACCCGCAACCATCTCTTCCAAACATGTGTTTTTAGTTTCATTTAATCCGCCAATATCTCTAACCATTTCTAAAAGTACACCAAATGTGAATCGATTTATACGAAGATAGTTCCTACACAAAGTGTCACTTTCTCTAATCATTCTATTCAAATTGTGCAATCTCATCTTTCTTCTAGTTTTTTTATCTAGCTTTAGAGAATGAGAATTGTATATAGTTTTTCTCATTGTGTACCATATCAAATGTAGCAACACAACACAATTAATCATAGTAATTATGAAACGAATAAAGTCCCAATTTCTCTTCCTTTTCAAAGAAGTACCAATTCGAGCCATTTTCTGTAGAAAAGAAAATCAACAACACTATATCATTGACAAGTTTCAACCTAAACCAATATATACATGTATATACATATGAAATCAATATTGTACAACACATACTACAATACATCTCAACAATTCAAGAAACACTGCCTTCTTTCATACTTCATACTTGTCTACTACTTGTCTACTATACAAAATATAAACTCAGGCAGTTTGGATAACAAGTAAGAGAAAGACATGGCAACACCTTTGTTTGGATAACAAGTAATTGGAAGGAAAGGGAGGGAAAAGCAAGAACTTGTTGCATTTACAGAATGAATACAATTATACAAGCCTTTTTCACAACACAACACTACCATTAATACTTAAGTATTGAAAATTTACCTTGAAAAAATGAATGCCAAGCACAAGCATATCTTACTACAAACATAATAATGCCCATAAAAGTGAAACAAATAGACAATGTTACAAGCATAATTCAAACTCAGATATAGCTACTCAAAATAGAGATGACAAAATTAGCAAAAACCTTTCTACATAAGCATCTTTCCAGAGGAAACCATAATTTTAAATTTGAAAGGGCACATTATCTCCAAAAAGTAAACATGATGGACCAACAGAGGAGGAAGAACCGGGCTTCACAGTCGTGGTTAAGAGTTTTCAACTATAGCTAGTTGGACACTATAATTTGAAGACCACACATCATATCACAGTACAGCAAACAGCATAAAAGCTACAGGGGAAAGGCTAAATGCTACATGATGCCTATAAAATTATCTATCTACTACCAAAAAATTGGATACGATCGTATGAAAATATTTGATTTAGTTAATAAAAATCAAAATTAAATTAATGATGTCACTAACATTGCTCTGGAGTCCAGAGTAAAATCATAAAAAACTCGTAAGTTGTAACACTTACAGAAATACTAGAATACTTCCCACTCAAATTTCCATAGGGAACCAATTTATTGATCCTACTTCGGCTACATGTTCTTCCCCATAATTGGTTAATATATAAGAGTGTATCATAATGTAATTGCAGACTAGAAATAAGATGCCAACATTATGCTTTCATTATTGAAAACGGAATTCTCCACCCATGACCCATTTTTAGCAAGTATCAGAAGTTGCTACAAGTAGCAGAACATAGACAAACAGTTCAAGTAAAATTATCTGAAGTAGATAACATCTCAACACAATTTTAGCAAAAGTATCAGAAGTTGTTTACAAGTAACAGAGCATAGATTAGGGTATTATAATGAAATTTAAAATCAATCTAAAGATCAAATCTACCTTGAACAAACACGAAAATAGCGAGTTCTGAAGTTAGGGTTTACCTTGAACAAGCTGACGGTGGTCGCTGACGGTGGTGGTCGCTGACGGTGGTCGCTGACGGTGGTCGCTGACGGTAGTTGCTGACGGTGGTGGTCGCTGACGGTGGTCGCTGACGGTAGTCGCTGACGGTGGTGGTCGCTGACGGTGCTCGCCGAGAGGAGATGAAGAAGTGGGTAAAGAAGAGGGGTGCTCAGAGAGAGGAGATGAAGAAGTGGGTAAAGAAGAGGGGAATGGGAATGCAAAAGTCAGGGGGGGTAGGGAATGAGATTAGAGGGATTTTAGGTAAAGTGAAAAATAAAAAAGGGTAAAGGGAATGATTGAAATGGAAAAACAAACGACAAGAAACGGAATCATTCCCATTCCGTTTCCTGAAACCCCCAAACCAAACGCCCCCTAATTAGTTTAATTCTACTATAAAACAAAAACCTAGCTAGTTCATCTATTGAAAATTAAAGGCAACAAACACTACTAAACGAACGCAGCAATAATGTTTTCTTTTCACAACCCTCTTACTACCACCACCCCATTCCCCACACACTTGCACATTTCTCTCCGACCATCACCTCCTATGAAAGGATCATTCCACAAGCTTTTATCCACCACCTCGGACGTGGGACGGCCACCCGCCTTGGCGAATGAGGAGGTGGAGCTGCCACCAGGGCTACAACGAGAAGCAATGCCACGACACGTGGCCGTGATAATGGATGGGAATGTAAGGTGGGCTAAGCAGAGGGGGTTGCATGGAAGTGCAGGACAAAGGTCATTAACACAAATGGTGGCTTTATGTAAAAAATGGGGCATCAAAGTTCTTACTATCTTTGGCTTTTCCGTTGATAATTGGCGTCGCTCCAAAGTTGGTAACTTTTCCTTTCTCATCATTATCTTATCTGTTATCATATCTTTAGCCTTGCACATTTTGATCCTATATTTAAGCCTAGCTCGCACCAATTAGTACACTTCGGACACCATTCAAAACCGTGTAACACCACTAAGGTCCTCTAATAAAAAACGACTTGAAGATCCCTTGAGACGAGAAGATCTAGATTTTTTTTTTTTTAATTTTTTTTATTTTATTTTATTATTATTATTATTATATGACATTTTGGTAAATAAATCAATAATTTTATACCGTCATCATCATTATGAGGCTCGCTTTTAAGAAAAAATTATTGGTTTATTTACAAAAAAGTCATATTGTTTATCACAGAGATAAACTTAAATTATGAGTAAATGACTAGTTTTTACTCTAACCAAACTCCATAATTAGATAACCAATCAGCCACATGATTAACTTCTCCATAACAATTTCCAATGGTGACCAAATGTACAATGAGAGCTAATTATATAAGCTAATTAAGCTTTAATTTGTACATTATCAGTGCCGCATATCCAGTTTAGGTACGACCAAACAAACACCAATCACAAATTTCAAAGAACGTGATTAATTTAATTATGGACCATCAAATTTTAATACAAATTATTAACCCATTGAAATATCTAATCTAGTTTCGTTCCTACTATTGAGGAAGGACTAAATGACTAATACATCAATTTCATTCTTTAATGTACTACGTGATTATATATATACACACACACGGAGGCTAGGTGATTATATTTTTTTGTCTGGTTTTGTTTTTGGCATGATGATTATAATGAACAATGTTTTAATGACTGAAATTCAACCATAAGATTTTTTTTTTTTAGGAATTCAACTACTTTGTACTATTCCATATTGTGTTTATAATGCTTCTTATCAGTACTGTAATGTTTAATGGTTTATATTACCATTTATACTCCGTATTATTTGTAATGATTTGAAATAAAATATGTATAGAAATTGTCTAATTAATGTAGGTAGTACAACACGTAAAATACTGGACATCATATGGCCCAACTATCCTTAGCCCAAAAATAACGGGAGTCAAAAAATGCACCTCCCAAAATTAATGAGGGCTCGGCCCCACAACCTCACTTATCAAATAAAGAAATTTTGCAACGTGATAGTGTGATACTTCGTAATATGCGATCAATTAATCAAACACCTCATCCAAAGTCTTTATATCTAAGATTCTTTCAAAAAAATAAGTATTTATATCTAAGATTAATAAAGAACATGTGTTTTAATATTCTTAATTAATATTAGCAGTACAAATGTACAATTCAATTCAATTCTTATAATTCTTATATGTCTTCTTGTGAATTCAATTCAACAGGAGCATACAATTTTTCCTATTCTTTGTCCTGTTTTCACATCTTAAACTTCTAAAACTTCTACATATATGATAGTAAAATATAATAGAATGTATCATACTTGTATAAATTATCAATGTGTTCTAATGACTTTGTCGTTGTTGTCACAAAGGATGGCACTTCTTGTTGTCATTGACCAAACCGTTAAAATTGAGTTTAAAGAAGGCTGGAGGTGCATTTCATGCGACCAAGATGAAATTGGATGTAGGATGTGAGAAGTGGACAAGTGGTTGAATCTCATTAGCAAAACACACCATGAAAAAAAAAAGAACCTACATGAGTTATGTATTGCCACTAACATAATTTCAAATCACACAACATTTATAAATTTACTCTGTATGGAGTATGTAATTTCGTATAAGTATAAATTAGTAAATATAACATGTAATAAAATTGATGTGCACCACATACTAGGATATTATCACCTCTTTTAAACATGTGGGCATAATTTTTGAAGTTACTAAAAATTCAGAAAATTAATGCCTCATCAAATTTTTTAAATTAAAGAAAAAAATTGGCCACTTAATTTAAGAATTTGAACGAATTACGCTACTTCAAAAACACCTTCCTTTGACATTGACCTTAGTAAATTGTTAGTTTAAATGTGGCGGCAAAATCAACTAATTTTGCACAATTGTTTCAACAAATAAACCAACAGAATCAGTCCTCAGTCTTCTGAAAAACAGAGCCAAAAAAAATGTTATCTCTCCATCTTTCACCCACAACCACTTTCTCTCTCCTAAAATCCAACCCTCAAAAACCCACAAATCAATTCTTCTTACAATTTCACCCTTCAAGTTCTTCTTCTTCTTCATTCTCCAAATTAGATAGGCTTCCTTTCGCCACCGTCTCGGCGGCTCCCACTATGGGACCCGCCGTGGCGGTGGAAGAGGAGCTGCCACCGGGGCTGCGGCACGAAGCGATGCCGCGGCACGTGGCGGTGATAATGGATGGGAATGTGAGGTGGGCTAGGCAAAGAGGGTTGCCTAGTGGTGCAGGGCATGAAGCAGGGGTGAGGTCATTGAGGCGGATGGTGGAGTTGTGTGGGAAATGGGGTGTCAAAGTTCTTACTGTCTTTGCTTTTTCCTATGATAATTGGGTTCGCCCACAAGTCAGTACTCTTATCCCTTCGCTCACCTACTTGCCTCGGTTTTTTTATATGACACGTTTTGATTATACATTGTGAATCCAAATTGAAATATGATCATTTTTATTTAGATTTATTTAATTATTATATACTACCTCCGGACCAAAATTATTCTCGACTTTGGAATATTTTATATTTCACAAATAGTACCCCACACTTGCGAGTAATTTGGATCGGAGGTAGTATTATAACTTTATTTTCAGTTCAGTTCAGTTCCTATTAGTTCAGTTCTTAATTTCTTTCTCTTATAAAATATTCAGTTCAACCGAGTTTCAATAAATTCAGTTCAATTCGGTAAATCAGAATAGACTCTTGGTACTAATTGATGATAAATGTTGATTCTTTGAAAAAAAAAAAAGCGTGCCAATTAATTAGAATAGAAGCGCTTAAGTAAATTTGTTTAATGTTTGTTGTGTTTTTGTATCATAACTTATGAAATCATATACTTGTACATGATAATGAGATTGATAGTGTGGAGAAATCGGAAAACAAACTTAATGTGATTTCACTAGTTTGCTACGAATATTATGGAGTATTAATTTGTTTTATATTTTAGGATGTTAATTAAAATTATTCCAAGTGTGATTTTGTTGGACTAATAGTGGCAACTAACCCTAACCGAAATTAACGGGTATTTCCAAATGCAGGTGGAAGTTGATTTTTTAATGAGCTTGTTCGAGAGAGGAATTAAATCTGAATTAGACAACTTTATCAGGTAGATCCTTTAATAATGTATAAATTTTGTACATTTGTAGGATCTAAATGTCCTACGTTGTTCATTTCCCCACATCTTGATTAGGAAGTTAAATTATGTAATATGGATGATTTTGGTTGGGTTTAATTACGATATCTTGATTATTAATAGGATTCTAGTATGTATATTGAAAACGACTAATTGATTAGATGCAAAATCGATTCAATATGATTTGTGTCTCATTTTATTGACAGTTTAGGATAGTTCCTACACGATCAAACAATATTATTTTTGCAAGATTATTTGGGCAGAAAACTCATTTTATCTTCAAAAAAATTGTGGTTCACCAAATAATTATATTAGTTCAGAGTTTTTAAAAATGTTGTCTTTTTTTTTTTTTTTTTTGGTTTTTACCTGCCCTAAATTGCTCTCACCTAATACAAAGACTTGTGGATTAAGACCCTTTTGTCTTAGCATCTAAATGACATACTACTAGAACTTTCTTTGCTCTCTTGAGCCTCGACTCTCGACGGTCTAGCCACTTCCAATCATTGTCACCATTGTGCATTGTCAAAGTCATCATCACCTTCGCGATTATAGATAGAGACTACTAGTGCTGAATTTTATTGAAATTTAAGATCAACCACGAAAAAGGAAAATAATATGAATCAGATAAGACTTTGGTTGGCTAATAATATTTGGTTGAACAGGCAAGGTATCAGGATATCAGTAATTGGAGACACTTCCAAGCTGCCCAAATCCTTACAAAAATTGATAGCTGATGCAGAAGAGACCACAAAAGATTATACAAACTTCCAACTAAAGATTATACAAACTTCCAACTAATTGTTGCAGTTAGCTATAGTGGGAAATACGACATCATACAAGCGTGTAAGAACATCTCTCAGAAAGTGAAAGACGGTGCTGTGGAAGTGGAAGAGATTGATGAAGGGTTGATTGAACAAGAACTCGAAACTAACTGTACTGAGTATCCTTACCCTGACCTGCTCATAAGAACTAGTGGTGAGCTGAGGGTCAGTAACTTCTTGCTTTGGCAACTGGCTTACACTGAGCTGTTTTTTGTGAGGGCTCTTTGGCCTGATTTTGGAGAAGAGGAGTTTATAGAGGCCTTGATGTCGTACCAGCAAAGAAGTAGACGTTATGGTGGGAGAGATTTACAAGAATCAAGTGCTAATAGCCGATGATAATGATGAAAAACTTGCAGATAAAAGAGGTTATTCTATATAATCGAGCTTAATTGAGAGTTGAAGCAATACCCACCCTGCAGAGAAGATTGTTAAACATGCAGATAATTGGGTGTATACTGTAACTATGGGAAAAAGAACAAAAAAATTCCCCTAGACAAATATTTTGAGATCATAAATACTCTTAATGTAAACATAGACGAGAAATAACTGCATCTTGTCCTAGAATAAAATTCTTATGTATATAACTATATAAGTCATAGTAATAACATGAATTTGGTATTAAGAGCCTGAGGCTCCTACCTATGGCAGTATGACAGAAGTGTGATTTTATAATTTATCTCTGCCATACCTGATTATGGCTATAGAAAAAGAGTAGATATCTTTATAGTTTTTTCATAGCTGGTGGTCTGATCCAGGCCACGGCTAGGAAATCCAACCGAGGATATCAGGCCTGATCATACGCGTTCAGCTTTAACTGTTTTCTGAGTTATTTCTCTTAATACTTGCTGCTCAATTTATCAGTTTAAGCATTTACAGCAAGAAGTGCAGTCCTGACATAACTAATACAGAGTTCGCTCCTTTAACTGGTGGAAAAACTCATTAAGCATAGTATAGGTTTCAAACACATCAAAAAGTTAACTAATTATAAGGAACCTCATTCCATCTGTTAATTAATCATTCAGTCAAACAATTTACATTGCATCCTATTATATCTAATCATTCAGTCAAACAATTTACATTGCATCCTATTATATCATGTTTCCCTTGTATATTCTAATAATCTTTGAGCCTACTATAACATCAATGAATGATATATTGATCAACAAAAACTAAGCATACCTCCACCACCTTCGTTCACAGCACGTTTGATCCATCACACTACATGGGAACACAGGATGCAGCTTTTGGTTCTAGTGTCTTCCTTGCATCCATTGCTATATCAAAAGAGAGTCCTGTTATACAAAATTACAAACCTTAAAACCAAAACAATAAGCTTCATATCAAAAAGTTTCTAGCAACACTTCCCAGTTCAAAGTGGCTTTGTTGCACACTAATTAGAACTCATAATCTGTCTCGTTTCTATTACATTACTACCTATGCAGGAGAAACAGAAACATGGAGTATGAAATTAATGGAAAGTTTTACACAGTTTGCAGCTGAAGCGATTCAGACTTTTCACAATGAAGTCTTCAGATGTGCAACTGATAAGTTAGGCCATCGGATCCTTTTTGTACATTCCTGAATAAACATCTCATTTTCACTGGCTGGATGCAAACTGTATCAATCACACAAGTTCTTTTTGATAATTTACACGAAATGATCAAAACGGTAGATGATTGAAAACAAGGCATATCTAAAGCTCCAAGTTTCCATGATAAGGTATTGATTTCATTGAAATTTAGGGGTAAGATTTTAGTGGATGCAAATACTTCTAAAGCAACTTCATATTTATAGCTTCTTGTTACTTTTGTCTTTTTAGCAGAAGGCTTGGTCCATGCGTAGCACGAGGGCTCTTAAAGCAGGATCATACATGCCAAAAACATGCTGTATAAATGAGAAAGCTAATTAAAAATCAGAAACTGTAGGAAAAAATCTCTTACTTGGTATGTGTTACAAGAATTACAGAAATATGGTATAACTGGCAATGTAAGGCAATACTCAAACAAACAAGTTACTAGTTTAGTATCTTCGAAAAAATTATCTTTTCTAAAATTGTAATAACTTATGACAAGGCATGCAATCTATATGAAAATGTTCATATATAAACTTCTCTTTTCAAGACTGTCAAAGCTTACTGAATCCAACTTAACTCTGTTACCCAAAAATCAGAAAAATGGTTCTTTCTGTGAATTCATGTTTTACAGAACTAATTAGTTCAACCCCCTTTTAATTTTATTTTATTTTTTTAAAAAAAATTCTAGTTAAAAGATTGGATTTTAAAAAGATTGTTGTATTAAATACACCAGCAAACTTTCAATGATGAACAAAGTTACTGAATAGCAAGTACATCTGTTGTATATGTACAAGAGTGTGCACCTTTTAAAAAAAAAAAAGAGCTGATTTTAAAAATAAAATAGCATCATAAATTTAAATGCTTCAATGCATTTTTTCACAGTGCTTTAAATTGTCCATCAAAGTTCATCATGTTCTTCTCCATTATCTTTCTGATTATAACCTTAATCAACTCCCTTGATCAGTGTTTCACCTCATCATTATATCCCCCTGCAGAACCCTCTTTCAATCCGCCAAGGAATGGCGATATCATGTTCTCAGCGTCCCTCATCCATCGTAGCTCACCAGAATCCCCCTTCTATGACCCGAACTACACACGAGAGAAGCACATACAGGATGGGGTCCACACCTCTGTAGCACGAAGCCGCTACTTCAGCCAACTCAATACATTGACAAAAGACTACGTCGCAGCCCCAGTTTCTGGCTGGAACTTGCTTATGAAATACACCATGGGAACACCAGCATTCAATAGTTATGGTATCTTTGATACTGGAAGTAGTTTTACCTGGTTCCAATGTCGCCCTTGCGTTCATTGCTATAAGCAAGGAAATTATCCGATTTTTAACCCACAAAACTCATCTACCTACCGACATGTCCAATGTAAAGACCAACAATATTGTTCCATGGCACCTGGACATTCATGTGGAAGCTCTACTACTGAAGACCCTGACTTTCCCTTCTGCGTCTATCATGCTTCCTACATGGACAGATCATCAAGAGGAGTAGTCTCGACGGAAACACTAATTCTGTCAGCCGAGAATACCTCAAGGACCTTGAGCAACATGGTTTTTGGTTGCGGTCATGACCACCACGATAAAAGCCATAGTCCAGGAGTTGTAGGTGTAGGCAACAATAGTGTCTCCCTCGTTCGACAATTAACTGTCTCTCATTTCTCTCACTATGTGTTCGCCAATGGGACGCACATACGGGGGGTAGCACACTTTGGGCCTGGAGCATTCACATCAGATGTTGGGATGACAACACCTCTTTTACCCAATGATTATGGCCTCTACTACCTAAACCTAACAGGGATCAGTGTGGATGGAACAGAAGTCAACCTTCCAGATGGGATCTTTGAGAAATCTATAGATAAGAACGGAACAGAAGTCGGATTCATCATTGACTCAGGGGCCTCATATACAATGCTTCGAGCTGAAGCTTATGATATCTTGGTAAGTGTTATCATGGATTTCATGTCTGGGCAAACCCCCGAGAGCACTGAACACTTCGAGTTATGCTACAGGGATATCAGTGATGCTCCAGAGGTGGTTTTCCACTTTAATGGCCTTGACTACATGTTATGTGATGCAAATTTATGGATAAGACACTCAGGACTATATTGCCTGGCTATGATCAGGCTCAAAGAAAGCGAAGGTAAGGTATCGCTACTAGGATTTCACCAGCAAAGGAATGTTCACATTGGGTATGATCTGGAGAACAACTTGCTCAGCTTAATCTATACAGGAGCTTGTCCTGATGATGCTGCCGATTTTCTGCAAGGGTGAAGACAACATTTGCTGTATACAATAACAACATATAACACTACAATGACAAGAAGTTGATACTGAAAGCAGAGAATTTAAAGATAGACCAGATCCCAGTGCTTAATATCTCACATTTAGGGGTGTTGGCATAATACAGATGTAAAGAACTGAAGTCCTCTAAATAATCAGGGGAAATCTGATTCTTATGCTAGAAATTGCCTAAAAATAATGATAAAAACTGGTATAATGGTCTTAGCTCGAAACAAAAGAGAGTACTTTGGTTAATGTTTTTATTAAGTCAATTTTTCCCCTCTACATTGAATCACTTGCAAGAACTTGATCAAAATTCCATCCACCAATTAGCTTTAATCTGACAATCATAGAAAATAAGAACTTCATGTAAAACCAAGCAAAAGACAGACAAAATGAGAATGTAAGAAACACAAAATTGCTATCTATTAGATTATATATTGAATTAACTGTACATTAGAAACTTCCAATAAGCATGATAATTAAATGTGCCAATCATAGGATGTAGACCCAGGATATGGATCCACGAGAGGTAACTTATCTAAATAAATGAACAGCCGGTTTAAATTCTCCCTCATGATAACTGATAAATCAACAACATCACGGTCGCCTATGAAAATCCAAAGGTCACCTGACTTGACTCCTCTTAGACAATCTCGACAGAAAGGGCAAGACTGAGACCGAATAGACCTGCATTGAATAAAGGAAGAATCCAGCATCAGATTCCCACATCTTGTCATGGTGATCTGAAATCTTAAATAACAGAATGAGCACTCCCAATTGATCGAAATATCCAACATGACAGCCAAAAGGTCTAATAATGTAACACAATAGCTTTCATGACTCAAAAGATGTATTTGGCTGGACAAGAAAAGAATGTTCTTAGAAACTGCGATTAGTATAGTTTCCTAATTCTCAATATCCCTCCCTTCAGTCTTCCCCCTTAATTTTTACCTCTTCTCTCACTATCTTTTTTTTTTTTTTTTTTTTTTTTTTTTTTTTTATAATTCTGTACAAAAAAAAAAAAAAAAAAAAAAAAAAAAAAAAAAAAAAAAAGATTGGAAAGATGGGTAGACAGACAGTAAAAAAGAAATCCAAGGTACCAACTGCAGATCACACAAGGGCATGAGCTATAAAGAATGGTTGAGTGGTCCGGAGGTCTGATCCTCTGATATCTGCACTGGTTTCTCCCCTTTCAGCATAGAGCTAGCAATATAAGACAGATCCAACAACCGAGAAAGAAAACAGAGAGCTTACCAGTCTTTGTAACACTTGAAACACAGAGAGTGGTTGCAATTAGGGAGCACACCCTTGTCATTATTTTCCATGCATATGCCACACTCCGCTTCTAGCTCGTCTTCTAGCTCCATTGATTCAGGCTTCTCACACGTATCTGCTCTTCTATACTTCTGGGCACAGACTTCCTTTTGTTTTCTATCGTCCAATTCTGTAATCCCTTTTTCCAGTTGCAGCAGGGAAGGGAAAATCACACCTAACACACCAAGAAAAATAATTAGAAGCTCATTAACTTCAAAACCTTACTAACTGACTGCCTATCCCACTTTTTCCCCTCCCACTCACACCCCTCCACAACCAAGGAAAAAAAAGGGGCAGTAAAAGGGAAACCAGAGAAATTGAGAAAAGAAGACATGTGCACGTTGAGTATCAACTTGGGCATGTATGGTAAACATCTTTATTTATGACTCACCGTAAAACTGTCGAATGCTTGCTTTCTTTTCATGGACAGACATCGTGGTTTCCCCATCTTCATAAGTCTGCACAACAGCCAAATTGTGAATTGGTGACAAACTCCAAGCCATAAAGGGTATTTTAATACTTGGAAATTTTGACCTTAAACTGACTAATATACAAACTGTAAGAAAAGAGGTGATTGTAAGAAGATACTACGTATTACCATAAAAATTAGAATTCTGAGTAGCCCTAGGGCACCAGCAAGATAACAGTCAGTCCACTGAACAAGGAAAAGAAATAAGTGAGCTGCTGGGCCATAGGATAGTCTCATCTGGAAGCAAGCGCCATCAGGCTGTCTTCTGTACCCTGAAGCACTAAGAGAAAGAAAGAAATAGGGTGTGAGACAAGTTCAATTGAAAATTCAGCATACATCTTACAGAGCATAGTTGGTTGCACTGCATGGGACCAATTCAATGACATAATTTATATGAATAAAATCCAAGAACCAGAGTTCAACACATCCATCCAAGTAAGCATGGAAAACTTAGAGAAGGTACTACATATGGAGTATATGTAGTAAATTTCTACAGTATCATATTCTAAGGAGAAATGAGCATCAGGTCACAGCTTCTCAATCTATGACATACTGGGTTCTGGAAGAAATTTCTGGCTTCATTTGCTTGTCTAGCTTAAATTTGCAATGAACATAATTTCACACACTTTCCTCTTTGGACTATTGAATGTGGCCTCATGCCAAAGACCTAGAAGATACTTTGTACTTGACAAGCATGCAAAAACAAAAGCCTCAGAATATCAGTTAGTTGGTTCATGAAATCAACAAGTAAAATAAAAAAAAAAAAAAAAAAAAAAAAAAAAAAAAAAAAAAAAAAACTCAATCAAAATCAGAACATAAATTACATTTACTTCACTACCAGATGGATTCAGATCTTGTGTCAAATACACAAAATGCTTCTTTGCAACATGAGGTAGGTATTTGCTTCCACATGTAAAGTCCATTAAAAGCTAATTTTCCAGAAAATAGTCACTAGAAAAATTTACTTGCATTTAAACTACACTTGTCAAATATCAACACACCCCTCTCTGCTTCTGATGCACTAAATTACCAATTCCACACCACTAAACAGAATGGGTGAACTGCGCAAACTACGACAATAATTAAATTCAATAAATAACTGTAGAGGTAAATGTACCTCGGTGGCTGTTAAGCTAGCTCAACATGTCATTCTTTTTTCGCACAAAATCGATTTTAAGCCAGTCTATCATACTTACCCTTCAACCTCATATTTGCAAACAACACAAATTGTCGATCAATTTCCAAAATTCAGCTTAACAGCGAAAATAACATAGTTTTTGCTATAATAAATTACACATGCATTCACCAATCAGGCATCAAAATTCAGCTTCGCACAAACCGATTTGATATATACTTGTATAATACAATCAACACAAATTCGCAATCAAAATTCTGCAATTTCTATTTTATATATTTTCACAATCAATCCATGCAACTACAAATGACAGATTACAGAAATTAATCAAGCAATACAAAATTCAAGCACAAAAATTCAAATTATTTCTATAACTAGATTCAAGCTTACATAACAAAACACAATCAAATTCAAACTAACACAATCAAATTCAAACTAACATAATCATATCTAAATGAATAAAAAAAAGACAGAGAAATAGAGAATATAGAATTTACAGAGTATTAGCGTGCTGAATATCAGCTTCAAGAGCTTTAACAGATTCTCGAAACGATTTCTTCATCTTCATCACCAATCATACCAATCACTACGAAAAACCTTGACAAAAAACTTCAAACAAAAAATTCAAAAAAATAAAAATCAGTGTTACTTGATAATCGAAATCAGAAAGAGTATAAATTAGAGGAATCGAAATCATAAACCCTAGACAAAAATCAAAACCCTGGAAATTGAAGAAATCGAAGAAACTTACTTTATCACAATTCACGAGACGTTGAAGAGAGAGAAAGAGTGTGTATGAGAGTGTGGGATATTTCGTCGCCTTCCATACAGGAGATGAGCCCAGGTAGTTGTAACTTCTAAGCCTATTTATATTTTTATTTTATTTTTCATAAAATGGAAAAAAAAAAAATAAGTAAAGTTTCTTGGGCAGTAATTAAAAAAAGGTCAAAACGCAGCGCTTTATGGTATTTGCTAGGAAAAAAAGGGGGGGGGGAGAAATATGGAAAGTAGTGTATTTTTCGTTATCCTTTTCTTTCGGCAGACGTTATTAGGACGTGGTGCATTGTGTTTTGGTAGTTTGTGTTTTGGCAATCTTAAGGAAAATTCCAACTCAAATTTAGGAATTTTGGATAGATTAGAGTTGACAAAATTTAATTCGATGTGTTGATTTGATAAATTTATCCTATAATTAATTTGTTGATGACATCTAGCTCGAGTCAAAATACATGAACAACTTTCGTTTCCTAAATATTGCTTCAATTATGTGTTTTAATCAAGGAAGAATTTACAAATATGATTTAATTACATAAACTTAATTATAATTTTGTAATCTATATATCATTATTTATTTGTCTAGAAGTCCAAGTAATATTGAATCACCAGACAACTAATAAAGTTTCCTTTTTTTTTTTTTTTTTTTTTTTTACGGGAATAGAAGTTTCCCTTGAATATAAATATATACTAATCTGTTTCATATTATGTGCAACATTTACCAAAAGTAGATGCTACACTTTATTTGCAATAAATGTTTTCTTTCCTTTTATTGGTTGTCATTTCTCTATATCTCTCTACTCATCACATGTTTTTTATATTCCACTCTATATTTACCACTCGCATACAAATTTTGTCTAAGAGTCCGTGTCAGTGTTTTTGTTGCACATAATATGTAACAGGTAGTATTATTTTTCCAAATAATATGGTTGTACAACCTTAGTTTCCTAAAGTTGCACCAATTAAATTTTAAGTCCTAAAGTTGCACCAATTAAATTTTAAGGACGTTTTTACAAATATTGCACAATTTCTTTGTAAGAGAACTCGATTTCTTTAAATTCCCACAAAGTCTTATATGTGGCTGACCACACCCGTATGACAAGCCACTTTAAGGGTTACTTCACTAGTATAATAGGGGTTACTTGGTCAGTGTTAAAAGGGTTACTTCGTCATTGTTATAGAGTTACTCAGTCAGTGTTATAGGGGTTACTCAGTCGGTATTACATGGGTTACTTAATCAATGTTATAGGGGTTACTTTTAGTGGTCACACGGTGTGGCCAGCCGCACATAAGACGAGCTGATAAATTCCTTTCAAACAAAATATTTAAAACCTTTACTAAGGCATTTTAACCTTACTATTTCTTACTCACTTCAAGTTTATAGGTATTTCACCTTCTATATGTTCTATCCACTTCCTAATATCTTGTCTCCCCATGGTGTAGTATTAAAAGAGCAAAGAAAGCATAACTCAAAATGACTAAATGAGGATCCTATCCTATAAAAAATAAATAAATAAATAAAAATTCACAAATTAATAAAAAAAAAACATTTAGTTAAATGCATTTTAATTGTATTTGTTTAACACTTTTTAGACTAGTGATAGTATGATACCTTGTAATGATATACACTGATTATAGTTGTAACTGCATGTTCAAAAGAGAATACACTGATTATAGCTGTAACTGCATGTTCAAAAGAGAACGATCATATGATATTTTTACAGCATATTTAAACACTTTTTATATTTGATGTTGACATTTTTACATATGCTTTAATCAGATCAAATTAAACTCACAAGAATCACCCATATAACTCACAAGAGTCACCAATATTGGATCTAGGAATTTATATAGATTGTGATAGTTTTAAGGATTGTTGTTGGTTTCGAACTCCTAATCTACATTCAATGAAATGTGAGTAGTGAGCCACCAATATAGGGTCTGTTTTATTCACCTTATTTTCACTTATTTCAGGTGTAATAAGTTCAGATTAGTTAAGTTAAGTTCAGTCCAGGTTTAATAAGTTTTGATAAGGGTTACCCAAGTACAAATTACAATTAAAATAAGTTTAAATAAGGTTTAATAAGTTCAGATAAGTTCAGATCCGGTGAATAAAACACACCTTTAGTCAAGTAACCTTCCTACCATTCTACAACCAATTAGTGAAAGTTGGTGGCAGCGCATGTTAATGGCGGTTTTGGTAGGCAAGTTCATGGGGAGAGATTGATTGTGGTGGTGAGTGTTGGTGAAGGAAGAGGAGACTAGTGTGTTGGCATCGTCGTCTTCTTTGAGGACAACTATAGTAAAAGGTTAATTATTGAAGGAGAATGTTTGGATGGACTCATGGTATATCCATTTTACACAACACTTTTTCTTTTCTTTTTTCAAACAAATAATTAACATGAATTGTCATAAGGAACATCCAAAAAGGAACCAGTATAAATTAAGCTAAAATAAATTTAATTTACTCCATACCAAAAATAAGTCATGTTATTCAACAAAAAAAAAATAATCCAAATTAAGTTCAATAAGTTAACTTAATCCAAGTTTATTATTTCATCAGAAATCGACCCGTTAGACTATTATCATTCCTCGGAAGATACCCGGTCAAATAAGAATAAGCCATTGACCCCTCTTTCTCCCTTAAGTCAAGACATCGTTTAACAATTGTTTGCGACGGGGACCCAAAATTAGGTATGAAGACACCACCGAGGCACCGATTCACCATCCAAATAACTGGGTGAAAAAATTCAAGCATGACATTACATTGCCTTTTCCCACTCTTTCTTTCGGTTGGTTTTTTTTAATCATTGCTGTTACGACTTACGACTATTTTTTTTTTCTTTGACTACACTCCACTGTATTTTTCCCCAAAAAAAACAACTGAAAATTTTTCTCATAAAATCTACTATTTTCTCTGCTCCTTCATTTTGAGAAGCCAATTTTCTCAAAAAATCAGTTCATTTTTGAAGAATTTGTAAACAATTCGAGGTATTTCTAGTGTTAGTACTTGGTACAAACTATAGCTTATTTTTTTTTTTTTTGGTTGGTTATTTTGAAGTTCTGGGTTTTTAATTGGGCATGCAAAGTAAATTTTATGTATCATGTTTATATTTTTTTTTGGGTGTTTTGTATTTCATACTATGCTAGTTAATCATTGACGTTTAATTTGATTTTGAGCACATTTGCTCCTGCAGTTATAATGTATGAGTTGAATTCTCTTAGTTTTAAAGGATTTAGGTTAAATTTTTGATTAATTAGTGAAACAGAGAATTTATTTGAGAATTCTGATGCTTATTTGTGTTAAATTCAATTAGTTTGGTGAGTAACTTTTGGTTTACTTGATTTCAGCAAAAGTGTTATGTAATATGTAATGTAACGTGGTTCATTGTTGCTTGCTATGGTATTAATTAGCAATTGTAGGTAGATTAGGGCTTTATAATGTGGTAATTTTCTTACTGGATC
This sequence comes from Chenopodium quinoa, assembly GCF_001683475.1. NCBI lineage: Eukaryota > Viridiplantae > Streptophyta > Magnoliopsida > Caryophyllales > Amaranthaceae > Chenopodium > Chenopodium quinoa. Next base: position 997,419 of record NW_018743669.1, on the reverse strand, counting down.
ATATGGTATGTATGTTGATGATTATTATGTGAATTATAATGGGTTTTATCGTCACGAGGAAATGTGGGTGTAAAATATAGTCAAATTGAGGGAAGAAACACGGTTGTTAATGGCGATTTGTTCCTCCAAATGCTTGACTGAGAGTTACATTGTGGAAATACAGGCACTTTACCATTTTAGTTGATTTATTGCTTCAAACCACACCATTTATGCATCATTTGTTTATTTTTATTATGGCGTTTAGTATAGAGGAAAAGACTCGGGCTATTGATGAATTTTGTAATAATCAACCATTATTTACTTTGTGTTTGGATGTCAGGATCAAGAGGGAAGGAGTTGGGAGGGAGAGGGAGGGTACATTTTTGTTTATTTTTATAGCAATAACTAATAATTGGGTTAAATTAGGATAATGGAAGTAAGAGAATAAAAAGAGTTTGTCTATAATTTCTTTGAATAATCTAATTTATTTTAGACTTGGAAAGATAGGGGAAGGAGATGGCACCGTTCCCTCTTCTTCCTTCACCTCATCAAATTATTTTTGTTGATGATATCTATGATAGTTGGTTTATGGAAAGGAAGCCGCGTGCTGTAGTGTATGATAATACGTGAGAGCTTCAAATCTTATGATACTCGAGGATAGCATTTTTTGTGCCTTTTGTTTCAGCATAACTTCATCATGTAAACTTGTTACCTTGTGTAGTGAGCACCAAATTTGGGCTTACTGTTAAGTTTTTTGAGGGAATATGATTGAGCTTGTTATTTTGTTAACACACTGTTAATGATTGTTATTTATGTGATGCAGCATTCAAGTATCGGGCTGATGGTGGTTAGAGAGTTTGGTCTCTAGATACAATGTCTCGTTTTGCTAAAGATGTAGATGTTGCTTTTCAGGGTGCTGGAACAAAAGTGTATCCTTTCATGTGCTTGGAAATAAAAATGCACATCAAGTATGACCTGTACATTTTTTTTAACAGTGGTGAAGATTTCGGTATTTGGTGGTTCTGCTCTTTAATTTCACATTATGCTTCTATAATTTACAGAAATTCCCTCCCCTTTGTTTATAGGCTAGTGTGTGGGAAGTTGATTTAGGATTTGGGAGAATTACGTGAAATTGTGAAACACTGGTTAGTGGTTCTAATATGAAATCCGTTAATCTGACCAAGATGCTAACTTCCTTGGTGTCATGTTAAAGCGTATTCAATTGTTTGAGTTAACGAATTCCATGTGCTTCAATCTATATGTCTTCATTAACTATGTTAAGGCTAAGCTCCTTGTGCTTAATGCGTTGGAGATTTAAGCCACATTGCTGCTTAGATATGGCTACATTGGCTAGGTGGTTCCACAGAAACTATGGAGTATGGAGGTCATACTAATAATTTTTTCTATAGTAGTTGAATACCATGTATAGCCTATGCTGTTCTGAATACTCCTATTTTGTTGCTGATTTCCTTGACCTGTGTTTAGCGGTCTAGAGGTTTGGTGTGTTGAGAATCTCAACCTGGTTCCGGTACCGAAGTCATCTCATGGCAATTTTTTTTCAGGGAGTGCATATTTGATTTTAAATGTAAGTTCTTGGTATTGATTGGTTGCGGGGACTTCATCTTAAATATAGTTGCTCTGGGTTGGGTGTTATTTTGCTTACTTTCTCATTTAATTTCCATAAGCAAGAATTATGGTTACACTCATGCTTGTTCATTATAAGCATTAATTTTATTTTTGTTTGCTTGGGGTTCTATTAGTTGCAATTTGAGTTCTGATTGAGGTTATGTTATTACTGATTTGTATAAGTTTTGATTTCTTTTGAGGCAGACAATATTGCTGAAAGATGGAATGCTTGAACATGATGTACATTACTGGTTTGGAAAGGAAGCAAATGAGGTTTGGGCCCTTTCTTCCATTTTCTAGATTGCCTTAATTTGTTTGCACAACCAATGTTGTTCTAGCTTAAATGATCTTTTATGGAACAACGGTTTTCTGCAATCTAAACTGAGCTAGCTTTTGTTCTCATGAAGGTGGATTCGCTGATGGTCTCAGATAAAGCGCTTGAATTAGATCTGGCTTTAGGATCTTGCACTGTGCAATACCAGGAAAAACAAGGTCAAGAGTCAGCAAAATTTTTGTCATACTTTAAACCTTGTATTATTCCTTGCGAAGGAGTATATACGTCAGGACCAGAGAGGTCAGGTAGAGGCACATACCATATGACCTTGTTAGCATGCAAGGGTGAACATGCCATTTCTGTCAAGGAGGTAAGACTTGTTGAACCGTAATTTTGTATGACTTTTAAAAGTCTTCTACAATATGTTCTATAGAAAAAATTGAACCGTAATCTGAGAAAAGTTCCTTCAAATAATCACCTTTAAAATTTTACTGATCAGTTTTTGAGATAACATCCAGAATATCAAAATTATTTCAGAAAACAAAAAGAAAACTCATTTCTACAAAAGCCAGTTTATGACTAATGTGAACGACACAGCCAGGCATTATCAGCCGGGAAATGCTGAGTGAACAATAGTCTTTAAACCAACCTACATTAATACAGGGCATACTAACCAAAAACCTCTTACACAAAGATCTAACTGAAACTTTATTACTGAAACGTTAAGTTCGTTTATATTGCTTTTTGTAAGATTCTTTGTGATTCGGCATTTCGACCTGTGCACTAACTGATGACCTAATTAACCTATCATCATGACTAAGAATAAGAGTCATACTCTTGTATTCAATTGTTCATCCTATAAGTATCCTAGCACAAAGGTATCCAATAAGACATGCTTTATATTACGAAGTAAGAACCACAGTTCTATGTTTGGCAAAACGTCATTTGGTTTAATATCATCAGAACTTATGCTGGCTTGCCTCTTTAAAGAAGGAAATGCTAGCATTCTTTAGCCTTTCCTTCAATAGCATTGAATTGTATTTAAGTTAAGGTATTAACTTTTTTTTTTTTTTTTTTTTTTTTTTTTTTTTTTTTTTTTTAAGTGCTGGTTTGGGTGGAATAGGGAAGAAGGGTTTAAAATTTGCTGATTTTTGAGTGTTTGGTACTTTGGTGTCTTTAGTATTGATGCTGATTGTGAACATTGTGACTTGTGGCACGCAGGTGCCATTTTCACGGTCATCTTTGAACCATGAGGATGTTTTTATCCTAGACACAGAATCGAAAATATATCTCTTTAGTGGTTTCAATTCTAGCATACAAGAAAGAGCCAAGGCTCTGGAGGTCATCAAGTATATCAAGGAAGAAAAACATGGCGGGAAATGTCAGGTGGCTACAATAGGTAATTAATTTGGCTCTCTTTCCCTGTCGTGATTTTTTTTTTTTTTATCTATTGTTTTCCCTTCATGATTTAAGTTTTAGTTAATATTCATTTCATCATAGCCAAAGATTTATTGAAGCTTTCCGTGCTTGGACTTGTTTTTTCTACTTTGATGAAAAATCACATATGTCGCAGAACCTAGATGGATAGATTTGATTTCCTTCATTGTTGCTTGATAGCAGTACTCTTTTTAATTTGGTTTATTTCTCAATTTATATATATTTCCCCATATTTCAGAGGATGGAAAGTTTGTCGGTGATTCAGATGCAGGAGAATTTTGGAGTTTTTTTGGGGGTTATGCTCCTATTTCCCGTGATTCGTCCTCATTTTTCAAGAAGCTACATGATGCTCCTTTTCTAAAGTTATATTGGTGAGCTGTTCTACTTATATAAGCAAAATATATTCCATGTGGTTTTCATGTTATATCTCAGTGTGGTGCACTCTTATTTATTAATAGATCTTGGAGAACAGTATCATCTGATACTACAAGAAATTGCCAAGTATTTGTTATTTGTCTGAAGATCAGTGTGTCTCCTCTTATATATCGTATCTAAAATCCCTTCCTATCCCTTATCCTCTAGTTGGTTCCGTAATTTAAAAAATTAAGTGTTTCAATGTTTTTTGTGCCAACAGGATAAATATCCAGGGTAAATTATGTGAAACTTCTAGTGGTTTACTTACAAGGGAAGTGCTAGATAGAGAAAAGTGCTTCATGTTGGACTGTGATGCAGAGGTATTTGTTTGGATGGGAAGTTGTACTTCAATCACAGAACGTAAGACATCGATCACTGCAGCGGAAGTAAGAAAATCCTCCTTTCTGCCTCAATTTATGACCAACAAAAAAGTGCCTTTTACATGTATCTTTTACACTCCTTCATTGGCATGTACATTCAGAGCTCTGATTACTACTTAAATCATTTAATCAGGCAAACTATTAGTTTTGTTCTTGATCATACCCAAATTTCAGCTAAGTCAAAATCTTTTTTCGGCAATTTTTAATTGATATAAGACTTATGAAGATTTTTGTAGTGTTTAGAGTCTTTTGAGAATAAGGATATAAAAGCGGTTCATTAAATGCGTTTGCAAATATTCCTGTTGTTTCCGAATATCTGTCATTGTCTTTCTGATCATTTCCCGGATTTCCTCAGATCCCAAGGCAGGTCAACTAGGAGCCTTGTAATTGTCTTGACAGAAGGTGCAGAAACACCCAAATTTAAATCATACTTTGTTGGCTGGCCTCAAACAGATAACCTCAAACTTTATGAAGAAGGCAAAGAGAAGGTAGCAGGTAATTGTGATTGAACTGACTCATAAAATAAACTCATTTCAATATGTGTTGATGATCAATGTGCTTTCTATTTTTTTGTTTTCTCAGCAATATTCAAGCAACAAGGTTATAATGTGAAGGAGCTTCCAGAAGAGTTTTGCCAACCATTAATAAATTGCAGGGGAAAGCTTGAAGTATTGTCTTTCTATGTTTTTGATAATTATGGCTCTGTTCTTAGAATAAGTATTCTTATTTTGAGTCATCTTGATGAATCAGGTTTGGGTGGTAAATGGTGAACATCTTTCTATAGTGCCTTCTGAAGGACATATAAAGCTTTTCACTGGGGACTGTTATATTATAAAGTACACATATCCAAGTAGTCAAAGGGATGAAAGCATATTGTATGCTTGGCTTGGCTTTGCAAGCGTCAAGGTAAAGACCAAATTTCTTAACTTACAGTTTGCTTATTATAATTTATCTAATGATGCTTTCTCTATAAGAGAGTGCTGAGTACTTAAGTCTTGAGGGCAGCCTATATTATTTCATTCTCCCTCTATGCCTCTGTACTGCACCATACTTTGTTGGCTGGAATTTCTGAATTTCTGTTAAATATGCAACTGCTAGTGTCCACCTTTATAACTCCCATAGTCCCATTCTGGAAATATACATGAAGCATCTAGTCTTTCTACAGAAGCTTTTAATTCTCTGTTGGATCTGTTTTTAATATACTTGGGTCACACAGATAGAAAAATTTACTGTTCTAGTTGCTTAATGTATGATCCATTTCCTGAGACAATTATTCATCTTCGTTTTCAGTTGTAGGAAGATAGAGTCGATGCTATCTCCCATATGATTGACATGGCTGATTCCACTAAAGGAACTCCTGTTTTGGTGAGGTTTCTTGTGTACTCTTCCATACTTCATTTCTTTATTTTATTGTTTGTGTTGTTTTGCTTAACATTTCACTTGTGAGGCCCTAAGATCGTCACATAATTAAATTTACTCCTGCTTCCTGATAGTTCTGTCTACTATATAATATACCTGATGCTAGAGTTACTTGAAACCTGGTTAGTGAACTGATGGAAACTTGTTACAACATAAGAAGTTAACTCTTTATGCACCCTTATATTTGGATTGTTTTGGTTTCATTGTCTACTTTTGGCCTGTACATTTTGGTTCCAGGTGCAAATTTTTGAGGGAAAGGAGCCAGATCAGTTTTTCTGGATTACCCAAAGATTGATAATATTTAAGGTTTGCACTCTAATGGCTGAATTTTTCTTCCACCCAAATCACAAGACCTTATGCTTTTGTTATTTCGGTTTCTAAACAGGGAGGTACGTCCACCAAGTACAGAAATTTATTTGCTGAGAAAGCCATTGAAGACTACACTTATAATGCCGGAAGCATGGCACTTTTCCGTCTTCAGGGATCTAGTTTAGAGAATATGCAAGCCATTCAACTTAACATGGTAAGAAGATAATTTGACTGCATGAAGTTCTTACACTTTCTGTGGTAGTAATTTGTAGTTGCTCCCATTACTTTGAGGGTAACCATTAGCTACAACTTGTGATGAACTATTTCAAAACCAATGCTTTTATCCATATTTGTGATTACTAAGCATTCACAATCAAATTATGTGCAAAGACTTCATATTTGGTATCAGAACCTTTTACCTTCTATTGAGAGTTTGAGATCATTGTTATTGTATTCAGCATTTCCATCAACCTTATTTGCAATCTAGCAGCATTTTGCATGTGTTTTTAATTCTTGAAAGGTTATCTTGAAGAATAGAGCGGCACTTTGAGTACAAGTTTCTTAATTAGTTAACTTCTACTGCTGGTAGTTCCATCTAATAACTATAATGATCCCTATGCTCAGAATTAGATATCAGTCCATATCATTTTGTCTCAACGCCTCATTATTAATACTAAAATACCCATTTAAATAAATATATCATACAGAGTAAGTGTATTTTGGTAAATCAAATACCTTCTTTATTTTAGGAAAGATGAGAAATTTTCTGGACATTCTATAATAGTATGTTATTATTGCACTTTCCCATCACACACAGTAAGGGTATCTTGGAAAATCAAGGTATATATATTTTAACTTGTCTTGGGTTTTGTAAGCTTTGTGTGTACTTGTTTTAATTTGGTTGCTAGTTAAAGTAAAGAGCACCTTGTGTACTTTAGCTGATTAGCCCATCTCTAACCGGTGTTCATCTATATCCAGGTTGCAGGTTCCTTAAATTCGTCATATTGCTATATCGTGCAAACTGAAGAAGCTGTTTTCTCCTGGACTGGAAGTTTAACTTCAAGCAGAGACCATGACCTACTTGACCGGATGTTGGAACTGCTTAATGTATGCACGCTGTCAACTTCTGCCTCTATTCTCTGCATCTCCTGTCTTCTTCTTCTTCTTCTTCTTCTTCTTCTTCTTCTTCTTCTTCTTCTTCTTCTTCTTCTTCTTCTTCTCTCTCTCTCTCTCTCTCTCTCTCTCTCTCTCTCTCTCTCTGTGCTGTGTGTGTTTTCAGTATTATATATTTTTTCAACTTTTACTCTCTCCTTTTACAATATTGTGGTCATTGCAGCTATGACTTCTTATTATGACTAATTGACTACCATTACTTTTCAGGGAGAGTAAACTTTTCTAAAATATTTTAGGAATGTATAGAAATTTAGACTGACTATGACATGACCTTGATGTAGATCACCCCCCCCCCCCTAATTTATACACATGACATGGCATTGGTGTGTATGTAAAAGAGGGATTGCTGTATATATAGAGCTCTCTGGTAGGCTGGCCTGGGTAAGGGGATGGTCAACTTACAATTAATTGTACTAGAAATTGAATACGCTGATGGGACCTGACCAGTGAGGTTCTTTGTCTCTCCCATTAACAAGTCCCAAGTAAAGTAAATTCTGAAGGAATTGTGTCTTCGATAAGTGCAATTACTAGATATATCAAGGATCACTATTATGGAGATAATAAGTTCGTTCTTTTGGGTCGTCATTATCTGTTGCTAGACTATGATCAATGATCTTTAGGCTAGTCAAATAGTCCAAAGCCTACTAGAATGGATCCTATGAGGTCACACAACAAGGGTATTGGGTTAAGCAAGTAAGAGGCCCATTAATGGGCCTCATGAGCAACTAACTAATCATGAAATGGATTGGGCTAGCATAGTTATATGAGAATTAGGTTTTGGGCTTTTGACATGGGCTCTTATTTAGAGATGAGATCTATAAATAAGATCCATGCCTAGGGTTGCTTGTAAGCAGTCATAATTCACACACAGTGTATTTTGACATCAAGGCAACCAATCCCAAAGACCCTAATTCCTCTCTCTAACTCACGGCTTTCTCTCTCCTCCCCTCGTCCGTACGGCCGGCCACCTTGGTGGCGCGTGTGGTGGTTCGTGGTGGTTCATGGTGGTTCGTTGCTCGCACTTCTCCATAGAAGGTCAATTGAAGTGTTCAATTGCAACTAACTAGCATTAGTGGAGGTCTTAATCTGTGTCACGCTTGAGGTTTTTTATCTCCCAATGTTCTTGCTCGATCGCACGTGGAATCACGCTTCAAAGGTACGATTATATGTTCTTTATGTGTTATGCATTAGATCTTGGGATTAGGTACTGTATGAATATGATTCATGTTTTTCCGCTGCGTAGTACCTATAATTCCCTACAAATTCTGATTAAGTACCAAATTAAGCATCCCCCTGTAAGTTCTTTGACTAGAACACTATTATTCTTTTCTTCAAATATGCATGCAAGCTCAATATGGATATTGTGAATAGAAGACGTGTTGAATATAAAACATGTTCTGGCATTTACGCCAGAGCCTCTTTTTTCTTCTCCTTTGTGATTCATCTTAATCATATTAATAAATTCAACCTATATAATATGCTTCGGTGCAAAGGAGTTGAGTTATATATGGTAGAAATACAACCTTGGCTTTTGCAATCAGTTGATGACAGATTCTTAAGATTCAGATTAGTAGTTTACTTTACATGTAAAATTTCACTAACATAATTTTATTTCTGCATCCACAGCCAGATTGGCAACCTAAATCCTTGAGAGAAGGGGGTGAACCTGATGAATTCTGGATGGCTCTTGGTGGAAAATCAGAGTATACTAGGGAAAAGGAAATGAGAAAGCATATAGAAGATCCACATTTGTTTGTTTGCAATTTTTCTGAAGGTAATCATTGGCCCATTTCCTTTTTATGTTTTTAAGATCATGTTGCTTGGTTATGATGCAGGCTTATCAGTTATAGTTGACTTTAGTTTGCTTCATGGTGTCTCATGATTCTCACTTGACTTGATTTGTTTTTCATGCAGATGATTTCAAGGTACGTCTGTTATTATCAAGATGGTTGTCAATGTATGGCTGCATCTATTTTCATAGGATGTCTTCTCTTGCCTTAATTAACTGTTAGCATTTTTTTCCCCGTAAGAATGGACTGAATATTTTTACTTTTACTCTAACCATTGCTTGTTTAAAATATTCTAATTTTCTAGTTAGTAGTCTTAGTACCATAGATCTTCTTTCTTTGCATTCATGGGGAAAGCAACAATTCATTTTAGAATAATTTCCTGCTGCTGGCTCTCCATTGAGTTAACCAGTAATCTCAAAAGAAAATCATATCTCCTAATATGCCAGAATGGTTTAAGCAGTTTCGTGGCAGAATAAACTTGTGAACCACTCTCCTTAGCTGTGAAAATTTGGGATACACAGGGAGTTTTATGCCCACATGGATTTTGGTTGTGCGTGACTACGTGGGTTCTTGACCACTATGACAAATGACCCCCCCCTCTCTTCTTCCAGCAACCTTTCCCCAAAGTATAAACTTCCTCCTGCTTAAGTTACTGAAAAATACAATTGCTATATGTAGATTTTCAGGCCTTTGCTATACGGATGAGTTGACAATAAGTTTAGGTGTAGACAACTTCTGTATTTTTCCAGATTCAAATAGCTAAGAGGTTAGGGCTCTTCTCATGGACCCCATGACACTCCTGAAGACCATTTGGGTGGTTGGAACCATCCACTATTCCTTTAAATTGCCAATTTATTCATTTACGCCTCCCTTAATCAACTCAAGGTAGCCACGAGCCTTTATGTGACCAACTAGTGGTCATTTATGGTTTCAAACAATATTATATGACCCCAAAATGCATCCCTTACTATCCCAAGATATTTCGACACTAGGTACCGAAACCTTCAAAAATTGGTCCAAAAGCGTGAATTATAGCCTTCAGTTTTTGATTATTTTTTTACTTTTTTGGATATGGAAAGGAATCAAGTTGAGACTCTTCTCATGGATCTCATGACACTTTGAAAGGCCGTTTGGGTTGTTGAGACAATCCACTTTAACTATCAAAGACATTTATGTACATGCCTTCCTTAATTAACTTAAGGTCACCGCGGGCTTTTATGTAACCAACTATTGGTTGTATATGGTTCCAAACATCATTCTATGACCCCAGCCATCTCGAGACTTTTCATATTAGGTCATAAAACCTTTACAATTGATTCTAAAGCGTAGAAGCCTTCAATTTTGGACAATTATTGACTGTTCCGGACCTGAAAAGGAAACAAGTTGAGGTGCTTCCCATGGACCCCACGACACCCTAGGAGGCCATTTGGGTGGCTGTAACCGTCCACTTTGCCTTCAAACTAACAGTTTATGCGTACGTCTCCTTTCATTACCTCATTATGTGACTAACTAATGAACTTATACAAATCCGAGATGCATCCCTTACAATCCCAAAATTCTTGACATTGGGTTCTGAAACTTTCAACATGATCCAATTTGTGTATTATAGCCTTCAAATTTGGCTTTCAGAGAACAATTGCAAGATTATGCATCGAAGTTAAACCTGAGGTTTCAAGAGAGTCTCGACCCTTCTGAGATGCCTAGTTGGTGCTCGGAAACATCTCATTCATGCCTTGGCCCACCCTATGTTATCAAGCCTTGTGATGCCTTCAATGTCTTGTAATGCTTTGGCTTGGTCTTGTGAAGCCTTCAATGCCTTGTGATGCTTTGGCTTGGTCTTGTGAGTTGTGATGCTTTGGCTTGGTCTTGTGAGTTGTGATGCCTTGGATTGGTCTTGCATTGCCTTGCCTTAGGCAAGCCAAGGTGCTAACCTCAATTGCCATAATAGCTATTTTTTTTAAGAATGAGGTGTTTTTATGCTTTGTCTTTGTGCACATGTCTTGTGCCATGCCCCATGCCTACAATTTGGTCGTGTCTTTGCTAGGCAGCATCATCCAATGCCACACTTAGGTGCTGTGCCTTGGACCAATTTCGTACTTAGCATTGTTTTTAGCATCGTTACCCTTGTTTAGCAAAATATAGGTGATTTTAGAAAATAAGTTTTTTTTTGTTTTTTTTTTGTTGGGTTTTGGGTAGAGCTGTCAAAAGTTGACCCGACCCGAAATACCGACTCAAACTCGATTATTAACCGACCCATCTGAACCCGAAAAAATGGTGACCCAAACCCAACCTGAAACCAAACCTAGACCCGAGTTGACCCGAGTTGACCCGAGTATGTGAGACCCGAACCCGAACATGAACTGACTTGGAGATGACCCGACCCAAATATAACCCGTAAATTATTAACTTGAACTGAACTCGACTTGAACCGAAATTGACCCAAATCTGTTTTAACCCGTCAAAACTCGAATTTAACCCGACTTGTTACTAACCTGACCTGAATTTAACCCGACCCTTTCCTAACCCAACCCGAATTTAACCCAACCTGTTACAAACCCGACCTGAAATCAACCCCACTTGTTATTGACCCGACTCGAATTTTACTAGACTTATTACTAACCCGACACAAAAATTCAACCCGATCTGTTACTAACTCGACTCAAAATCAACACGACTTGTTATTGACTTAACCCGATTGTTCCCGACCCGATTTCAGATCACCTTAAATGCAATTTAAACCACCTTATTATTGTTAATCAAAACATTTTGTCTAGGGAGACCAAGTAAGTTCAGACCAGCAAAAGAAAGGAGCATCATCTTCAAATGTAAGAGTTAAATATAGTATATATTTGTTGTATGGTCAAAGGAGATAATTATTTTCCTAAATTATAGACTATAGCACCCTAGTATATTGCCATATACTCTCTCCGTCCCCATTTGTTTGCCCCAAACCATAAATCCACTTTATTAAGGCTTTGGGCAAAAAATGGTGCATATGGGTTGACACAGATATCAATGAGGAGAGAGGTAGAGATACTGCAAGTGGGAAAACATGCCAAAACTAGTATGGGGCAATCTTTTGGGGACACCTTAAAAAGGAAAGTGGAGCAAACAATTAGGGACAGAGGGAGTATATTATAGACAAAGGAAATAATTAGCTTGATAAAAATGATAATTATCTATTTATAGTTAGTTGAATCCGAATATGACCTGACTTGGAAATAACCCAACCTGATTGTAACCTGCAAATTATTGACTTGAACATAACCCGACTTGAATCCGAGAATTACCCGACTTGGAAATGACTCAACCTGATTATAACCTGCAAATTATTGACTTGAACCGAACCCGACTTAAACCCGAGAATGACCCAACTTGAAAATGACCCGACCTGATTATAACCCACAAATTATTGACTTAAACCAAACACAACTCAAACCCGAGAATGACATTAAAACTCGCAAATTATTGGCTTGAACCAAACCTGACTCGAACCCGAGAATTACCCTAACCCGTTATAACCCGTGAAAACTCGAATTAAACCTGACCTATTGTTCACCCGACCCGAATGTAACCCCACTTGTTATTAACCCGACCTAAACCCGATAAGAAGTATAACCCGACATGACCCGACTCAAGCATGACCCAACCCAAACGTGATCCAAATTGTTTATGAAATTAATCCGAATTGACCCGACCCACTATTACCGACACAAATCCGACCCGTTTACCCGAATTGTCAGCTCTACCCGAAACCTCAAAAATTTCTCAAAAAGCGTGGATATTGGCCTTCAATTTAGGAATTTTTTGACTTTTTTTCACCCATATATAAAAATTGCCGAAATGTTTACCATGGTCCCTAATTCCCTTCGGGAGTCGAATTGGCTTGGTGAAGCCATCCAATTTTCCTTTAAACGACCAATTTACTGGTTTACAACTTTCACCGATTTCATTAACTCACGCATACCACGAACATTTAAGACAACATATAATGATCATATATGGTTCCAAACGACATTATATGAACATTAGCCTTCAATTTTAGAATTTTTTGACTTTTTTTCACTCGGATAAAAAAATTGCCGAAATGTTTACCAAGATCCATAATACCCCTCCGGGAGTCTAATTGGGTGGATGGAACCATCCAATTTGCCTTTAAACGACCAATTTACCGGTTTAGAACTTGCACCGATTTTATTAATTGAAGCCTACGATGAACATTTATGACAACATATAATGATCATTTATGGTTCCAAACGGCATTATATGACCCCGAGATGTATCCCTTAAAATCTTATTTCTTTTCGACACTGGCCCCGAAGACTTCAAAATTTCTCAAAAAGCGTGGATATTAGCCTTCAATTTTTGAATTTTTTGATTTTTTTTCGCCGGAAATAAAAATTGCCGAAATGCTTACCATGGTCCCTAATACCCTCCGGCAGTCCAATTAGGTAGGTGGAACCAACTAATTTGCCTTTAAACGACCAATTTACCGATTTACAACTTGCACTGATTTCATTAATTCAAGCTTAGCACGAACATTTATGACAACATATAATGGTTATATATGGTTCCAAACGATATTAGATGACACCGAGATGTATCCCCTTAAATATCAAGACTTTTCGTCAATGGGCCCCTAAACCTCCAAAATTTCTCAAAAAGCGTGGATATTAGACTTCAATTTTGGAATTTTTTTACTATTTTTGCACGGAAATAAAAATTGCCGAAATGTTTACCATGGTCCTTAAAACCTTTCGGGGGTCCAATTAGGTGTGTGGAACTATCCAATTTGCCTTTATGACCAATTTAGTTTACAACTTACACCGATTTCATTAACTCAAGTTCACCACGAATATTTATGACAATATATCATTATCATATATGGTTCCAAACGGCTTTATATGACCCCGAGATGTATCCCCTAAAATCTCAATACTTTTTGACACCGAGCCCCGAAACATTCGAAATTTCTTAAAAAGCGTGGATATTAGCCTTTAATTTTGGAAATTTTTAAACTTTTTTTCGTCCGGATCTAAAAATTCCCGAAATGTTTACCATGGTCCTTAATACCCTCCGAGAGTCCAATTGGGTAAGTGGAACCATCCAATTTACATTTAAACGACCAATTTACCGGTTTACAACTTGCGCCGATTTCATTAATTCAAGCCTATTATGAACATTTATAACAACAAATAATGATCATATATGGGTCCAAACGACATTGTTTGGCCCCAAGATGTATTCCCTAGAATTTCAAGTCTTTTCGACACCGGGCCCTGAAGATTCCAAAAATTCTCAAAAAGCGTGGATATAGCCTTCAATTTATGAATTATTTGACTTTTTTTCGCCCGGAAATAAAATTAGCCTAAATGTTTATCATGGTATCTAATACCCTCCGGAAGTCTAAATTGGTAGGTGGAATCATCCAATTCGTCTTTAAACGACCAATTTACCGGTTTACAACTTGCGCCGATTTCATTAATTCAAGTCTACCACAAACATTTATGACAACATATAATCATCATATATGGTTCTAGACGGTATTATATGACCCCGAGATGTATCCCCTATAATCTAAAGGCTTTTCGACATCTTGCCCCGAAACCTCCAAAATTTCTCCAAAAGCGTGGACATTAGCCTTCAATTTTGGAATTTTTTTACTTTTTTTCGCCCGAAAATAAAAATTGGCGAAATGTTTACCATGGTCCCTAATATCCTCTGAAAGTCCTATTGGGTGGGTGGTAGTATCCAATTTACCTTTAAACGGCCAATTTATCGGTTTACAACTTGCACCGATTTCATTAAATCAAGCCTACCACGAATATTTATGACAAAAAATAATGATCATAAATGGTTCCAAACGATATTATATGACCCTAAGATGTATCCCTTAGAATTTCAAGACTTTTCGACAGCGGGCCTCGAATCCTCCAAAATTTCTCAAAAAACGTGGATATTAAATTAGCCTTCAATTTTGAATTTTTTGACTTTTTTTCGCCCGAAAATTCAAATTGACGAAACGTTTCCCATGATCCGTAATACCGTCCGGAAGTCCCATTAGGTGGGTAAAACTATCCAATTTGCCTTTAAATGACCAATTTATCGATTTACAACTTGCACTGATTTCATAAACTCAGGCCTACGACGAACATTTATGACAATAAATAATGTTCATATATGGTTCCAAACGGCATTATATGACCCCAAGATGTATCCCCTAGAATTTCAAGACTTTTCGACACCGGTCCCCAAAACCTCCAAAATTTCTCTAAAAGCGTGGATATTAGTCTTCAATTTTGGAATTTTTTGACTTTTTTCGCCCGGAAATAAAAATTGACGAAATGTTTACCATGGTCCGTAATACCCTCCGGGAGTCCAATTGGGTTGGTGGAACCATCCAATTTGCCTTTAAACGACCAATTTACCGGTTTATCACTTGCATGGATTTCATTAATTCTAGCATACTACGAACAATTATGACAACATATAATGATCATATATGGTTCCAAACGGCATTGTATAACCCCGAGATGTATCCCCTAAAATATCAAACTTTTCTACACTGGACCACGAAACCTCCAAAATTTCTCAAAAAGCGTGGATATTAATCTCCTAGTGATTTCGTGATATCCGGTGAGTAAAAATTTAGGGTCAAAATATTACTTTGGGATATTGTTTTTGTTCAGGTCTCGAAGTGTCATTTTTGTGACCCGGTAAACCAAATTCCCCAACATGTCTAACATCATATAATAGTTTCATTAAAATCTAGAGTGAACCATGTATCTCTTTCTCACTCTTCATTGGTGTGGGGTAAGGGAGAAGAGAAAGGGGAGGGGGCAGGTGGGGGAAGTGGGGTTATTGTTAGGGCTACAGGGTAGATTTGTGATTGAAATTGGTGGGTGGGGGAAGTTTGGACATGCATTTAGTGTCTCTGTGTACTGGTGGAAAGGGGGAGGACAAAAAGAGTTTTGAGGGATTAAGGGTTGGGGCTGGGGGTTTGGAAAAAAAGGTTGAGCAGTTGGTGATTTCAGGTTTCATTTGGTGTAGCGTAATGATGATACCGATTACCATAGCAGCAGCTCATACATTGTGTCACTGTGGAGTGGATGGTTTGACTGCCACCTTGCACTGAGAGTCACCCTCCTAATTGTTCACTGGTTTCATTTCCTGACTTGCAACTATGACTAGAATGTTCTAAGAGCTATTGTTGATATTTTTCTACACCTCAACCACCTTTAGGATGTGGTTTAGGCTCTCATGTCCGAGTGTGAGATTTTTACACGAATCATTTTTAAAAATGTTTTATATATTTGTTTATTTGAATCATGTTAATGTTGATTTCAAATTGCGGTGAATAATCAAGTCTTGTTAGCCTTCAATTTTGGAATTTTTTGACTTTTTTTTGCATGGAAATTAAAATTGGCGAAATGTTTACCATGGTCCTTAATATCCTACGGGAGTCCAATTGGGTGTGTGGAACCTCCCAATTTGCTGTTAAACGACTAATTTACCGATTTACAGCTTGCACCGATATACCGATTTACAATGGCCAATTTAGCTAACTTGTATCGAACACGACTTGAAACAAAATTGACCCTAACCCGTTTTAACCAGTCAAAACCAGACTTGTTACTAACCTGACTTTAATTCAACCCGACCCGTTCCGAACCCGACCCGAATTTAACATACCCTGTTACAAACCCGACCCGAAATCGATCCGACTAATATTGACCTGACCCAAATTCAACCCGACTTGTTATTTACTAGACCCGAATTTTACCAACCTATTACTTACCCGACCCAAAAATTCAACATGATCTGTTACTAACCCGACTCGAAATTAACACGACTTGTTATTGACCCGACCTAAATTCAACCCAAATTGTTCTTGGCCCGATTTCAAATCACCTTAAATGCAATTTTGACCACCTTATTATTGTTGATCAAAGTATTTTGTCTAGGGAGACCAAATCGGTCTAGACCAGGAAAAAAAAAAGAGCATCATCCTTAAATTTAAGAGTTAAATATAGTATATATTTGTTGTATGGTCAAAGAAGATAATTATATTCCTAAATTATAGACTATAGTTTCCTAGTATATTGTCATATTTATATATTATAGTCAAAGGAAATAATTAGCTTGATAAAAATGATAATTATCTATTTATAGTTAATTGAACCCGAATATGACCTGACTTGGAAATATCCCGACCTGATTGTAATCAGCAAATTATTGACTTGAACATAACCCGACTTGAATCCGAGAATGACCCGACTTGGAAATGACCCAACCTTATTATAACCCGCAAATTGACTTGAACCGAACTTGACTTAAACCCGAGAATGACCCGACCTGATTATAATCCGCAAATTATTGACTTGAACTGAACCCGACTCAAACCCGAGAATGACCTGACCTGATTCTAACCAGCAAATTATTGACTTGAACCGAACCCGACTCGAACCCGAGAATTACCCTAACCCATTTTAACGTGTGAAAGCCCGAATTAAACCCGACCTATTGTTAACTCGACCCGAATGTAACCCGACCTAAACCCGACCCAAACCCGATAAGAAGTATGACCCGACGTGACCTTATTCAAGCATGATCCAACCCAAACCCGACCCGCATAGGTTATGGAATTAATCCGAATTGACCCGAGTTGACCCAACCCATAGCCGACCCGTTTACCCGAATTGACAGCTCTAGTTTTGGGGGTGGGGTGTGTGTGTGTGTGTGTGTGTGTGTGTGTGTGTGTGACAGATTGTAGCGGTATTGGGCTAAACCCAAGTGGATTGTGGCAGCAAGGCCAATTTCTATTCTATCATCTGCTATACATATTATTCCATAAACTGGAAACTTGTACTCTGGTTGCAGCTAAGCTAGCTGTAGCACGTATTTGTAATCATGTTCTCATACTAAATAGTGGGAACTACTATCTAATTGGAGAGGTTTTAGCATTCTGTTTATGGAATGATATGTTTAATCCTGATTAGAAGAAAGTGTTTCCCCCAAACAAAACACGTTTGCCAGTCTGGGACTTCCATTTATCAAACAAAAGGTGGAAATTAATTTTATGCCTACTCAAAGTTTGCCTGACAATTTTGTGCTTAGACTTGATAAATCTTGCCTTGAATGAACCATACCTGGAATCTAGCTGTCTACTTGAAAGGATTATAGACCACAGTATGAAATGTAGTAATTTTGCTGTCAATTGCTTATATTTCAAGTCACTGATTATTGCACTATAAATCCAGGTAAAAGAGATATTCAGCTTTACGCAGGATGATTTAACTACCGAGGATGTCTTCATTTTAGACTGTTACCTTGAAATATATGTTTGGATAGGCTCCCAATCAAATGTCAAATCAAAGCTACAAGCAATACAATGTGGCATGGTAATACCATTGATTATATTATAAAATTCCAGCTTTTCTGTATTCTTATGTGGAACTCTTTCTGTGATGCATCAGAAAATTGCACTTGGTGATGTTAGCCAATGTTGTATCGTCTCTCAATACATTTTTCCATCGAGTTCAGGATAACTTCATGATTCTATCTCATATATTTGTCCTGATGATCTGCATTCACTTTGGGTCTAATTTAGACTAAGCTAATCTCATAGTCAGTTGTAGAAACCCATGTAAGTTTATCACTGTAGCTTCTGTGAAGGACCGAGATATTGAGGTTGATGCATATTGAGTTATAGACTAAAGCAAGTATAACATCAGGGAAGGCGTCTTGTAACTAGATTCGTCCTGAATGTAACTAAAGTATAATCAAATACTTCTAGAGTTTCTCAACCTTTATATTATGCTTAAACACATACATATTGTTCTAAAAAAAACACATACATATTGAGCATTCTTGGTTTATTGCATAATATCTTTTCATGGAACTGTCCTTCTTTGTGACCTCTTGTGCAAATTTATGGATCATAATTTCATGTGGTCTTAATTTCTGCTGATTCAACCTGTGAAATTGAACATTGAGCTGTATTAGTTGTTTGTTACCTCGTAGGATCTACACTCGTGTTCATTGGATGCTCACAGCCTCACAGGGACGTTATTTTTAATAAATTTTACTTTTTGGTTGTTTGCACTTTCTCTACTATGGCACCAGTATATGTCACGGATACTGCTTGTCTTACAAATTATTCTTAAGTATTTCACTATATAATGCAGAATTACCTGGAGAGGGACATTTTAGCTCAAGGATTATCGTTGGAGACACCATTGTACATTGTTACAGAAAGACACGAACCAGAATTCTTTACTTGCTTTTTTGATTGGGATGTTTCAAAATCACATGTAAGGAATTAATCTATGCCTTTGTATCTGTCCTTATGTACTAGTTTGTTGTCATCTCACTGAACTTGCACGTGAAGCACAAGTGATACAAAAATGAAATATTTGTATTTTGCTGATATAGAATGTGCCAGACTGATGTACTATTAACGTTTTACTGCAATTTTTGTAGTCTCCTAAAATGAATATACAAAATGAACTTTTATTTGTGTGGCATATGACACTTTTACTATGTCCCTCTTTCAGATGGATGGAAATTCATTTGAGAGAAAACTCGCACTACTAAGGGGAGAAAAGAAGTTGGAGGTAAGTGTCCTAAAACCTTCTGGCTTGTCAATTATGCAGCCCAAAAACAGTTATTTCGTCTTAATTTTTACTCTCAATCCCAAACAATTGGTCCATGCTTCTAAAATGTCTTCTTTGTCTAGACACCTCCGAGGAGCTCATGTAGGGCATATTCCTCTGAATATTCCCAAAGTGGTTCAAGAAGCAAGTCTGTAAGTTCTAATAGAGTACCAAGAAGTGCATCTCCATCGAGTTTTTCAAAATCATACTTAACTTCTTCAAATGGTGGGGCATTTTCCAGTCCAGACGTTATTGCTAAGAAACTTTTTTCAGAACAATCTGCCGACCACAGCAGTACTGTTGGTGAGTAGGAGATCCTAATATTTTTTTTCCCATAACTTATAAATGCAGTATTCTGTAGCTGTGACAGTATATTAATTATATTTTAATTCATCAAGCCATTAGTATGAGAATTAAGGGTTTGTCTGATTTGATTAGTGTATCTTCATTATGAATTTCTCACATTGTGCAATTGTGGGTATGCATGTTGCAGATTTCCATAAACTGGACTTGGGCAATTCTGCTGAGACTGTCAATTCTTCACTGGTTGCTGAAAATGACGATGATGATGATTCTAACCTGCTAATATATCCTTATGAGCGCTTAATGCTGACTTCTGATGAACCAGTTTCTGATATAGATGTGACCAAGCGTGAGGTAACCTTCACATTGTCAGTGAAAATTGCACATATGATCAAGTTTCATTCGGAGGTCCATAAAAATTGCTTTAGACTGAAAACAGCAAATCTAGAAGTCGATGTTAGAACAAACATCAGATAAAGACATGAATTCAAACCTTACTTTTTTTTTAGTTTTACAGTGGCTCTATCTTGAACAAAGTACAATTTGCTAATATATGTGCAGACCAACAATTCATAATCATTTGCTGTTTATAGTTTTCACTATTCTGTCTTCATGATTATTAGGCGTACTTGTCCAAGGCGGAGTTCCAGGCAAAGTTTGGCATGACAAAGCGAGCCTTCTACACACTACCTAAATGGAGGCAGAATAATCTAAAGGTCTCTCTCAATCTTTTCTGATGCAAGTATGCAGCTATTCTGATCATTGAAGCCTTGGATATGCAATTTAAGTCATCCGTTGGTGTAAGAAATGAACTCAGTTGTTTTCTTCATTTCAAATATTGACAGGAGATATTCTTGTGATATTTCTTTAGCCTTCAAGGATGTCTTGTATTAGACAATCTCTGAACGATTGATTATAAATTTATAAGACTGGTGTGATTAATTCTAATTTAGGATTGTTATCACCTGATTTCAGGTGTAATTTCTTCTGTATTAAGTGCCTAATTGGCTATTACTTCAATAAAAGAAGTTATAGCTTGTTCTTGTCATCCCTTTTTTTTTTAAAAGCAATGTTCCTGTCATCCCTATAATTTTATCATTTCTTATGTTTCTGACTTTTTTCACAAACAAGAACAGTTTAAAAAACCAAATTCAGTGATGGCTCCTATTGATCGTATCAAGAATCAAGATATAGACCAAAAAAATTTAATGAACTTTTGAATTGTCCAATGTTGTTTCTGATGCAAGTATAAAACCTAAACTACCACAGAATATTCCATAATGTTTAACCTGTGTCAATTTTATGACACTGTTTATAAAACTTATTAGCCGTCCAAAAATTGGTGATAATATAAGTAGTACTATTAAAAACATTAAGAACTAAAAAACGACTCGTTTTTTATAAGAATATTCGTAACTCGATTAACTTATTAATAACGACCAAGAACAATCACCCTTTTGAATGATAGAGAAAAACAAAACGTTTGTTACACATCCATCACTCATTCAAATTCAGCCTTCAAAATGTCAATATCACTCAACATTTACATATATAAAAGTCATACCAACAAAAAACAATGGCGTGTTTGTATTAAACTTTTTGGTTAAATTATCTGCAAAATAATACAAGTGCTAGTCAAAGGTATCCAATTACTTTATCTTTCTCCCAAAAAGAGCATCCAAAAAATGTTCATTCCACTATTCTCAACATTATTCCACTAAAAATCACCGTATTCCGCCGTTCACCGAACTCCGGTCACCGGAAAATATGGCTCCTCCAACTTTCTCTCTCCTCCCCATTTTCTCTCTCCTCTTTCTTCTTCTCACTCCTCAATCTTCTTCCTTCCCTTTTCCCAAACCAAAACCAGAAATTCAATCACCCATCAAAACCATCGTCATTTTAGTCATGGAAAACCGTTCATTTGACCATATTCTTGGGTGGCTCAAATCAACCCGACCCGAAATTGATGGGTTAACCGGAAACGAGTTCAACCGGTTAAACTCCTCCGAACCCGATTCACCCCAAATTCACGTCTCAGATGATGCGGTTTTTGTTGACTCGGACCCGGGTCACTCAATCCAAGCTATAACCGAACAGATATTCGGGTCGACCCGAGTAATTGACCCGGCACCCATGAATGGGTTTGCTCAACAAGCTAATTCCATGTCAACCCACATGCCAAAAAACGTTATGAGTGGGTTTAAACCTGAGTTAGTTCCGGTTTACACTGAGTTAGCCAACGAGTTCGCCGTGTTGGACCGGTGGTTCGCATCGGTTCCTGCGTCAACTCAGCCGAATCGGTTTTATGTTCACTCAGCTACTTCACATGGTGCGTCAAGTAATGTAAGGAAAGATTTAATTCATGGGTTTCCACAAAAAACAATCTTTGATTCACTTGATGAAAATGGGCTTAGTTTTGGGATTTATTACCAAAATATCCCTGCTACTATGTTTTTCAAGAGTTTGAGGAAGATTAAGCATATAACTAAGTTTCATAGTTATAATTTAAAGTTTAAATTGCATGCTAAATTTGGCAGGTTGCCTAATTATGTGGTAATTGAGCAAAGGTATTTTGATAAGAACATATTTCCTGCTAATGATGATCATCCGTCGCATGACGTGGCGGAAGGACAGAAGTTTGTGAAGGAGGTGTATGAGACACTGAGGGCTAGCCCTCAGTGGAAAGAAATGGCTTTGTTGATAACATATGATGAACATGGTGGGTTTTATGATCATGTTCCTACTCCTGTTTCTGGGGTTCCTAGTCCTGATGGGATCGTTGGGCCCGAACCGTATTATTTTCGGTTCGAACGGTTGGGAGTTCGGGTTCCGACCATGTTGATTTCCCCTTGGATTGATAAGGGTACTGGTGAGTATTCTTGTTCTGTTTTGCTTTTTTGGTGGGTTTTGTTATCTGACTAGTTTTTGTATTTTTATGTTGTTATGTGACTTATTGAGGTTTATTCTTATTTTTACTGTGATTATGTTAGTAAATTTGTTGGCCACTAGATTCTCCAGTTATACTTCAATGTGAAGTTTGATAGATTGAGGTACATGTTAAGAATGGACTTTAACATTCTATCATGTTATAGTACAACTTAAGTGTAAGCATATGACAGATGTATGATCTCAATCCTTTATCATTTGTACCGCGGAGTAGGTGTTTATGATTTTGCCGACACTCTTCACCTTTTGATTTCATCACTTAATATGTTTTTTTGTACGTGTTAACTAGTGAATTTATGAGCAAAATTGTGACAGTGTAACCAACTGATATATTACTATATTAGCATGCTGGAGTGAAGATAACTGTTTATTTTAGAGTTGGTGTAGATAATAGGGTTGAAGTTGCACTTGGTAACGAACGAATTCGGACAAACTTTGTGGGGATAGGAGTTGTTTGTTTTTTATTAGAGTGTATATCTTTCTAAATTAAGTTCAACATAATCTGCGAATTGTTGATTAACGATGGCAGCATTTGTAGTTAATGTGTTTCATTAAGACCTGATCCAAGTCTTGCACTAGTAGAGTAGATTGGGTGTCAACTGTCAAGTACTGACTGTTGTGTGTTTAGATAGCAACTCCTTCCCTATGGTTCAGGCTATATAGTACAGAGTGTAGTTGTTTCAGGCCATTCCTATGTAATGTAAGGCTTTTTATAATGGAAGCTTTGCTGGATTAGTGGAGTGTGTAGTGCAGTAGATTCTGGCTTTTTTTTTTTTTTTTTTGGTGCTGAACAAAATTCTACCTAGCTCTTAGTCTTAGTCTGTTTGCGTCCGTGCTTGCCTTTTTATCCAAAAGAGTTTAATTTCAATATAGACTCTTTATTCACTCAAATGTCTTGTCTTTTATGTTGCCAACTAGTATTTGACTTGGACCCCCACAATGTAGTTTGAAAGTTAGCTTGTGACAAAGTTTTGGCTTCTTGCTAAAGTCATGACATTATGACAATTTAGTGTTGATAATACCCAGCAGCTTTGGTAATTGGTATTTGGTATTTAATGGTAATTTTTATTATGATTGTGTATTGTATTTTGCAAGAGGGGTGCCCTAAAAAATTGAAGGGATTTGGATTAGACGGGAACAGAAAAATAAAAATAAAGTTAAATTGTG
This sequence comes from Chenopodium quinoa, assembly GCF_001683475.1. Taxonomy (NCBI): domain Eukaryota; kingdom Viridiplantae; phylum Streptophyta; class Magnoliopsida; order Caryophyllales; family Amaranthaceae; genus Chenopodium; species Chenopodium quinoa. Next base: position 973,547 of record NW_018743669.1, on the reverse strand, counting down.
CATAGTAATTCTTGAAATGATAGTTACTTGTTGCTTATTTTTGGATGGTTGCATTTTTCTATTTGAGAAGCATTTGCAATATGTCTTTTTTCTTCACATAATAGCTACTTTGGACTTTTGGTTGCTTATATATGTAAGGATTACATTACTATCTTAGCTTGAGTTTTGTAATAATGTTTGAATTCAAATTAGGTTCTGTATAAATTTGGCATATGTTATGATACATTAGGGCTGCCCCTAATAATAGACATGAACTACTGCAGCTTTTTTATATAGTGAAGCGTGAAACTGTCTTGAATTAGTGAATTTTATTTTATCTTATTCTCCATAGTGTCCAAAAATGGAGGAATAATTTGTTCATTATGGGTTGCTGCAGTGATCCGAAAGCCTGATGGACCTACTCCAACATCTGAATTCGAACATTCCTCCATTTCCGCTACTGTGAAGAGACTTTTCAACTTAAAATCGGATTTTCTTACTAAACGAGATGCCTGGGCTGGAAGCTTTGAAAAGTACTTTTATCTGCGTGACACTCCACGTGAAGATTGTCCAGGTTAGTTAGAATCCTTTTACTTTCCTCCTAATCAAGACATAAATGTTAAAAAAATATACTAATAACTATAGAGTTCAAGTTGTCCCAATAATTCATATAACTATGTTGTGGGCTTCTGTGAATTTCATATAACTAAAGAGTTCAAGCCTCTGTACTGTACTCGTGTTACGTGGTGCTTGATAAGCTGTGCCATTCATTCATAACAGAATTTGATGATGAGCCTTTCAGAAACCTAAGATTTTGTAGCTGGTGCTGTCTCATGTTTTGTTTTGACTATTGAGTATCTATTGATAACTTTCTAAATTGCAAGTATGTGTGGATCCCTAAAACAGAGAAACTGCCGGAGGTTAAGAGATCACTAAGGCCATTTGGAGCCAGAGAAGATGCAAAACTTTCAGAATTTCAGATGGAATTAATACAACTTGCTTCACAGCTTAATGGTGACCATGTTCTTAACACTTACCCGGATATTGGAAAAAATATGACTGTGAATGAAGCCAATCAATATGCAGAGGATGCAGTGCATCGATTTTTAGAAGCTGGGAAAGCAGCTATTAAAGCTGGAGCTGATGAATCAACTATTGTCACAATGAGACCGTCTCTTACCAGTCGGACTTCTGGTGGTAGCCTCAGCAGCTATCAATAGAACCATTGTTTCTTCTAAGTTACACTTTGTGAATATATTTTTATACTACGATCAAATGTACTTTTATGCAACTTTTGCTAAGAATTTAGTAGGAAAAGAGCATTGAAGAATATTACTATCATGTAAATATTACATCATATTGAAACAGTCTTCTTGTCTCTGGGAGAGGCATGCTTCTGAGTTCAGAGGCAATGGAGCATCTGTTGTGATTTGTCTATATATATTAGATTGAGATTTCAAGCTACTAAGGTAAGTTCCTTATAGACCTTATTCCATCATCTGTAATTTTCATATATCGTTCTCCAACTATAATGTCCTGTTGAAGATCATGAAAATGTATTTGATGTTCTGTAATTAACATATTCCAAAGCATCTTCTTTTGTTTGATTTCCTGTTGGCTCCATATGCAGTTTATAAGGTACTGAAGATCATGAAAATTTGTTTTGCTGGTATCTTATCAAATTTATTGGGCCCACTTGGTCCCTTAGTGTCATGTGGTTCAGTTTTACTTTATTTGTGTAAATATGAAAATGATATTATAAGTGTTGGCCACTTATAGCTCAATAGCTGATGCAGTAATCTGAGGGGGTTGATTATAGAGTTTCGCTTTTGTTTCTTGTCTATAATCTCTATATTCCCCCATAAGGACCTTTTTTTTTTCTTTCTGCAAGTCACTAAAACTGCCCCAAGATATGCAGGTTATTACTTTTATTTGCGATTTAAAGTCTGTCTTGTGTATTTGTCTATCATACCTTGTAGATGTGAAATATGCAAGCATTAGTTGTATAAAGAAATTAGGTAGCGCTGAGTTTGGTGCTTTCGAGTTCTGATGTATGAATGGTTTGATGATGTAAGAGAAATTATGAGGGTTAATTTTATCTGATTTTCCTGGAGGGTGTAGTTTCATACCCAAATTGGTCTTATAGTAGTAATTGTACACCAGCTTTACAAAGGATAAGAAAAATTCATGTTTGGGGCTCCAATGATTTTGGAAGTGGCCCCAATTTTTAGCTTTGGATTTACTTCCTTTTAACAACTCACCCCAAAGCTAGTGGTCAAGTTGCTGATATTTAACTGTCATTCTCACACTCTCCTATCAATCTTACATAATTCCTACAGCCACCATTCAACTTGTTGATCACCATAACCCCAAAAATGTAATCCATCTGTAACCTCATCATTTCTGTCTCTTCTAGTGCCAAATTCCTTTTATAGTTCCATACTTGAAATTCTCCAATCACCAATCACTTCTATCTTTGTGCAGTCTCTCAAATCCGTGATGGCAGTTTCATGGGAACAGAGTGTTACAAGCTCAATAAACGCCATATATCTCCTCTTCTCAGCCTACCTTGTTTTTGTAATGCAGCTTGGATTTGCTATGCTATGTGCAGGTTCAGTCCGTGCTAAGAACGCCTTGAACATAATGCTCACCAATGTTGTTGATGCTGTTGTAGGCAGCCTCTCGTACTACCTCTTTGGTTTTGCTTTCGCCTTTGGAACTGGCCCTGGATCCAACCCTTTCATCGGTACACATTTCTTTGCTCTCGAAGGTGTGCCTGATGGTGAATATGACTATAGTTTCTTCCTCTACCAATGGTCATTTGCCATTGCAGTTGCTGGGATCACCAGTGGCTCAATAGCTGAGAGAACACAGTTTGGTGCTTATCTCATTTTCTCTTTCTTTCTTTCTGGATTTGTGTACCCTATTGCAGCTCATTGGGTTTGGTCTTCCAGTGGTTGGCTTAGCCCTAGTTCTGCTAATCTGTTTCTTGGTTCAGGGGCTATAGACTTTGCTGGAAGTGGTGTGGTTCACTTGGTTGGTGGTATTGCTGGACTTTGGGGCTCCATTATTGAAGGACCGCGGGTTGGTCGGTTTGATGCATTTGGGAAGCCTGTTTCCATAAAAGGTCACAATGCAACTCTAGTGGTTCTAGGTACGTTTTTGCTGTGGTTTGGTTGGTTTGGGTTCAACCCAGGCTCTTTTGGTGAGATCCTAGTAGCATACCCAACCACCACCGACCAAGGTAATTGGACTGCCATAGGACGGACTGCTGTTACCACCACATTGGCAGGTTCAATGTCTGGAATAGTTACCCTGTTTGGAAGACGTCTGTTGATAGGTCATTGGGATGCACTAGATGTTTGCAATGGTGTCCTTGGTGGGTTTGTTGCCATAACATCCGGTTGCTCAGTGGTTGAACCATGGGCTGCTGTTATATGTGGGTTTGTGGCAGCTTGGGTCTTAATTGGACTCAACATGTTGGCACTGAAACTGCATTTTGATGACCCATTAGAAGCAGCTCAATTGCATGGCGGGTGTGGAGCCTGGGGTTTGATCTTTACAGGCTTGTTTGCCAAGGAAGAATTCTTAATCCAGGTTCATGACTCCGGCGTTGGTGGCATCTCTCGTTCTTCTGGCCTCCTGCTGGGTGGGGGTTGGGGCTTGTTCGGGGCTCAAGTAACCGAGCTTATAGTGATTGCTGGCTGGGTTAGTGTGACTATGGGCCCACTGTTTTACATCTTGCATAAACTGAGACTGTTAAGGATATCTATTCATGAAGAAGTTGCTGGTCTTGACATATCTAGCCATGGAGGCTATGCCTACCATAACCAAGATGAAGATGAACGTCCACAGCGTTATAATGACTATATACAGATGCGCAACTAGTCTTGAACTTGTTTATCAGAAGCTTATCAGCTCCTATCTTTCATCAATGATTGCCACTTGATTCTTATGTTTTCCCGGTCTTTCCTGCTGCAGATGTATATTGCATGTCTACAAGTTGAAATTGTGTTTAGTGTCTAAAAAGCTTGTTATTAGTGTGTAAGTGTGTAAATTTTGTAAATGATACCCTTCTTATATTTCTAAATAAATTTTACTCCGTAGTAAACAATATTAATTCTAGTCAAATTTTATAATATCACTTTGTAACATGCCATTAGATTGTTGTCCTTTGGATTGGTGATACACTGATACTGATTGAACAATTGTAAGCTTGAATTGAGCTCAATTGTGAAGTGAACTTACACCTATCATTGACTTGGTCTACTTACGGTAAATTACAAGGATGGTCCTTTACCCTATCACAGGAATAAGGGTTATGAGGAATCGAACTCCCATCACTTAAGAGGGAGATGGAGGGACTAACCATCCCTTCCATCTCCTCATTCCTCAAAGGCCAACCTCTTATTAGCAGTACAAGCTAAGGTCTAAGAGTATGAGCTTTATTTAAACAAATCGAACTTTCTTATTATGGTCTCTATTAAAAAAATAATTTTAAACTCTAACTAAAAAATTGATCAAGGACTGTCGCGTATATGATGATACATTATTGGGTGAAATTCAACTCCACTCGACTTGACATCAAATTTGATACTCCTAGCGTTATAGATTTACAGTACACATCGTCATATGGTGTTACGGAGTACGGAATATAAACTTATAAAGAGACGAAATATTAACATTTCATCGCGGGATTTGAGGTTTTAAAATTCACCCAAATTGAAAAACCCTAGAATTTCTCAACTCCGATTACTCTTCACTTCTCTTGCAATTTTCAGCTCTGAGAATCAATTGCAAGATGAATCCATTAACATTAGTGAAGAGAATTCAAAGTATAAATGCTAAAGAAGCTGATTTAGGGATTTCAGATGAAGCTTCATGGCACGCCAAGTACAAAGATTCTGCTTACGTTTTCGTCGGCGGCATTCCTTACGATCTCACCGAAGGCGATCTTCTCGCCGTTTTTGCTCAGTACGATTTTTATTTCATTTTTTATTTGAATTTTTAATTAATTTTACATTTTTGTTTGATTAATCGATTTGTATTGCTATTTTTTTATTTTATTAATTTTGATTTTTTTTTTTTTTCCGATTGGATTTTGTGAAGATATGGAGAAATTGTAGATGTTAATCTTGTACGAGATAAAGCCACTGGAAAATCGAAAGGTTTTGCATTTGTTGCATATGAGGATCAAAGAAGTACAACTCTAGCTGTAGGTGAGATTTTCTCTATTGTTATTATCGTGTTTCGAATTCGAGTGAGCTGAATGTAAGGTTTGAATGAGTTCAAGTGTTTAATTTTGTTGTTTTGGTCTGCAGATAATTTGAATGGTGCTCAAATTGGTGGCAGAACTATTAGGGTTGATCATGTTGCTAAGTATAAGAAAAAAGAAGAGGAGGATGAGGAGACGGAGAGGCAGAAGAGGGAAGAACGAGGAGTTTGTCGTGCTTTCCAGAAAGGCGAGTGTAAATATGGTGATGCGTGCAAGTTCTCTCACGACGAGCAAGTATGATTGTTTACCAAGTTTTATAAGTTCATTTCTGTTGGTTATGCTGTAAACAGATTGATCATTTATCTGTCTGGTTATTTGTGCCTGTGAAATTCATTGACAACTTGCTGAGCTGCTGCAATAAGATTTGATTTCATTGTTATATTGCGCATTCGTAGGATCACTAGCATGTGTGTGTTTGGGAGATAGTCCTACTGCATAGCTTGCTGTTTATTTGGGGCTTTCTTTTAACAGGTGAACCTGTGCTTCTTGTTAGCTTTACACTAGTACGATTAGCTTAAATTTTGGAAGGTTCACCAATCCATATGGATCTATTGGTAAAATTGAATCAATTGAGGGTGAGGACCCGTCAAAGATTATTCTAGAGGCCTTCTGGGGGTCGTGAACTTACTACTAACATTGAGTGACTAATGAATAAAGCCTAAAGAGGTAGGATGGGAGATTAAAGTATTAAGAGAAGAAATTTACTTAATGAAAGCTGTGTTAATGGAAGATCAGGGTATAGACAGAGTTTATATCAATTCACCAAGTTATTGTTTAGAAGTTAGAGAATAGGTTGTCTATCAAATAGATGGTTTCAGAAACATTAATGCTTTAAGTGATTGAGTAGGAGTAAGCTCAATCATATTAGACTATGTTGTTGGTGGTCTTTTGGTTCCTAACATCCTATGTGTCCCTTTTTAATTATTAGCAATTGATTCATCTGTTGCATAATCTCTCTTTTTTATCTAATTGCACCTTTTTCTGTAGAGAGCTGCAGACACTGGATGGGGTCACGAAGAAGATAAAAAGTCAAAGTGGGAAAATGACAAATCATCCTACCCTAGGAGAGAACGGGGTGTTTGTCGTGCCTTCCAAAAGGGTGATTGTACGTATGGAGATTCATGCAAATTTTCTCACGATGAGCAAGTATGTTTGTAGTTTTATCTTCAATCTGGCTGTTTGTATTTGTCTTTGAAATATTGCATGATTTTACTGGCTGGCTTTGTAGATAAAACAGGAACCCTTATCCAACATTGGAGACATCCTTCTGTAATTCCGTTAATGAACTCATCATTTACACTTTGTTTGGATGGATGGAAATAGAGGGAAAGGAAGGGAAGAGAAATTGAGGGATAGATAATCTCTCATTTGGATAGCAAATGAGGAAGGAAGAGAATTGGAGGGGAAAGAAATGGAGGGATAGAAATGCAAGAAATAATCTCTCCAACAATGTAGAGATTTGGAAGGAAAACTCATCCGTCTTCCCCTCCCTCCCCTTCTTTTCCTCCCCTCTAATCTATTAAAGTGTGTTTGGGTAATATTAATGCTATGTTTGGATAACAAATTAGAAGGGAAATGGAAGGGAGGGAAATAGGAGGAAGAGGAAGGAAGGGAAAGTGGAGGAAATGATGAGCTCCATTTTCCCTCCAAATCTCTCCAATTTTGAAGGGATGGTCTTTATTAAAGGAGGAGGGAAAATGGATCCCTCCCTCCCCCTCCCCTTCCCTCCCCCAACATATTACCCAAACAAGGAAGTTTGTCTCCCTCCCTTTCCCTTCCCTTCCTTTCCTTCCATTTTTTGTTATCCAAACATAGCCTAAGGGAAGGAAAAGAAGGGGAGGGAAGGGAAAGGAAGGGGGAGGAAGAAGGATGAGTTTTCCTTCCAAATCTCTCCAATGTTGGAGGGATCATTTTCTTAGAATTTAATCCCTCCTTTTCTCTCCCCTCCAATTCCCTTCATCCATAATTTGTTATCCAAATGAAAGATACTCCCTCCCTTCATTTCTCTTCCCCTCTTTTCCTTCAATCCAAACACACTGTTAGTGTTTATAATATTTCATACAATTTAGACTTCATGTGTTTCCTGATTTCCTCTGTTTCTTAAAGAAAACTTCCTGGAACATCTCAGCAGTTGCACTGATGAATCCTACTGTTTTTACTCCGTAGCTTATTGTTTATTTGGGGCTTTCTGTTAACCGGTGGGTCTTTGACTTTTTAAATATTTTGACTTGTGAATATTGTTAAATTTTGGTAAAGTGAACACCTTTCTTACCATTTAAACATATCCCTTGAGCTTGACAAACCTATTTTCCACCATCGAAGGGAAATTGGAAAGGTTGCTAATTCCAATGGATTTCTTGGTGAAATTGAAGTAGGGAGTGGATTCATCAAAGAAAATTCTAGATGCCTTCTAGTGGTGGTGTACTATTACGGGGCGTTTGGAAACAGGGATAGGGATGATGAGGATAAGAAGGTAGGATAAGGATAAGGAATTATTAGGTGGGATAAGGATAAAATTATGATATCCATTGTTTGGAATGAGTTGGGAATTAATTGGAATAAGTAGCAAATTTACTTAACTACCCTTACTAATTTTTCTCCTCTCTTCTCTTTCTTCCCTTTCATTAAGGGCAAATTTGTCTTTCACCTTTTAATTTTTATCCCCCAAACCTTATACTTGCCCCCTTTTGTTATAGAAATAGAGGGATAAGCCCCAATTCAGTCCCCATCCCTTTTATATGGAATGTTTTGTATCCCCTCAAACAAACAAGGGATAATGGGACATGAAGGATTATAAATCCTTATCCCACTAATAATCCCCACAAACAAACATGCTATTTAGTGGATATGCCTAAAGGAGTGGAATAGGAGACTGAAGAGTAAGTAGAGGACTTTCATCACCTGGAAGTTCAGGGCATAGTTCATCATTTTGAATGTAGAAAAAAGATGCATACCATATACTGTAGAGGATTTAATCAACTAGAACGATTTCATCAACTTTAGACTATGCTGTAGGTGGTCTTCTCCCTTCATTCCCCATGTGTCCTTGTCTAGTTTCAACTGCCAATTAATTTACTGCATACCTTATCTTCTTAGCTTTACTGGCAACTGGAATTTATTTATTTTAACTGCACAAATTTCCATAGAGAGCTGCAGACACTGGATGGGGTCCTGAGGAGGATAAGAAGTCAAAGTGGGTGAATGACAATCGTTCAAATGATAATAAAAGATCACGGGATGCTCCACCTAGTCATGGTCCAGAGCGGAAAAAACCTGATATTTATGGTGGAAGAAGTTCTGGAGGAAAGGAAATTGCTGACAAGAAAGTTGAAGATGGTTTTGACACAAGAGACGGGGGCAAGCGATCAGAATACAAGGATGATCGAGACAAGCGACCACTTGAAAGATCGAGGTATGAATCTGAATCAAAATCTAGAGATGATTATGACAGAAGGGGAGAAAAATGGTCAAGGAGGAGTGATACACAACCTTCTGTGAGGGATTCGCGTAATGAGAAAGACAGGGATAGAGATAGGGATAGAGATAGGGAGAAACGGTCATCCTATACTAGGGATTCTTCCCCTCAACGTCATAGAGACAGGGATGATGGTGATCAGCGCCGAGCCAGACGTGATGAAGATTACCATAGATCTCAGAGAAAATAGGAATTTTAACTTGTGTAAGCTTTCTAGGACCAGCATGATTTTCCCTCTTTTTCTTATGACGAGGATAAAGCATTGCTTCTCTGTTACATTGATGTATACATTGTACTGTTACTTACTTGCTTTATTAGTTTCTCCCTCAATTTTGGGATAGTAAATGCATCTGTTAAACCTAATGGCGTCTGCTATGATAAAATACTGACATAATTGATTTTCTGACATTTTCTCACTGTTGTCTAAAGCGCTTTTTATGCTTTTGGAGGAGTGTTTTTAGCACTGTTAAGGTTTCTATTGTCACCCACTTGACGAGAGGAATGCTAAAAATTAGTTTGGAGAAATGTTAGTTGTTGAAATTTGGAGAATATTTGCAGTTAGGATTCTAGGATCAATCTGCACACTGTGACATTGTAATTTGTAAACGTTATCAATTAATGGCTTGTTTCCTCATAACAAAGGGAAATTTTATTGCTACTAGTATTCATACTTCTTAATCAAAGTGGTACATCTGCAATCTGCTTTATTCTTGTCTCCAGGTGCGTCAGCACTAAATTATTCTCGGTGAGAACTAACTTTTAGTTTTTCTAAGCATTTTCTTCTTTAGAAGATGATACTAACTGAGTCAAGCCTGGCACAAGGACCGGACCTTCATCGAGGGGAACCAAATTCCCTCCGTCTCCTAGTTCAGCTGAATTTTTATCTGCCTTTGCCTGTCTTTCAAAACCTTTTCCCACTGCCACTTCTTTTGTTGGGGCCATATTGTCTGAATCTGGAATAGATGGTTCCTCCAATGTGTCAAGTATAAGTTCTTCATTTTCTTTGGTAGCTTGTTGCTCTTCACTTATATTGTGTGCTTCTGCATTATCCCATTCTTCAGTCACAGTTATAACATTCTTGGTCTCCCATGCCTGGAAACTCCTGTCTGGACCAGGTTGCCACATGATTTCACCCATGCTGTTCTTATGCAAGACTTTCTACTGGATAGGCTTCCCAACCGGCAATTCCTAACAAACACGGGAGCAGAAGAAGAAAATCTATCACAATTTTTTGGTTGCTAATTTGCATATGTATATCCAATTCCTATAGACTCTTACCAAAAACAGACTCCAGATGTGGCCTTCTGACCAGTTGAATGGTATGGCCTCTGATGGGTTCCATGACCCCAGAATTGGGTCATCGCCTACTATAAGAATTTGATCACCAAATTGGCACTCTTTCTCCACCGGAAATTTCACACAAACCGACTTGTAGAGCTCTGTTGTTTCAGCTCCTGCTCCAACCTACAAAGCCGAAGTTATAAGATACTTAGATTAAGTTCATCTCTCAAAAATGCTGTGCTTTTCTTTCATAAAATGAAAAAAAGTACACATCCCTAGTGTACTAGAATAAGGTACAAGAAGGAAAACAGTAATATTGAATTAGAGAGAAGAACTAACCTCTGACTGTAACAATGAGTGGCAGTGAAACAGTTTCCTAGTTGGAGATAAGCTTAGTTGAGGAAGATTGACACAATGTTGCATCATTCTAATACTGTCATTTGCTGCAAATTTCCTTGCAAGTTTTACAGTCTTTGGCAACAATAGGGATGTTCTTTGCTCATTTACGATGCGACGAGAATCGGCTCCAAACATCTTGGCAGAATAAGCAGTTTGCGATCCCATCACTTTCATTATGCAATTCAAACTGTTGTAGAGAAAGTATAGAGGGTTGAAGGAGAGGTTGCTTGATACTGTAGTTGCTTTCAGCTCAATAAAAACAGCTTTTTTTTCTGGCTAAAGATTTCTGGGAGTTAGTAATTTATCGTTACTTGAAAACTAACAAAGGTACAGCTTCAATTATTATGAAGTTGAATCTAGTACTTTCTTAAATACTACTTGCAAAATAAATTTCTTGGGAAACATGTTTCACGAATTTTGCTAAATCTACTATCTACCACAAATCTTAAAGTAAGGCACTGGTTTATTTTGTTCCCCACTTGAATACCACAATTTTGTTCCTTAGTTGAACTCCACTAATTTTTAGATGTATTTTATACTACCTCCGGTCCAAATTACTCGTAACTTTGGAATATTTTACATCTCACAAATAATACCCTAAAGTTGCGAGTAATTTGGACCGGAGGTAGTATTTATTTTAAAGACACTATTTTTAGCTTCTTCTGTGTTTTTTTTGTTTTTTTAACTGTATTTTCTAATGAATTATTCAACTTTGAACATGAATCTAGTTGATAAGAATTTTTATCCAAGTGACTTCCTTTTTACTCGCTATATAATTTTATAATAAGGGTGGAAAAGTGAAGAGAAAAAATTATTGTGTGTGTAACATTTGTGAAACTATTTTTAAAGATAATGAAAGATAAAAACATTTACCTAACTAAATAAAGCAAGCAAAATGGGGAACTTGATCATATGAAACGGTTAAGCTATATATCATTGTTTACTTTTTATTGAGGAATATATCATTGGTTACTTCACATTTGGAGGGTCCATTTATAAGTATAAATTATTAAAACAAATGCAAAGTGCTAGGGTATCTAGTCATATGAAATACTAGAGCTGTCAATTCGGGTAAACAGATCGGATTTGGGTCGAGTAAGAGTGGGTCGGGTCAATTCGGATTAATTCCATAACCTAAGCGGGTCGGGTTTGGGTTGGGTCATGCTTGGTCGGGTCACGTCGGCTCATACTTCTTATCGGGTTTGGGTCGAGTTAAAAACAGGTCGGGTTATATTCGGGTCGGGTGAACATTAGGTCGGGTTTAATTTAATTCGGGTTTTCACGGGTTGAAACGGGTTAGGGTAATTCTCGGATTCGGTTCAAGTCAATAATTTGCGGGTTAGAATCAGGTTGAGTCATTCTTGGGTTTGAGTCGGGTTCGGTTCAAGTCAATAATTTGCGGATTATAATCAGGTCGGGTCATTTTCAAGTCGGATCATTCTCGAGTTCAAGTCGGGTTCGGTTCAAGTCAATAATTTGCGGGTTATAATCAGGTTGGGTCATTTCCAAGTAGCGTCATTTTCGGATTCAAGTCGGGTTATGTTCAAGTCAATAATTTGCAGGTTACAATCAGGTCGGGTCATTTCCAAGTCAGGTCATATTCGGGTTCAACTAACTATAAATAGATAATTATCATTTTTATCAAGCTAATTATTTCCTTTGACTATAATATATATGGCAATATACTGGGGAACTATATTCTATAATTTAGGAAGATAATTATCTTCTTTGACCATACAACAAATATATACTATATTTAACTCTTAAATTTGAGGATGATGCTCCTTTCTTTTGCTGGCCTAGAATGAATTGGTCTCTCTAGACAAAATGCTTTCATCAACAATAATAAGGTGGTCTAAATTGCATTTAAGGTGATTTGAAATCAGGTTAGGAATAATTTGGGTTGAATTTAGGTCAGGTCAATAATAAGTCGTGTTAATTTTGAGTTGAGTTAGTAACAGATCGAGTTGAAATTTTGGATAGGTTAAGCAATAAGTCTGGTAAAATTCGAGACGGTTCAATAGTCAGGCTTAATTTGGGTCAGGTCAATAACAAGTCGGGTTGATTTCGGGTCATGTTTGTAATAGGTTGGGTTAAAATCGGGTCGGGTTTGGAACGGATCGGGTTGATTTCAGGTCAGGTTAGTAACAAGTCGGGTTAAATTCGGGTTTTGACGGGTTAAAACAAGTTTAGGTCAATTTCGGTTCAAGTCGGGTTCGGTGCAAGTTCATTAAATTGGCCGTTGTAAACCGGTAAATTGGTTGTTTAAAGGCAAATTAATGGTTCCACCCACCCAATTGAACTCTCGGAGAATGTTAGGGATCATGATAAAAATTTCGGCAATTTTTATTCTGGGCAAAAAAAGTCAAAAAATTCCAAAATTAAAGGCTAATATCCACGCTTTTCGAGAAATTTTGAAGGTTTCAGGGCCCGGTGTCGAAAAGTCTAAAGATTTTAGGGAATACATTTGGGGGTCATATAATGTCATTTGGAACCAAATATGATCATTATATGTTGTTATAGATGTTCGTGGTAGGTTTGAGTTAATGAAATCGGTGCAAGTTGTAAACGGGTATATTGGTCGTTTAAAGGCAAATTGGATGGTTTCTCCCACCCAATTGGACTCCTGGAGGATATTAGGGACTATGGTAAACACTTTGGCAATTTTTATTTTCGGGCGATAAAAAGTCAAAAAATTCCAAAATTAAAGGCCGTACGCTTTTTGAGAAATTTTGGAGCTTTCAAGACCCGGTGTCGAAAAGCCTTGAAATTTTAGGGGCTACATCTCGAGGTCATATAATGATGTTTGGAACCATTTATGATCATTATATGTTGTCATAAATGTTCGTGGTAGGCTTGATTTAATGAAAACGTTGCAGGTTGTAAACCGGTAAATTGGCCGATTAAAGACAAATTGGATAGATACACCCACCCAATTGGACTTTCTGAGTGTATTAGAGACCATGGTAAAAATTTCGGAAATTTTTATTTCCGGGCGAAAAAAAGTCAAAAAATTTCAAAATTGAAGGCTTATCATATCCACGCTTTTTGAGAAATTTTGGAGTTTTCGAGACCCGGTGTCGAAAAGCCTTGAGATTTTATGGAATAGATCTTGGGGTCATATAATGTCGTTTGGAACCAAATATGATCATTATATGTTGGTATAAATGTTCGTGGTAGGCTTGATTTAATGAAATCGGTGCAAGTTGTAAACTGATAAATTAGTAGTTTAAAGGCAAATTGGATGGTTCCACCCAGCCAATTGGACTCCCAGAGGGTATTAGGGACCGTGGTAAACATTTCATCAATTTTTATTTTCGGGCGATAAAAAAGTAAAAAATTCCAAAATTGAAGGCTAATATCCACGCTTTTTGATAAAATTTGGGAGGTTTCGGGACCCGATTTCGAAAAGCCTTGAAAATTTAAGGAATACATTTCGGGGTTATATAATACCGTTTGGAATCATATATAATCATTATATGTTGTCATAAATGCTCCTAGTAGGCTTGAGTTAATGAAATCGGTGCTATTATAAATCGGTAAATTGGCCTTTTAAAGACAAATTGGATGGTTCCAACCATCCAATTGGACTTCCAGAGGGTATTAGAGACCATGATAAACATTTTGCCAATTTTTATTTTCGGGCGCAAAAATTTAAAAATTGAACATTAATATCCACTTTTTTGAGAAATTTTTGAGTGTTCGTGGCCCGATGTCTAAAATTCTTGAAGATCTAGGGAATACATCTCGAGGTCATATAATGTCGTTTGGAACCATATGTGATAATTATTTGTTGTCATAAGTGTTCGTGGTAGGCCTGAGTTAATAAAATCGGTGCAAATTGTAAACTGGTAAATTGGCCGTTTAAAGGCAAACTGGATGGTTTCACCCACCCAATTGGACTCCCGAAGAATATTAGGGACCATGGTAAAAATTTCGGCAATTTTTATTTTCGGGTGATAAAAAGTAAAAAAAACTCCAAAATTAAAGGCTAATATCCACGCTTTTTGAGAAATATTTGAGGTTTCGAGACCCGGTGTCGAAAAGCCTTGAAATTTTATGGGAAACATCTAGGGTCATATAATGTCGTTTGGAACCATTTATGATCATTATATGTTGTCATAAATGTTCGTAGTAGGCTTGATTTAATAATTTGGGTTGAATTTAGGTCGGGTCAATAATAAGTCGTGTTAATTTTGAGTCAAGTTAGTAACAGATCGAGTTGAAATTTTGGATCGGTTAAGTAATAAGTCTGGTAAAATTCGGGACGGGTCAATAACAAGTCGGGCTTAATTTGGGTCAGGTCAATAACAAGTCGGGTTGATTTCGGGTCATGTTTGTAACAGGTTGGGTTAATTTCGGGTCGGGTTAAGAACAGGTCGGGTTGAAATCAGGTCAGGTTAGTAACAAGTCGAGTTAAATTTTGGTTTCGACGGGTTAAAACGAGTTTAGGTCAATTTCGGTTCAAGTCGGGTTCGTTGTAAGTTCACTAATTTAGCCGTTGTAAACCGGTAAAATGGTCGTTAAAAGGCAAATTAATGGTTCCACCCACCCAATTGGACTCCCGGAGAATATTAGGGGTCATGATAAATATTTCGGCAATTTTTATTCCGGGCAAAAAAAGTAAAAAAAAATCCAAAATTAAAGGCTAATATCCACGCTTTCGAGAAATTTTAGAGGTTTCGGGCCGGTGTCGCAAAGTCTTAAGATTTTAGGGAATACATCTGGAGAACATATAATGCCGTTTGGAACCATATATGATCATTATATGTTGTCATAGTTGTTCGTGGTAGGCTTGAGTTAATGAAATCGGTGCAAGTTGTAAACTGGTAAATTGGTCGTTTAAAGGCGAATTGGATGGTTTCATTCACCCAATTAGACTCCCGGAGGATATTAGTGACCATGGTAAACATTTCGTCAATTTTTATTTTTGGGCGATAAAAAATCAAAAAATTCCAAAATTAAAGGCTAAGATCCACGCTTTTTGAGAAATTTTGGAGGTTTCGATACCCAGTGTCAAAAAGCCTTGAAATTTTAGGGGATAGATCTTGAGGTTATATAATGTCGTTTAGAACCATTTATGATCATTATATATTGTCATAAATGTTCGTGGTAGGCTTGATTTAATGAAAACGGTGCAGGTTGTAAACCGGTAAATTGGTCGATTAAAGGAAAATTGGATGGATACACCCACCCAATCGGACTCCCGGAGTGTATTAGAGGCCATGGTAAAAATTTTGGCAATTTTTATTTCCGGGCGAAAAAAAGTCAAAAAATTCCAAAATTGAAGGCTTATATCCACGGTTTTTGAGAAATTTTGGAGGTTTCAGGGCATAGTGTCGAAAAGCCTTGAGATTTTAGGGAATTGATCTCGGGGTCATATAATTCCGTTTGGAACCATATATGATCATTATTTGTTGTCATAAATGTTCATGGTAGGCTTGAGTTGATGAAATCGGTTGTAAGTTGTAAACTGATAAATTGGTCGTTTAAAGGCAAATTGGATGGTTCCACCCAGCCAATTGGACTCCTGGAGGATATTAGGGACCATGGTAAACATTTCAACAATTTTTATTTCAGGCGATAAAAAGTCAAAAAATTCCAAAATTGAAGGCTAATATCCACGTTTTTTGATAAAATTTTGGAGGTTTCGGGGCTCATTGTCGAAAAGCCTTGTAAATTTATGGATTACATCTTGGGGGTTATATAATGCAGTTTGGAATCATATATAATCATTATATGTTGTCATAAATGTTCGTGGTAGGCTTGAGTTAATGAAATCGGTGCAAGTTATAAATCGGTAAATTGGCCTTTAAAAGACAAATTGGATGGTTCCACCCACCCAATTGGACTCCCGGAGGATATTAGAGACCATGATAAATATTTCGGCAATTTTTATTTCCGAGCGAAAAAAATTTAAAAATTGAACACTAAATATCCACTTTTTTGAGAAATTTTTTAGTGTTCAGGGCCCGATGTCTAAAAGTCTCGAAGATCTGGGGAATATATCTTGGGGTCATATAATGTCGTTTGGAACCATATGTGATAATTATTATTTGTTGTCATAAGTGTTCGTGGTAGGCTTGAGTTAATAAACTCAGTGCAAGTTGTAAATCGGTAAAGTTGCCGTTTAAAGGCAAATTGGATGGATTCACCCACCCAATTGGACTCCCGGAGGATATTAGGGACCATCATAAACATTTCGGCAATTTTTATTTTCAGGCGATAAAAAGTCAAAAAATTCCAAAATTAAAGGCTAAGATTCACGCTTTTTGAGAAATATTTGAGGTTTCGAGACCCGGTATCGAAAAGTTTTGAAATTTTAGGGGATACATCTCGGGGTCATAAAATGTCGTTTGGAACCATTTATGATGATTATATGTTGTCATAAATGTTCGTAGTAGGCTTGATTTAATAAAAAACAGTGCAGATTGTAAATCAGTAAATTGGTCGATTAAAGGCAAATTAGATGGATATACCCACCCAATTGGACTCCCGGAATGTATTAGGGACCATGGTAAAAATTTCGGTATTTTTTATTTCCGGGTGAAAAAGTCACAAAATTCCAAAATTGAAGACTTATATCCACGCTTTTTGAGAAATTTTGGAGGTTTCGGGGCACGGTGTCGAAAAGCCTTGAGATTTTAGGGAATAAATCTCTGAGTCATATAAAGTCGTTTGGAACAATATATAATCATTATATGTTGGCATAAATGTTCGTGGTAGGCTTCAGTTAATGACATCGGTGCATGTTGTAAGCTAATAAATTGGTCGTTTAAAGGCAAATTGGATGGTTTCACCTAACCAATTGGACTCCCGGAGGGTATTAGGGACCATGGTAAACATTTCAGCAATTTTTATTTTTGGGCGATGAAAAAGTCAAAAAATTCCAAAATTGAAGGCTAATTATCCACGCTTATTGATAAAATTTTGGAGGTTTCGAGGCCCGGTGTCGAAAAGCCTTGAAAATTTAAGGAATACATCTCGGGGTGATATAATTCCGTTTGGAACCATATGATCATTATATGTTGTCATAAATGTTCGTGGTAGGCTTGATTTAATGAAATCGGTGCAAGTATTTAACCGGTAAATTGGTCGTTTAAAGGCAAATTGGATGGTTCCACCCAACCAATTGGACTCCCAAAGGATATTAGGGACCATGGTAAACATTTCGACAATTTTTATTTTCGGGCAAAAAAAAGTTAAAATTTTCTAAAATTAAAGTCTAATATTCCCGCTTTTTGAGAAATTTTGGACGTTTCGGACCCCGGTGTCGAAAAGTTTTAAAATTTTATGGAATACATTTCGGGGTCATATAATGTCGTTTTGAACCATATATGATCTTTATTTGTTGTCATAAATGTCGTTATACGCTTAAGTTAATGAAATCGGTGCAAGTTATAAACCGGTAATTTCGCCATTTAAAGGCAAGTTGGATGGTTCTACCTACCCAATTGGAATCCCAAAGGGTATTAGGGACCATGGTAAAAATTTCGGCAATTTTTATTTTCGGGCGAAAAAAGTGAAAAAATTCCAAAATTAAAAGCTAATTATCCACGGTTTTTGAGATATTTTGGAGTCTTCGGGGGCCTGGTGTCTAAAATCCTTGAGATTTTAGGGGATAAATCTTGAGATCATATAATGCCGTTTGGAACTATATGTGATCATTAAATATTGTCATAAATGTTCGTGGTAGGCTTGACTTAATGAAATCGGTGCAAGTTGTAAACCGGTAAATTCGTTGCTTTAAGGCAAATTGGATGGTTTCACCCACCCAATTGGACTCCCGGGGGGTATTAGGGAGCATGGTAAACATTTTGGCAATTTTTTTCAAGGATAATTATTCGCAGAAAAACTCCTAACAAATTATTATTGAATTTATCTTTAGGTGATTTTAAGAGACAAATGTCAATAGAGTTTTTTTTTTTTTTTTCATTATTAGCACAATTATGAGAATAATAAAACCTTTTTGGTATAGGCGTATAGCCGTATAGGAGGCTTTATTAGGTTTTATTTATGTGAAAACAAGAAGAGAAAAAATATACCGATTTTAAACCCTGATTTCTTGTAAAATTGTAAGGCTCATAAACCTAGTATTGATCACAAGTAGCAAGCACTTCCTAAATATAGCAAGCGAGAAATGTTATATGAGTGGAAGTGAATTATTAAAGTGAAGTTGACAACTTCATAAATCTCTTTGTGCATGTTTTTCCATTCTCCGTAACTAACGGTTTGTCCTTATGAAAATTGTGCACAAGAAATAATCACCTACATTTACAATTCTGATCACATCTTAACAACATTATTGTTATAGTTGTGTTTAATTCACAATAACAGTGTTCTTCCTATACTCATAAACTTGCACTTATAATTCTAATGGAAGAACAACAACGATACAGCACGGTAAACACCGTGCCTGGCTACGTCAACTATAGGCATCGTCCTGCTGTAAGATCAAGGCATGGAAGTTGGATATCAGCCTGGTTTCTCATCTGTATGTAGTTTAATTTTAACCAGCCTTTTTCTTGTTTTTGAATATATGTGTAACTTAATAAGCGCGATTTTTATTGTTTAAAGGGTCAGAGGTAGCGGAGAGTGTTGCTTTTTCTGGAATCTCAGGAAACTTGATGGTTTTTTTGACGGATAAGTTAGGAGAGTCTACGGCAATGGCAGCTACGAATATCAATGCTTGGAAAGGGGTTGGTTTTATCCTTCCTATCGCGGGTGCTATAGTTGCTGATACTTGTATGGGCAGATACTTAACCATTGTTGTTTCTTCCATCATTTATATCATAGTAAGTATCACTTCAATTCATATATTATACATAGTCCTAGATGTAATCGAGGGCAGGGTGGTTTGATGTTTTATTGTCAAGTTTGTACTATGATACAAATGCACATAAAGTTGCTAATTATGTACTTGTATGTTTTTATGTTCATTTCAATTGGGATGGCTTACCAGGGGCTTGGCTTGATAACTTTGTCAACGGCGTTACCTACCCTTATGAAGGGTGGCAATCATGAATTGTTGCAGAAAATAATGTTCTTTGCTGCCCTGTATCTGTTTGCTCTTGGCAGAGGCGGGCAGAATCCTTGTATACAGGCTTTCGGAGCAGATCAGTTTGATGGAAACGATCCTCAAGAGAGCGAAGCCAAAAGCTCTTTCTTTAACTGGTGGAACTTCGGTGTTTCTATTGGTGCTTTGCTAGGTCTAGTAATACTGAGCTATGTCGAGGACAATCTCAGTTGGGGCCTAGGATTCGGAATCCCTTGCATTATCATGGTCTTTGGCACGGGCTTGTTCTTGCTGGGAACTATGACTTATCGGTTTCCTCTAAAAGTTGAAACCAAAAATCCATTCAGAAGGATTGGAAGGGTATATGCAAAAGCAGCAAGAAACCGAAATCTTGATCATCCTTTTTCTGAGCAACGACCCACTCGTAGACAGCTGAGATGCCTCGATAAAGCCTTAATTGTACGTGAAGATGATGTGGATGGAGGTTGCAGCGAAGAGGAAGTAGAAGAGGCGAAGGCAGTCCTTAGGCTATTTCCCATATGGGCAATGAGTTTTGTGCTAGCCATTGTGTATGCTCAGAGTGGGACTTTTTTCATCAAACAAGGCGATACAATGGATAGAATGATTGGATCCAAGTTACAGGTACCATCAGCATCCTTACAGGGTCTCATGAACATCACTATGCTTATCACAGTACCTATTTATGACTATGTGTTCGTGCCAGTAGTCAGAAGACTAACCGGAAAACCTAATGGAATAACAATGCTTCAAAGAATTGGAATCGGGTTGTCCATAACAATTCTTACAATGGGAGTTAGCGCGATAGTAGAGAGAAAAAGGCTAGAGCTTGCTTCGCGACATGGACTGCTTGATTCGCCAACAGCAACCATACCAATGAGTGTTTGGTGGTTGCTTCCGCAATATGTGTTGTTCGGATTCACAGTTTTATTTGCCTTGGTTGGCCTTCAAGAATTTTTCTATGACCAGGTCCCTAATGAATTGCACAGCGTTGGACTGGCTATCACTTCAAGTATACAAGGTTTAGGATACTTTTTGTGTAGCCTCATTGTATCGTTCGTCACCAAAGCAACCAAAATAGGTGGGAGAAAGGGTTGGATTACTGATAACTTGAATCGCTCACACCTTGATTACTACTATTGGTTGCTTGCTGGTATAAGTGCCGTAGATTTGGCTCTTTTCGTCTATTTTGCTAAATCATACAAATACTACAAACAAAGACATAGCTTCGAATGAGACAGACGATATCACAATGGTGTCAACTCCTTTGAGCAATACGGTCTCTCCCCAAGACTTAAACAAACAAGGGTCATATGTGAAGGTGTCGAAATGTCACTGCATCCCAAAATTTTATGGAAATTGTAAGGGCAAAATGTGAATACAAGGTCAAAATGAGTTAGCTTACTCTCTCCAAAAATCTACCATAGTTTTGATGTAGTATGGTTGATTTTCTATCTAATATTACAGCTAATGACAAATGTAAATATATATACAAAGTATTTAGTAATCAAGCACATGAATACATATACTCCCCTCAAGTAGATAATATAGAAAATCTTTCCTTAGAGCATTGCCACTAATGGGCATTTTTTTGGTTACCCAATCTCTCTCTAACCACTTTCTCACTCCTCCTCCCCATGGGCATTTTCTTGGTCATTTTTATTCTACACCAATGGTCAAAAATTATAATCCCCACCATTCTCTCTCCTATTTTTAACCCTATACCCCACCAATATTTATCTCTCCTACACATCATTAAATTTGTAATTTAGTATTTTTTAATTTTATTGTTAACAAAATTTTGTATTGATTAAATTATTTATGAGTAGTACAATATTAATTATTTTTAATATTAATTTTTGCAAAATGTATTTTTTAATAAAATAATAATATTTATTCTTAACTAAATTTTTTTATTGATTAAATTATTTATGAGTACAATATTAATTATTTGTGTCATTATTTTATGCGAAATTTCATTTTTCATTAGTACAACAATAACGATTACAACATTGGAACATAATGATCGTACACCAATCATACAAACCAAATAAATTAACGATTACAAAACTATTTATTCATTACGACCGTATTTTTGCCAAATATGCTCAACTAAATCATCTTTCAAAGAAAAATGGGTTTGGCTATCACGCAGGGTAATTCTTCTTTGAATATACGCGTCAAAATCAACGTTTGGTGGTCGGCCAACGTCAAATTCGAAAGGCTCGTTGTTATTCACTGTGGCACTTGTACTCGGACCGGACCTTTCTCTATGAAGCTGAGGGCGATCTTCTTCGTAATACCTTCTCAAAACTTCGGCACGAGTGTAATTGTGTCGTTCATCCTCGACAATCATGTTGTGCATAATGATACAAGCTTTCATTATGTCGCTCAAAATGTCTTCGTCGAAAGCAAGTGAAGGTTGTCGTAATATGGCAAACCTAGCCTGTAGAACTCCAAACACACGTTCAACGTCTTTCCGAGCTGCAGCTTGTTTATCTGCAAATAACTTGTCCTTAATTGAGGATATGTGATACCTTGTATAAATGTTGCCCAGTTCGGATATATACCATCTATTAAGTAGTATCCCATGTTGTACTCATGGTCGTTTACCATAAAACTAATTGGTGGTGCCCGACCTTTCAAAACATCGTCAAACACCGGAGCGCGGTATAGGACGTTCATATCATTACAAGAGCCGGGTATTCCAAAAAATGCATGCCAAATCCATAAATCTTGATCCGCAACAGCTTCGAGGATAAGGGTTGCATTCTTGCTACGACCTGCGTATTGTGCTTTCCAAGCCATAGGACAGTTCTTCCACTCCCAGTGCATGCAGTCGATGCTACCGATCATGCCCGGGAATCCACGCATTTCATTTTGGTGAAGGATTCTCCTTAAATCTTCATCTGTTGGACTTCTTAAGTACTCGGCCTCAAAATGCTTGATCACCCCTTGAGTAAAATGTTGCATTGATTTTCTAGATGTTGTTTGACCCATGCGTATGTATTCATCTACGGCATCCAGAGCAACACCATACGCTAACATTCTTATTGCAGCGGTGCATTTCTGCAGAGGTGATAAGCCAAGCCTACCAGCTGCATTCCTACGCTGCTGGAAGAACGGATCGCCCTCAACCACTTTATTCATAATCCGACAGAATAAAGGTTTGTGCATTCGAAATCGACGACGAATCTGATTTTCGGAATACACGGGATTTATTGCAAAGTAATCATTGTACAATTGCAAATGCCCTTTCTCCCTTTCTCTATCTCCCCTATGTTGCGGGACTGTTTCATCTTCATTTACAATTTCGGTCTCGGATGGAGGTGGTTGAGGAAGCATTATGTTAGGTAAGTGATTTGTGACAAATTCGTCAACTAGATTATCAAATTCCGCATATTGATCTGAATCAGAAGAATTTGAGCTTGAGGCCTTTTGAATTCGATCAACTTCGTTGAATCCACTTCCAGTTAACGGACCCGCTTCATCATAACAACTTGTCCATAACAGTACATCTGCCGCCATCCTTCTCCAACGGTTCTCCAAACTCTTCGCATTTCTGGGTGGTAGTATTTCTGGCTTCTTAGCTTGAACCATGTCGTACGCCGCAGATATTTGTCGCCAAAGTTCAGCAGCTTTCATGCCCGTACCCATTATCGCATTTCCACTGTATTTTAAATATAGCCCAATAAGAGCTTCATCTTCTGCGACTGACCAAATACGACTAGCTTTAGCGAGTTGTTGGTTGGAACCCACCCGCATTCTTTGAGTCGACGGAGGGTATTGAGGTGTCTCAGGCACATTTTCTTCTTGGCTATCATCGTACTGAGAGTTACTTCCTTGGTAGACAGGAAGTGATTGCTCGTAATCAGTGTTTTTAGTTGGAATTTGTGGAGGTATTTCAAGTTGTGGAGGTATTTGTTGTTGTGGAGGATTTTGCAGAGAGGTGTTGCTCAATCTTTGTAGGAAAAGTTGAAGTTGAGGTTGATTCATGAAATTCTCATCAAAATCATTACAATTTTGAGAAAGTAGAGTAAAAGGGGTTATTGGGATCCATATCAATTTTTTTTTATTAATTTCAAAAACTAACACAATAATAACAATAATAATAATAACTATTATAAAAATAATAATAATAATAATAATATTAATAACAAAAATAATAACGAACAACAATAATAATATTAATAAGCTAAAATAATAACAATAATAATTATACTTCCAATAATAATAATAATAATAATATTTATTTTAATAATAATAATAATATTTATTTTAATAATAATAATAATAATAATATTAAAAGGATGACTAATTATGAGGGAGAAATTGAGAGAAAATGTAAATACAACAAATTTATGTGAATTTTGAAAATATGAAAATATAGGGAAAATGGGTCTCTATTTGTAGAGAATTTTTTTTTCTAGCCGTTGGTATTTTTTTTTTTTTTAAATTTTATAAGCACAAAATACCCGTTACAAAATTGTTACCGTTGCAATTATCAGGAATTTCCTGATAGGTCCAACTCACCTGACAGGACGCGTGTCAGCGCCTGATTGGGCGTGCTGACGCGCCTGTCAGGGCTGCCAAAATCATTTTTTTTTGCTTTTCCTACCCTCAAAACGCAGCGTTTTGAGGTGAAGCAAAGCATATGCTTCCTCAAAACGCTGCGTTTTGAGGTATGCTTAGCAAAAAAAAATTTAAATGCGGCTTGCACGTGGGGCCTACTTCTTCTTGGTCAGTTTTTTAATTTTGCCCAAACTTTGATAAAAAATTGATTTGCCCATGGGCATTTTTAATTTAGACCATTGATGGGGAGTTATTTTTTGTTATTAAACCCCAAAAATTACCCATGGGCATTTTTCTCCCCATTGGTGAGAGTGCTCTTACATGGTGGTGTGTGACATTGATTTTTACTCTGTCAGTTACTAATTTAGATTATAAATTATACTATTAGTCTATTAATAAAAAATCTACCATAGTTTTGATTATGAAACGATTGAAACAAAATAGAGAGAAAAATGTTTAATCGTTACAAATAATATAAAACGGAGGTAGTATTAACCTATTACGAGTAAATAATAGTCCCGGTGCCACAGGTTAGATGATATTCCTGGTGCCGATTTGACCTCATGTTAGTGATCAACTGAAAACTAGCACAAATTACCAACACAAAAACCAAAACCCTAACAAACTTGTCAATTCCCTAATTCAACACCAAAATTCAATCAATAAAGAAGAAACAAAAAGCAAAATTAAACCACAATCAATCAATCCAAAGGCATACTCAATAATAAAAATATCATTATTATTAAAGTAAGAGTAATTAAAAAAAAAAAATTTACAAATAATGAAAGAAAATTAACGACGAGAATCATAGTCAACGACCTCGGAATCAGTGACAGATCTAGAGTGCTGAACAATACATCGACCAATAGAATTAATCCATTCTTCCTTCTCTTTATCAGAATCTGCAATGAAGTACATCGTACAACCGTCCGAGGTTGCGATCTCAAACGAAAAGGGTTTATTTAGCGTATCCTCGGCACCTTTCACGGTCAGGCAACGGCCCACTTCGATAACGCCACGTGGAACAGAGGTGCGGGTGACGGTTGATTCTTTGAACCACAAGAGCTTCCCTTGTTTGAGGACGAACCAACGCCGTCTCCAGGTTTTGATGTACTCGCCTTGTTTGTTGAGCCACCCGACCCGTTCTGGCTCGGCCCAGAATTCTAGGCCCATGTAGTCTTCCGGGTTTGGGCCCGACCCTAAAGCTCTCAATATGGTATCCATTGATTGATTTGTTCGAGGTTAGTTTCAGATGATTGAGGAGAGAGAAAGAAGAGAGAGAGAGAGTTGTTTCAGGGGCTTTTGCTTTTTGGTTGGAAAGATTGATGAAGGTGTTATTGAAAGGAGGAGAAGGTTTTGGTGTGTTGTGTCGGTCACGTGATTACATACGACGTCGTTTTTTGGCTTTTGTTTAGGGATTCGTTTTTACCGGGGAGAATAATAGAAACCAATGCTTTGGGTTGAAGGGGAGAATCAATGCGATCCATATATATAATGCATGTAGAATGTCACATAAGCATACCATATCGTAATTTAATCCCATAGAATTTTGATTGATTTAAGATGCCGTATATAATTAGATTTTAAGATAAAATAATTTATGAGTTTGATTTAGATACGAACATTTAAAAAAAGAGGGTAGATTTTACGAGTGACTTATGTATAATCATGTATAATCATATGTATTGGATGTATATTTTTTTATTTGGATTTCTATGGTTTATGGTTTAATGCACATAATTGATCCAGCACGGGCCTGGTCCACTAGGTGTGTGGGCCGCTAGGGCTGGACTTTTTTTTTAGGGGTAAGGGGTGGGTCCCTCCTTAATTTCCTATCATAGGAATATCAAGGGTGTATTACCGTATTACCCACAAGGGGGGGGGGGTAATGAGCCTCGAACCCAGGAAACTCCCACAGGAACCGAAGCCTAGCTTCACCTGAGCTATGGGCTTCTTGCTCTTTGTGAAGCCAAGATAGAGTTGTGAACTTGTGGCAAATTCAAGTTTTAGTTGACAACTACAACCTAATTCTGCAACACAACTACATAACCTATTAAAATCATCTTATCTTGTCTAGGTGATCCACATTATTCAGTCTTGATGTGCTGTTGACAGCTAGTTATATGTAATCTTAACAAATATTTTCATCACCAATTATTCTTTTTCTAATTTACTAAATGATTATATCTAAGCAAATCATATAATCCATCTATCAGTCCAGAGAAACATTCATGGTGACCTCTCATCTATCATTACTTCTCTTGGACTTCTCATAGGTCAAGTTAGGAAGCAATCAAACAAAGCAATTACTCGTAATAAAAAAAGCTTCTAATTTCTGATCACTGCTTGTAATTCCGTACTATCATAAGCATAAAAATACACTTATACGTACTTATGGAGAGTGATCAATTGCCTTCCAATATTCAATTTAGATCAATACTTGGATTATATCAAAGGACATTATCCCTAGACAATTCAAATGTAGTTTTGGAATAAAAATACGTAGTACTTGAGATTGTCTCATTTTATCATAGGAGAGTGGACAAGAGTTTCTACCCGTCACATTGGACAAAAGATGATGTAAACAACATTGCCCTTAGAATAGAATAATAGAGTGTTTTTTTAATACTGCATCAGAATGAAGATTTGATTCTTTATTTTCAAGAAATATAATTCAACAGAATACAGATTTGGAAAAAAATTCCAATTTTACACTTGGTATGTTATGATGTTATATACGTTTACGATGATTGATGAGCATGTTGCACAAACAGGGGTTTAACTTTTGAGCTTCTTTGCAACCTCGGCAAGATACTTACCTTGATAAAATGCTTGCTGAAGTTCCAGCTCCGATGGTTGACGAGATCCGTCTCCTGCAAATGTTCCTGCACCATATGAAGAGCCTCCCTTCACCTCTTCCATTTCAAATATGCCCTTCCCAAAGGTGTATCCCAGAGGAACATATAGCATGCCATGATGAGACAGTTGAGTCACGGCTGTGAATCTGTTAGAACAAGCAACAAATTCACAAAATTCTAGTTAATCTAACAGGAATTTCACATTAAGCTACAATTACATCAAAATTCCACAAGTCAATGCCTCCTATCAAGCAAATTAATACTTATGCTCTTGTATAATGATAGATTTTTAAAAAATAGCGAACTTTTACAAGCAAGAAGACATTACACAATTTGTTAAATTAGACACAAATCAAAATACACAGAAATAGGAAAGTTATGGATGTATACATACTATCCTGATTTCTTTCCTAGGATTATAGCAAAGAAGGTAACCAATAATTAGCAAACCAAGAACTAGCTATCATGCCTCAGACTATAATTACGGCATTCACTAATACTCCTCCCATCAAGAACAGATTATCAAAGGCAGAATTTAATTAAAAGACCTTTTTAATAATTTCTCTATAATTCCTCTACCGTATTCAAAGATTCATTCTTTGGAAGCTAGGCACGCGACTTGATAGTGCAGGCACAAGACAAACAAAGAATAGCAAGGTCATTCTTACAAACCCCTCATCATATAACATTGATGAGGATGTTTTTGCAAAGTCAATTAGAAACCATTACTGAATTCTATTTTAGAAAAAAAAAAATGACAATTTCGTTCTAGACATTATAAAAAGAGTAGAGTACACAACTGTTAATCTGTTATACTTTGGACAAAAGACCAAGGATATAGCTTAGACTTGTAGAAGAAAATCAGGACAAGTTTGGGTGCAAATATGAGTCCTAGATTGGTTAAATCAAGGTGTTTCTCTATTTGGTCCAAATTGAAGTGCACATTTAGCGATCATACAGATCATATGAGCACATCAGCAGATGAGGATAAAAAAAATACCAAGTAGCTCATAGAAGACGTGAAATGTGGCTCTTATTATGGTAATTTTATAGATGATTTTAATGTTAATACTGGACAAGCTGTGAGCTTATATGAAATAAAGGTGAATTGGACAGAAATTCTCAATCTTGTTATTGGAGCTTTTATTTTGAAGCTCTGTAGAGCACATTTGCATAATTTTTGGAGAAAATTTTGCAAACCAAATAATGGGAAATACATACCTTATTTATCATAGTGCAAAAGAAAGTATAAGCAGATTGTAAGAGGAATAGTCCAAACAGAACTTAGCTCAAAGAAGGATAATCAACCCAGTCTGCTGCAGTTATTAACAAAGAAGGATAATCAAACCAGATCAATAAGGTAATGATGTGCATTACTCTTCTAGAGGAAAATGCACATTATACAAAAAGTTCCATAATCCACCAAAGTCTCAACTCAAACAATGCAAGTCAGCAGCCTTTATAGCTCTTTAATTTCACACAGTAAATAGACTGACAAATTGAGATAATGCATCTTAAGCCAAATATGTCAATCCACTAAGTTATCATAAAATAGCAACTATATCATTCATGTTAAAGGTTTTTTTTTTTTGGCAACAGCATGTTAAAGTTAAAATTAACATGCAAAAGTATGCATTGTTTTCTCATGCCCCAAGGCTACAATAGTGTTTATAGGGAACTTACGCAGAGTTTTCCTGGCCTCCGCCATAGAATCCAGTACTCCAAAAGATGCCAGCAGGTTTACCCGCAAGTGATTGAGATTTCCATAAGTCATGTGTGGAATCAAAAAAGGCCAGAAATTGAGAAGGCATCATTCCGAATCGAGAGGGAAATCCAAAAAGAAACCCATCTGCATCCACTAGGTTTTCTGGTTTGATTTCTGTAACATCACTTGGTCTTGGAGGAGCCTTCATCTTTTCCAATATCCTTTGGGGAAGTGTCTCGGGCACCTATTCAAACAGCTACTAACTAATTAGTAATGGATATGACATCAACATTGCCCAATAACCTCCAAAGATCCTCCCACCCCAGCTAGGACAAGAAAATCAAACATTCATAGCTATATCTATCCAATTATAGAGTCATTGTTCAAGTTAACCTATAATTTGATACATACGTTACATAATGATCAATTGATTGTTCAGAAAAAGTAAAATTAAAATTAATAAAACACTATGCAGACAAACCTATGCATCAACTACAAAACAAAATTTAAATATACAAGATGTTGCTGAAAGCCATCAATATGCCAAATTTTAGTTCATTACATTGCAAAAATTGCTGGGTTATTAGTTCTCCCTAAGCCTTTAACCCACAATACAAGTTCAACTTATCTTCCATATCCATATGATCAGCACATTAAAATATTGATGCATTATTACTTATCAGTTTAAAGTTTCAAGTCTTTCAACCATTAATATTACTTAATTTGGAATGAAAGGAAATACTTGTACTAATCAACAACATTACAGTTAGCTGATGTTGGTTGAGAATAATTGATGTTGTACAATCCCAATCACCCAAAAATCGGAAATTTCGTAGATACAAACTACAGGTAGGCAATTCTGGGAAAATAATGAATATGTAGGGTTTGTAATTCAGTTCTTCTCAACCAGACATACATGTCTTAATCAACTAACACAGGGAAAACACTAATAATGCAATAGATGAGAGTTCTATTCATTTCAACCGAAAACCCAAGTGGGGCTAATTGATTAATCACGAAACGCGGAAGTATTATAAAGATCATAACTATCATCCGGACAGAATTGAGCTAACTACACTAGCATGAAGTGCAATGAATGAAATTGAGCTAAATGTACAACATACAACCAAGGGAAATAAAAATTGCAGAATTAATTTATACTTGATAGTTGATAAAATAACCAACTAAAAGGGGGAAAATATGGTTAGGTCTAGGGTTCCCAAATTAAATGCTAAAATTTTAAAATTCCCACAAAATCAAAGGTCAAATTTACAGATAAGATATAATTATTGAAATGGGAAGAAATTAAAAGGGAAATTAGAAAAGAAAATACCAGCCATAATGAAGCTTCAACATCTTCAACTGAGCTAGCTCCTCTGTGTACTTCTCTAGCCATAGTTTCGACATGCCCAAATACAGAGTAAAACCTGAGGAATTTGAGAAATTGGAGTTGAAATCGATGACAAAATTTTCATGAAAATTAAGAAGGAATTATGCAGTAGAAAGATTTTTGAGGAGAGAGAAACTTACACAATGTAGACTTTGGTAGTAGACATTGCTGCAATTCTGCAACAATGGAGAAGAAAAAGAACAACAACACATTGTATTGAAAATATTTTGGATGGCCTAATTATATACGTAACGTCAGTGTGAATTGAGAGTATTTAGTTTTGGGGTTGTTTGGGAACTTTGAAAGGGGCATTCTGGAAAAGCGACTAATTATTTCTCGAGTTATAGAGGTTGTTATTCGCTAATCATAAATTTAGTGTTTCCCGAGTCATGCTTTAAGCGTGTGGAAATGAAATATTAGACATTAATTATATTTAAGGACATGCAAGCGCGGTCCATATAAATAGTTACAAAAGTTGGGAAAAAAGGCTAAAGGCAAAAAAAATACCCGTATAAAACATTATGGGATTTTCATTTTACGTTGTATATGGCTTTGTTGGTGATTACTGATTAGCTTATAAAGTTATAATCAATGATTAATGCTAGTGATAGACATTGTTTTAGCTCTTTTTTTAAAGGAGACAAAAATCAAGTATTGTTGCACCAAACCAATTAAAGAAACAGTAACAGGTTCACATTATTCACAAGAAAACTTTAGTTAAAGATCACTATCAAATAATCAAATGTTGCTTTCAAATGTTAATCTTTGTCATACAAATGTGATAGACATTGTTTTAGCTCTTTTTTTAAAGGAGACAAGAATCAAGTGTTGTTGCACCAAACCAATCAAAGAAACAGTAACAGGTTCACAACATTCACAAGATAACTTTAGTTAAAGATCACTATCAAAATAATCAGATGTTGCTTTCAAATGTTTGTCTTTATCATACAAGTATAATACAATGAATACTTCTTGATGTTACAGCAGCACAAATATATGAATCATATCCTAGTTAGTAAAAGAAGTTAAGAAGCTATATATGTGATACAATAATAACACAGGTAGACAACTTCTAGTCTTACTGAAGAAATGATGACTCAGCAAGATCAATGGCTCGAGAGAGTGCTGCAGCTTCTTGCTCACATTGTCTCTGCTTGTCTGCAGGATCGCTGTCTCCCATGATGTCAGCTCCGACTTGGAGATGAGCAACCCATTCTCGTCGTTTCTGCAAATTTTTGGAATGATACAAATTTTCAGAGGCTTTACCAGTCGGAAACACAATGGTTTTTGAAGCTAGGGTGATGTCCATGTCCTTAGAGAATGAAATGCAGCCAAAACTTCCACCATATGGCCCTCGCCTTTTCTGTTCAAGCTTATCTATCAGTTTAACTGCTTCAATCTGTATTTACCAAATTGGTTCATGTCAAAAGAATGCAGAAATGGTATGGTAAGCATTGAACATTCCTAAAGGCCGTTCAAAGATTTGCAGAATATTTGCAAAAAAGAAATCAACCTTTGGTTCTCCAATGAAAGCATCTGAAGGCAAGGCACCCCGGAGAGCATCCCAGCAAGTCGAATACACATCAGTAGCCTACATAAGAGAAAACCCAATATAAAGGTCATGCAACAGAACTTCAAAAATCTTAGTTGAAGAGACATCTTCCCTTTAATGCCTAAGACCAATGGTTCAATTATTTGAAGACTACACTTGCTCAAAAATCAAGCTGTCATCAGTAGTGAAATTTCTAAGTTTTAGGCAGGCAGAAGTATTAGCTGCCTGTGGCGGTAGAACCAGCATAACATAGGCCTTATTTTGTTGAATTTTCATTTTATGAAGTAGAGTAAGCCATAGAATATAAAAGATAAACCTTTTTGCAACTGTTGTTTCCCAAGTCAGCAAGCCTGGTGTTCTCTACATGATGTTTATTGCCATTGATAAGCGGCCTTCCTAACAGAATATTCTCCTTAAATATCTCAGATTTTCTCTCAATGGTAGAAAGAGTTGAATTAGTAAACTTTCCCTGCAGAAAAATAAATATATATCAGGCCATCAGTGATTTGAGAAAATAAGGTTATTCCAGAAGCTAAATATACACTACTGTAACAGTTTTACCTTTTTATCAACATAGTTGAAAATGTGAGGGCTTGAAGCAACAAGAATACACCCTCTAATCTGTTGAATCATGAAGATGAGAGCTACATGAAGTGTTATTGTAGTGAAAAAAAAAATTACAGATTTTAAAATGATTCTCTACAGTTTTTCTCTTATGCTATCACTGGCCTGAAGTGTATTTTACTGATCAAAAGATTCGAAATTGACTGCCACTGATTGTAACTGAAGTTGAAGAGAATAGTTTCTGAGTAAGCTTACTTGTATATAAGCCATAAAAGAACTTGGATCCACAATACTCAATGCCCTATAAACTTCCAATGGATCCGAGAAAGTTCTCCTTATAAACTGCTGACTTAGAACAACTTGGTGTATGTCACCATCTAAAATATGCTCCTTGGCCTTTTTTATTGCTGTCTTATATGCTTCAGTTGTTAGACGCAAAACCTCTAACTTGTGATGTTGCCTCTGAGCATTTAGTTCTATTGAGCCAGAAGATAGCCTTGGACTGATCAAAGAGCACAACAAAGAGCTGATGAGGTTATTTCAAGAAGAGTAACACACAAAATGAAAGAGAGAGGCTGCTCACTTGTTTATATCATGAACCTTAGACAACAAGGAATCCAAGCATTCCATTCCATTGTCCAATGCCTCATCTACTGATGAAAATCGATCCAATTGAACCCAGTGAATGGCATGAATTTTCTGAATTCACAATAGTGGCAAAATATTATGACAAGTGGGAGTTATTTGATAAATAGAGAAATGAATTGCAGTATGCATCATGATAACACTTTAAAAAGAAATTACTACTCTGAAAGATTAATGTAATATTCAGGAATTAAGGTAGCAACAGAAGGTATAAAAAAAAAAAAAAAAGGATACCTTTTCAATATGATCAAACACAAGCACATCATCATACAGACCTAGATGTACATCAGGGAGATCACTGTCATCTGCTGGGGCACTTGAAAATGCGAGGCTTTTCTCTGCATAACGCACCGTATCTTGAGAAAAATATCCAACCCATCCACCTGATGCACCAAAAAAAAATCAGGCTTTTTCTTACATTTCTCATTCCATTCACTAATCAAATTCTAAAAAACATTGAAAAGATATTTGGTTGAAGCTACAACTCAATGTCAACCAGACAAGTACTAAAACACGTGAACATTAGTCGCGTGAATGCTATAATAGATAAGGCATGAAACTGGTATTCGATGGGGCCCTTGACCAGTAAAGCAAAGGATCACCCCCTCTGAGCCAATATTATCATACCACAAAACACTTGAGGAAGCTCATCAATGCACTGAGGAGTCCATTTCTCTGTAATTCTACGAGGAATTGACAACGGATCTTCCAAAAACTCCTCTCTCCTCCACCCATCACGATGATTAATCACGGTAACAAAATTCTCCATGGCTATAACTTCCATTGCTGGATTAGCCCCAACGATACTATACCTTCCCTACAAGTAATTGACATCAAGATTGTAAGTTTTCTTGCATAAATTCAAGAAAGCGTAATGCTAACAAATAATGATGATCATTGATACTTACAACAGCATGTAACCCTGGCTCCACAGACTCAAACAAGAAGCTGGGTGCTTCATGATCATTTTCGTTTACTAAACATCGATATGCAAGCACGGGTGTCAACTGATCAGAGAAAATGCACTGCGATAATGGAACCAAGTTTCCTCTTCTAGACTTTTCCACAAACTTAGCAGACTGGTCCACTGTACTCATGACATAATATATCAGCAAATCTTAAGTAATATGCTTGTAAACAACAAATTAAGAATTCAGTATGAAAAATTAAACTAGTTTGGCTATTTAGAAGGTTATATAGTGTTACCTTGTGATGGAGAGGAAAGAACTGAAAACACTACAAACTGTGTAGAATGAACAGGCGGATGGTTAAACGGACGGATTGACAGCATTGAGCTGCAAGACTGAAAAGACGACGACAGATTTCGACGACGGCAAGTAGACGGCACAAGAGGCAGAGTTATTGCTACAGCCATTTTCAAAGATGAACAGCTGAATTTCATTGAAGGTCAGCTCACTATGATATTCCCAACTGCTGCACAAGAATTTTAGTCCCAATTGTCTTGTCACTTGTTTGTTTAAAGATGTTGCTTCCATGAGCTTTAAATGCTGAAGCATGGACTTGTTTACTGGGTAGTTCTGGCCTTAAATTTCATGTGGTTATTTGTTGGCATTAAACACCTCTGTTTTCACATATGTTTATCTTACAAAGTGCAGTAAATTTTCCTTTTTACTGGCATAAAAATTTGCCATAAACCATTGGTCAAACAACAGCTTGTCAAGTTCTATTTAATTGCGGAGTAATTCACAAGGTAAGCGTGCTCTAGAGAGAAATTTTACTTTTGGTACAAAAGAAAGCAAGCAATAGAATTAAATGCTCAAGCAAAGCATGAACAATTGACATTGGAATATATATCCCGTGAGTTACGCAACAAAGAGATAGGATAAATACTCAATATTCTCGGGATATAGAGTACAATATTCGATAATTACATTTTATCCACATAAAAAGTGCAGCAGCCTATGTAAATGCAATAATGCAGGTCTTCCACAAGAAAAAAGATAAAGAGTATCCAGGCTAGGAAAGAAGAGTAATTATGGGGAGATCTCGGCTAGGCAATTGGTGACCTCACCAACAATCAACAAATAATGTTACTGTGTTGCGAGGTTCTGAAACAACTCTGGAAGATGAGCATTCGTGAGCTTGGTCCTTTTGCTAATTTCGTGCTTCTTCTTCTTAGGTTTACCTTTGGAGGAAACGCCTTGAATCTGTGCTGCAGCCCTTCTCTGGGCAGTGTTTGTAAGAGGCTTGATTCCAGTTTTCTGAAGTTCTTTCTCAACATCAAGAAAATCGCGTGGCAATTCAATGCTCCGGAAGAGTTGTTTCAGATCATCATCTACCTTAATAGGAACTCGGGGATCATTTGGATATACTATATCTTCCTGGGAATCAAAGTTTGAGAGCAACCAAACTTTTCGATCGGCCTTCAAGGCCTATGGAGAAAATACACTATCAGCAAGTTTTTACAGCAGTAAAATAAGGTTCAAAATTTTGAAATCAATGACAGACTAACAGTAAAACAACGTTGGAATTCTGCTTTTTAAACTAAAATATATGATCCATCCTTAGCAATCCTTTAAGCTAAGAATCACTATTGACTAAAATCCACCATGAACTCAGCTTCAACAAATGGAATCATATTTTGCATTCATGGAGAAAGATGCTTCAACAACAGGAACTCAGGATGATGCTTTCGACAACAGGAACTTAGGATGATGCTTTCAAATATAAAGGAAAATGATTCAAAACAAAACTACCAGAATGCTAATTTTGGTTGACATGACACATGAGATACGACCAGTAAACATAACAGGAAAGTGATACATTGCCCCCTTAAGTTGATTCAAGTGCAAGATAACCTCATTAACGTATACAGGTACCCAATTGCCCCCTAACTTATTCACTGAGGCAAATTAGTCCTTGCCAACTTTCTACCAATCAGTATTTCAAAAGGCATGTGATTACCAAAGGTGATAGGGCTCCTAACTTCCTACAGCTTGGGCTTACAGATAGAGGGATGAGCTACACTAAATTACCCACTGCCTCTAGAGAAGTTATTTCCAAGAGCAGGGTAATGAGGAATCGAATTATGCAAAGGCTCATTTTTGTTTGTTGGGTCAAGGGATGAACTTTGGACCGAGCACCTTATCAGATTGGAGGCTGAGGCGAAAGGGTCCAAATCAATGTATAAAAAAGCTCAAGGCGCGCTGAAGCGATAAGGGTTATGCAGCGCCTAAGTGTGCCTCTTTGAAGTGAGGCGCACTATATAAACACTTAAAAAAATTGGCAGATATTTGCTTTAGGTGCGCCTTATTGAAAACGCCTCGCCCAGGCCAAAAAAAGCACTTACCCCCTATTGCCCTGTGACTCAGTGCCGCTTTTTCAAACACTGGTCCAAATACTATTTAGGACAAAGAACATCACTCACCCTTTCAATAAAAAATTATAAGTTCCCAAAATGATTTGGGGTCAACTTATATGAATCTTCAAAAGGTAACATAACAAAGTTTTACAAAAAGGGCTAAGGAGATATTAAGAGAAAACCCAACAAGAGGACATAAAATATGAAATTTATGAAAGTTTTATAAAAATGGCTAAGGAGAGATTAAGAGAGGAAAAACATGCAAGTAAAAGCACTAAAAAGGTAGAAAACCATAACCACCACCACCACCTGAATCATGTCCTTAGCTGTGTGGAGTTAACATCATACAAATCCAATGATCAGCAATCAACTGGCCAATTACTCATAAAAACAAGTCTCCCCGTCATTTTCCACACCATCATCATCATACTCAATTAGTCATCGTCATTCTCCTAATCATTGTCCAGTGTCCTCTTCCTCAGCATCAAGAACATCATTCTAAGATTCCTCATATTCCTAACTCTTCTCACAATATTAAGGAACTTTTTGAATTGGTGGGAGATCATAGAGATGGAAAGGTTGAGCAGGGAGTGTGTCTTAATTCATTACCTCAATCAATACCAGCACAGAGTTACAATTTCATTCCTTTACATTTCCTTGGCAGCACGTTT
Organism: Chenopodium quinoa; assembly: GCF_001683475.1. Lineage (NCBI taxonomy): Eukaryota > Viridiplantae > Streptophyta > Magnoliopsida > Caryophyllales > Amaranthaceae > Chenopodium > Chenopodium quinoa. Next base: position 936,825 of record NW_018743669.1, on the reverse strand, counting down.
CATTATTTAATTTTATTAACTCCCTTTCCTTATAAAAGAAAAGAAACTACAATGGTAGAAACACATGCATAAAGCCCAATACCAATAAATGAGAAATAATAAAAATATACATAATTAGACTAGAAACTAACTAACTACTAAAAAATTAGAAGTGCCAATTTTGGGTGGAATCATTGTCATAAATCATGTGGAAACCATTACATGCATCATATATAATATAGGGTAATTGACCTCAATTAAATGTGAATAAGGGGGTTTAATTCCTATGAAACAACTATCAGAAAATTTTGCCAATTTTCTAGTTAACATTCTATATGTGTATATCACATAGAGAATATATATATATATATATATATATATAAGAATCCACTGGCACGTTGAAACTGCTATTACAATGATACTCAAGATAGGCTAGGAAGAAAAGATTGAGAAGAAAACTTAGATACCTGCAAGTCCTCCATCACATTTATATAAGAATCCTTTAAATCAATGATTGGCATGCCTTCTGGATATCTCCGTATCAAGACAAGCAATTGGTCCTTGTTCTTAACTTCATGCTTTGACTGTAAAGATAAAGGAAATCAAACAATTTAATTGGTAGGAGAATAAATGGTTTCACTATCAAACCCAATGAGGTGATAAATAAAAATAAACCATTAAGGCCTACCTTGTAAGAGAAACACTGCCCATCATAGCTCACTTTTGGGTTATTCTTCAAACTTTCAAAAACAGTCTTATTTGCATAAACATCGACATGGCATACTTGATTGATTTGCTCAGGAGTTAAGGCTTCCCTCCGCTGCAATCAACCCAAAGACATTATACAGAATATCCAGCCAACATGTAATACAAGATTATTCCACCACTTATGTTCTGGTCTTTGCTTAAGCACATTCAATGTTAACAAAACACTGTCATCTATTAATTAACATAATTCTCTTGGCAATTAGCCATAACTCATTGTATAATTTTGACATGTACAAGTGCAACACAACACAGCGCGTACCTCTAGAAGCAGATCAATGACACGCTTAATTTGAGCTCCAGCAGGAGCCTTTCTTATGCTATTAATGATCTGAAGCCTCTCGGTATCATTTGAGAATTTGACAGGAGGCCTTGCATTTATAGATGGTGATGCAGTTGGCAAAGTTGATTTTTGTACACTAGAGTTATGCTTTGATGAATTGGAGGACTTGGTTGAAGCTTGTTTTTCAGAAGCAATACTCGAAAGAGTTGACTGACACTTCTCTTGCTGTTTCCGAAACCTCGCTAAATTTTCTTGGAGTGACATCTATCGCAACAATGGCATAAAGGGAAACCAAACAACACAAAAGATCAAAAGCATGGCAAACAAATTCAAATTCATCCAAACACGCAATTTGATCATCCAATGTTTCAACAACGGATAATACTCACATACATTGATTCACACATGCTAACTATTACAGTAGCTAACAAACACATAAATCTGATAACAAAATCTTGTTTCCAACAACAAAAGGAGAATACTAAACAAATTCTGAGAAACTCCTAACAGAACAAAAAGGAGGCCAATTAGAAACCCTAAAAAGTTTCGATTATTGGCCTGAGGCAGGGCAGGAGGGAAAACAGCTCTGATTTCATAGTTAAATCCTAACATTAAATTGTTGTGCAATACAATTTGATTCATAATTATTATAGGGATATTTGATTCAATTATCGATCTCATAATTTTAGGGATATTTGATATGATGATAACAAATACAAACAACTTACCTCAGAAGCTGCTTCAATGGGGGATCAAGAACTAGATTCAACGGAGAACGCCAACTGCGCTTCAATGGAGAACGTTGAGTGCGCTTCAATGGATATCTGACTATTTTGAGAGAGAGCAATTCTATGGATCCCTTATGACCCCCGTCAGGGCCGTCACAGTTATTTAAGGGATAGATCCGTCTAATAATAATAATAATAAATACGGAGTCTTTATATGATCGTCCAATTATGGAATAACGCAGGGCATTTAGTTCGTAAACTGATATGGGGTTGGAATCAGGAATGAAACCATAATGGTATGAGTTTGGAAATTGATTCTTAATACCATATGTTTGGTATGCTTATGAAATTCAATATTTTTCTTTTATTTGATACCTAAAAGTATGGGAATGAGCCAAACCGACCTCCCACCCAAGGTTTCTAAACCTCATACCTTGAGGGTTTAAGGTATGGGTTTAAAACTCTTAAGGGGGTGTTTGGTTCGCATGGTGGTATAGGTTTGGAATCAGGAATACTGAAATAGGGTTAAGGTGGTATCGGGTTGGAACTTGATACTTAATACCACGTGTTTGGTTCAATTCTGGAATGGAATATCATCCCCTTAATTTCATATATTTGATACCTAAGGGAATAGAATTAACCAAACCCACCTTCCCCCCAAGGTTTCTAAACCCCATACCTCATGGGTTTGAGGTATGGGTTTAAAAATCATATTTTTGATAACCAAACATATGGTATGAGTTTTGGTCATTCTAAACCCATACCTAATACATATAATCCGCGAACCAAACGCCCCCTAAAATCATAAAACAAAACATAATGTATGGGTTTAAACCATTCTAAACACATACTTTATACCTTAATTATGTAAACCAAACGCCCCTTTAAGGGTTTAGAGAGTAAAACTGTTTTAAAAAGTACGGAATATGGAGTATTAGTTTAAATTTACACTTCCTTTTCCCTAACGCGCGCGATGTGCGTGCCATAGTTAGTCATATCCAGAATCTCTTTCGGTTCAACCTTACATCACAAATTTAATAATTGGCAACATAATGAAATAAAATATATAAATATATATTTAGGGGTATCAATGTCCACATTAATCTTAAGAGTTAAAAATGAAGAGGTAATAATGATAATGAGGGTAAATACGTAAATAAACATTTTAAATAAAGACATTGCATATATACTAATATACATATCTATAAATATTACTAAAGTAGAAACCGTTGACATCATATCATCCACGTTGCAGCTTTATAAGAAAATTTTTCCCACCTAAATAAAATTTGATGTCATTATATTTTCTTTGGATCTAAATTTCAAATTTAATTTCTCGTCTTCTCAATTTATCTATATTCTTTTATTTATTTATTTTTCTTCTGTCACCAACTATTGATTTCTGATACATCTTACCTTATGCTTTATCGAACAAAATACTTTGATGTATATATTTATTTATTCTATATTTATTTTAATATATTTCAAGTTTAAAATCATATTTGCTTAATTAAAATTGTATAGTATAAATCTAACTTTTTTGTATATGCTCTAATTTTCATATTCGGTTTGTTCTTCTTCAACATTAATTTTATAAAATTAGCATTTACAATTGATGTTTATGTCTCTATAACTTTTCAGATACGTGGTAAGAATGCATAAAATATATATTCTATATATCAAATAAATGTGTGCATCGCACAGGACTAATCTAATATAAATTAAAAGATTGTCTTCTATCCTTTAAGGGAAATTAGCACAAGGCTTACTTGACTCTCCATATCCCAAATGGTTTGAAACTCAAGCAAGTATCTAACGTCTTGAAGGTTCCATACATGCACACATAAGTGAGTATTTAGTTATTTTAAAATAAAAATTGTAACCTTGACCCGACTAGTATACAAGTTTTATCATTCCAACTAAATACTTGACTCGACTTGACCCATCGAGTTAGACTTGGGTTCAATTTTTTTCTCACCCAACATGTACATTTATTCGTTCAATATACAACACGATAACACGACCAAACTCGTAATCACATCTAGCCCTCGGTCCTTCCCTATCCCAACTTTCTAAATCCCAAGGCACTCAAGCACACTTGACTAGAAATTGTATTTGTATAAACTATTTCGTATAAAGGTATTTTGGGCTTTGTTCAACTAGACAGCCCAACTCGACCCAACAAGGCCTAACCCAAACACTCCAAACTAGGGTTTCACTATAAATAATCATAAAACCTCCATATTATCTTTTCCTCTTGAAAACCTCCCCTTTCTCTTTCCTCAGTATTTTCCATCGATTAGGGTTTTGAAGTCGCCGCTTTTTTTCGTCTGATCACCATGAGAGCCAAGGTAATTTTTCAATCTCCTCATTCAATTCATCAACTCCAAATTATTATTAATGTCCATTAATTTCGACGCTTTTTTCCATTGATTTTGATTATTTTTTCGTCGATTTTGCAGTGGAAGAAGAAGCGTATGAGGAGGTTGAAGAGGAAGCGCCGAAAGATGAGACAGAGATCTAAGTAGAACGTTGTTATCAACTGCTGAGTTCGATTTTAGATTTCCGTCGTTTGTTTCGTCTTATTTCATCAATTTTTCAGCTATTTTTGTAGCTTATTGACTGGTTTTAGGTACTCAGTTTATGGTTATGTATGGTACGTTTTGTTAAACATGATGATATTTTCGGTATTTTTACTGGAGTATTTTACATAATTTTCGAGTTTTATCCTTTTATATATATGCTTAATTTCGTATTGTTCTTGGATCTATGATTGATTTTTTTTTCTAATTTCAATAACTTATTTAGAATTTGAATTAAATAGCGAGCGTATACTATATAAATCTCATCATAGCTTGAATAATGCTAATTATAATTTAGTTGATATCAATGATTGTTTATCTTCACTTGATTGGAGGTAATAAATTGGATTAGGGTTTTGTTGTTCGGGATGTCTGTTGTGTTTTGTTCATAGTCATTGAATTGAACTGTAAAGTGTTTTTTTTACACAATTTTTCTGTCAATGCATGTTACCAATGAATTTTTTTTATTAGAGATAGTATTTGAAAGGGGGGATATGGATTCAATTTGTCTGCAATTCTGTTTTTGTTTGGGTGATTTGGCTGAATGTCCGTTTTCACAATGGAAAATGATGATTGATTTAATATACTACATTGATCCTTTAGGACAGTGAAGTATTCGTAGATTAGTTGTGTTGTGGAATTGTTTGCTACAACTAGTGATCACTAAGTGTGAAATATTCGTAGATTAAATGTGTTTGTGGAATTGTTTGCTACTACTAGTGATCTCCTTATTGTATAAGAGAGCTATGATGGTAGATTAGTTTGTTGTATAGCTTATATTAGTATTGTTAAGTGATATTGGAAAGGCTTTATATCAGATGTCTTTTTGAGGACGATTACAAAATTTTTGTAAATCTTTTGCGAGTAATTTGGGTACGAGGTGATTATGCTCACAAGGTTTATATTGATTGAGAAGCTATTGATAGCAAAGGTTTAATTGGGTATATATGCAAATTTGAAGTATTCTTAGTTAGAGGAAAATCCTTTGAGAGGTTATTGTACAAAGGAGTACCTATTAGTTGATGGAATTAAGGAAGTGCCATGAAGAGTCTTCTTGCACTTTGCTGGTGGTTTGGTATTTATTAATGATTATGTGTTTTCCATGAGGTTAATCTTGTGTAGAGAAACTGCTGGTTTGGTATTTATTAATGATTATGTGTTTTCCATGAGGTTAATCTTGTGTAGAGAAACTGCTGAAGTACGAGAAAATATCTGGCTAGAGGGAGGAGATTAAGATTTCAGTATAAAATTACGTACTCGATGAGGATTGTCCTGTCCTTGTTTCCATTTTGGAGTCTGGAGGAGAGAACTTTGTCGTAGAAAGCTTTTGGATATTCATTTTTTGTGTCCCTTAAGTTTCTAAATACCTAGTATGAATTTCAAGAAAGCATGGTGTGCTTGTGCTCCCAAAATTATGATCTTCAAGTAAATGTCTGGTCCCTGTTGATGTACCCGGGTATTCATTCCACAGGACAGGACCATATAGTATTGTATACAGGATCATATATGTTCAGTGGTATACTAATACTTCGTGTCTCAATTATTATCTGTTTATTGCTAAACAGAAGTCCGGACTCCAAAGACCCCTAATTTGCATGGATGAATTTGGGTTGTAGTTTATTGCATTTTCCTATTTTTGTTGTTTATGGAAATATACAAGTACTAGATTATTCTTTAGACTGTTCTCATTTATATTCATTAGGCCTTCTTTTCAGTGAATGAAAGCAAGGGGCAATTTTTCTGCAACAACAATTCCTAAAACATGGCATTGGCTCGATTGGTTCATGACAAAATAGATTGTTTGGCAGAGTTTTAGTTGCATAAACTTGAAAAATAGATGCAAGTACTCCAAAAAATTAATCAGTGCTCTTGTAATTGCGTTATTTAGGAGGAAAATTGGTTTAAATGTAAGTTACGTTGGTTGATTTACAATATGCAAATGTGTATCCTGAGCATAAAGACCAAAAATGTGAAGGGATATCAAACAATCATATTTATAGCTCCTGACAGTTTATAACCTAATTTACCACCTAAATGGTTCATGCTTGTTGATTGTAAGCAATTTATTAATCTCAGCAATTCGGTAACTTTTTAAATTAAATAAAGCAATATTATACGGCAATTAACCAAAAGGGAAGGGTCTAATTAAAATCATTGCATTTCTAAACCATATGGACCTCTAATGAGCGACGCAATTTAAAAACTAGTTTGCTGTAAAACCTCGAAACCCAGTCAATTCCAATTAAGCGCTCCCTTAACCCTTAGATACTAGTTAAAAACCTTGGAACACCGTGCTAAGAATCTCCTAAAAATACATTTGCACTAAGAGCCCTCACATCAATGTGCATTATTTTGCTCATGAGCAAAATTGATGAGCAAAAATAGGTAAAAAGTTACTACATCAATGAGCAAAGTAGCATTTTAGAATTTGCTCATAGGATGAGCAAAATTAAAGGTGAACAGTAAAAGTGGGCCCCACAACTCCTCCAAAGTGGCGCCATTTTTTTTTTGCTTCTGCCACCCCAAAATGACGAGTTTTGGGAAACACCCACAACACCTCAACACCAAAACACAACGTTTTGGATGGCTAAGAAGCAAAAAAATTTAAGGACAACCGCTGACAGGGCGCGTCATTCCAGCCATTGGGGAGCTGACACGCGTCCCTGTCAGCCCTCTTCATCCAATCAGATTTTTGTTACCGTTTTAAAAAGGTATTAACTCTAAACGGCTATTTTGGCCGACTTGTAATTAAAAAAAAAAATATTTATTAACGGTTGTAATTTTTTTTCCTCTACAAATAGAGATCCATTTTGACATATTTTGGTATAGTTTCAAAATTCACAAAAATTGTAATTATTAATTAATAATTGTATAATTGTAATTTAGTAGCACTAAAATGTCATTAACCAAAACATAATTAATAATAATATGGTGATGTGTAAGAGAGAAATGTTGGTGGGGTATGTGAAAAAGTAGGAGATAGAATGATGAGCATTTTTTTTATTACTAGTGGGATAAAATTTGCTCACCAAAAATGCTCATGGGTGTGGAGAGAGAGAAAGTGGCTAGAGAGAGAAAGAACAATTTTTTTTTGCTCACTGATGTGAGTGCTCTAAGGCTCTAATTAGTTTGAAAAAAAAAATAAAATAAAAAATAAAGAAAAATACTTTTTTCAAGGTACATGATTGCAAACTGTCAATTCGAGTAAACGGATTGCTTTAGGTCGGGTCAATTCATAATAATTCCATAACCTATGCGGATCGGGTTTAGATTAGGTCATGCTTAAGTCGTGTCATACTTTTTATCGGGTTTAGGTCGGGTTACATTCAGGTCAGGTGAACAATAGGTCGGGTTTAATCCGGGTTTTCACGGGTTTAAACGTGTTAGGGTAATTCTCGGGTTCGAGTCGGGTTCGGTTCAGGTCAATAATTTGGGGGTTAGAATCAGGTTGGGTCATTCTCGGGTTTGAGTTGGATTCGGTTCAAGTCAATAATTTGCGGATTATAATCAGGTCGGATCATTCTCGGGTTTAAATCGGGTTCGGTTCAAGTTAATAATGTGCGGGCTATAATCAGGTTAGGTCATTTTCAAGTCGGGTCATTCTCGGATTCAAGTCGGGCTATGTTCAAGTCAATAATTTGCAGGTTACAATCAGGTCGGGTCATTTACAAGTCAGGTCATATTCGGGTTCAACTAACTATAAATATATAATTATCATTTTTATCAAGCTAATTATCAAGCTAATGATGCTCCTTTCTTTTGCTTGCCTAGACCGACTTGGTCTCCCTAGACAAAAATACAAAATGCTTTGATAAACAATAATAAGGTGGTCTAAATTGCATTTAAGGTGATTTGAAATTAGGTCAGGAACAATTTGGATTGAATTTAGGTCGGGTCAATAACAATTTGTTTTAATTTCGAGTCGAGTTAATAACATATCTGGTTGAATTTTTGGGTCGGGTAAGTAACAGAAGTGGTAAAATTTGTGTCAGGTCAATAACAAGTTGGGTTGAATTTGGTTCAATTCAATAACAAGTCGGGTTGATTTCGGGTCGGGTTTGTAACAGTTTGAGTTAAATTCGGGTCAGGTTAGGAACGGGTCGGAAATTTGATGGTTCCACACACCCAATTGGACTCCCGTAGGGTATTAGGGACCATGGTAAACATTTCGCCAATTTTTATCTTAGGACAAAAAAACGTCAAAATATTCCAAAATTGAAGGCTTTAATATCCACTCTTTTTGAGAAATTTTGGAGGATTCAGAGCCCGGTGTCGAAAAGTCTTGAAATTCTAAGGAATGTATCTCGGGGTCATATAATGCCGTCTGGAACTATTTATGATCATTATTTGTTGTCATACATGTTCGTGGTAGGCTTGAGTTAATAAAATCGGTGCAAGTTGTAAACTGGTAAATTGATCGTTTAATGGCAAATTGGATGGTTCCACCCACCTAATGGGACTTCCATACAGTATTAGGGATCATGGGAAACATTTTGACAATTTTTAATTCCGGTCGAAAAAAAGTCAAAATTTTCAAAATTGAAGGCTAATATCCACGCTTTTTGAGAAATTTTGGAGGATTCAAGGCCCGGTGTCAAAAAGTCTTGAAATTCTAGGGGATACATCGCGGGGTCATATAATGACATTTGGAACCATTTATATATTATCATTATTTGTTGTGTCATAAATGTTTGTGGTAATCTTGAGTTAATTGGTGGAAGTTGTAAACCGGTAAGTTGAACGTTTAAAGACAAATTGGATGGTTCCACCAACCCAATTGGATTCCCAGATGGTATTAGGGATCATGGGAAACATTTCGTCAATTTTTATTTTTGGACGAAAAAAAGTCAAAATTTTCAAAATTGAAGGCTAATATCCACGCTTTTTGAGAAATTTTGGAGGATTCAAGGTCCGGTGTCGAAAAATCTTAAAATTCTAGGGGATATATCTTTGGGTCATATAATGCCGTTTGAAACCATATAAGATCATTATATGTTGTCATAAATGTTCGTAATATGTTTGAGTTGATGAAATTGGTGCAAGTTGTGAACCAATAAATTGGTCGTTTAAAGGCAAATTGGATGGTTCTACCCACTCAATTGAACTCCGGGATGGTATTAGAGACCATGGTAAACATTTTGGCAATTTTAATTCGCGGGCGAAAAAAGTAAAAAAAATTCCAAAATTAAAGGCTAATATCCTTGCTTTTTGAGAAATTTTGAAGGTTTCGGGGCACGGTATCGAAAAGTCTTGAAATTTTAGGGGATACATCTCGAGGTCATACAATGCCGTTTGGAACCATATATGATCATTATTTGTTGTCATAAATATTCGTGGTAAGCTTGAGTTAATGAAATCGGTGCAAGTTGTAAACCGGTAAATTGGTCGTTTAAATGCAAATTGGATGGTTCCACGCACCCAATAAGACTCTCGGACGGTATTAAGGATCATGATAAACATTTCGGAAATTTTTATTTCCGGGCGAAAAAAAAGTCAAAAATTTCAAAATTAAAGGCTAATATCCACGATTTTTGAGAAATTATGGAGGATTCGAGGCCCGATGTCGAAAAGTGTTGAAATTTAGGGGATACATCTCATGGTCATATAGTGCCGTTTGGAATCATTTATGATCATTATAGGTTGTCATAAATGTTCGTGGTAGGCTTCATTTAATGAAATCGGTGAAAGTTGTAAACCGGTAAATTGGCTGTTTAAAGACAAATTGGATGGTTCAACCCACCCAATTGGACTCTTAAAGGGTATTAGGACCATAGTAAAAATTTCAGCAATTTTTATTTACGGGCGAAAAAAAGTCAAAAAAATTTCAAAATTGAAATCCACGCTTTTTTTTGAAATTTGGGATGTTTCGAGTCCGGTGTCGAAAAGTTTTGAGATTTTATGAGATACATCTCGGGGTCTTATAATGCCGTTTGGAACCATATATGATCAAAATATGTTGTCATAAATGTTCGTAGTAGGTTTGAGTTAGTGGAAGCGACGCAAGTTGTAAACCGGTAAATTGGCCGTTTAAAGGCAAATTGGATGGTTCCACCCACCAAATTGGACTTCCGGGGGGTATTAGATCCCATGGTAAACATTTCGACAATTTTTATTTCCTGCCAAAAAAAAGTAAAAAAAATTCCAAAATTGAAGGTTTATTAATATCCACTCTTTTAGAGAAATTTTGGAGGTTTTGGGGCCCGGTGTCGAAAAGTCTTTAGATTATAAGGGATACATCTCGAGGTCATATAATCCCGTTGGGAATCATATATGATCATTATAGGGTTTCATAAATGTTCGTGGTAAGCTTGAGTTAATCAAATAAGTGCAAGTTGTAAACCGGTAAATTGGTCGTTTAAAGGCAATTTGGATGGTTCCACGGTTCCACCTAGCAAATTGGACTCCCGGAAGTTATTAGGGACAATGGTAGACATTTCGGCAATTTTTATTTCTGGGTGAAAAAAATCAAAAAAATTCCAAAATTAAAGGCTAATATCCACGTTGTTTTAGAAATTTTGGAGGTTTCGGACTTGCTGAGAAGAAAATTTAAATGAAAAGATAAGGTAGATTGACTTTCACCTTTTGTAAACCAACCAAAGGAAAATCATTTTATCGTAATTGTTTTAGTAAACCAAACCAACCAACTAAACAGTCGATGAAAGTGAAGCATCAAGAAAAAAGAGACCAATTCTATGCAATGAGTTAAACATAAAAGCTTGGATTCCATTTATTACCAAACGTTTTGTGCATACAAATGATACATTAACTTCTATCTATATCAACATACAACACAAAAAGCCTAATTCCCTCCTCCCTAAATTCACAGGGCGAAGCCACTAATGCCATGCACATTTGAAAATGCACAGGTAACAATAGCATGGTCTTTACTGCTGTGATTTCCATCTATTTTTAAATGGTTGACACTAAACAGCTACCTTTGAAGACAGCACTTGTTGCAGCTTCGACATCAAAAGGCAAACAATAATACACTTTCTATTCCCTCTCCAAGAAAGATGACTCAGCGAGATCAATTGCACGAGCAAGGCCAGCAGCCTTGTTTTCACACTCCCTTTGTTCGTCTGCTGGGTCACTGTCAGCAACAATGCCAGCCCCAGCTTGAAGGTGAGCCACCCATTCTCTTCTTCGAGCATCCTTGTATGAATACATTGTATCATATCGCGTTGCAGTTGAAAACACCATAGTTCTCAAAGCAAGAGCTATGTCCATGTCACCAGTGAATGAGATTCCACCAAATCCACCACTATATGGCCCCCGTCTATTGACTTCAAGCTGATCTATCAACTCCATAGCTTTAACCTGTTCATTGTGCCAATGGACAATAAGCATACGGAGGACACCTCAAGGCAATATAAAAACTTATGGACCAATGTAATCGCAAGAAGCCAGACTTCAACATAAAATTCAAAGCGTAACTCAGATGGATTCCCACAGGGGTTGAGATTGTAAGCATACATGTAACATTGTCACACATACACAATATATTTAAATAGACGATGTTCGGGATTGTGTCCCAAAAAGATTTTTCCAGGTTTCAGTTATATCAAATGATGAGAACCTTAAGTGCATAAAATTGTAATTGATTTCATGAATCCTTCAAACGTTAGACTTCTAAAAATAGACTAAACTACTAAAACACTCTATGACTTCTAGCCTAGAAATATAAAATAATTACTGGAAAAAAAAATATACTTCTATCATATGAATGTCAGCAACTTCTTCAGTAACTTCTTTGGAGAGGGGGAAAAGGGAATTTTCAGATCAGATTTGGAATAAAAATAGAAGTTTCACAAAGATTTATTTTTTCAGTTACACAGATTTTTCTGGACTAAAACATGTATAGCTGCCTACTACACAGATGAAGACTTTCCCTTTTCAAAGTCTTGACATACAAAATGAACTAGACAACCAGGCAATACAGCATCCCACATTCAACTACATGCAAAAGCTGTCCAATAAATTTAACTCACAAACTCAGACAGACATGAAGGATAACATCATTTTAAAATAGAACAGAGGGACAGGAAAGAGAAACAGGAGCAGAGAAAGAGGGGGCACCTTTGGTGCTCCACTAACTGTCCCAACAGGTAAAGCAGAACGCAAAACATCCCAACTAGTTAAATTGTCGAGCATTTCCCCTGTCACCTGAGAAATTATCGAACGCTTAACAAAACTAAAAGGAGAGAAAACAGTTTTCTTTTTTTCTTTTTTTTTTTTTTTTTGGGGGGGGGGGGGGGCGTGTTAAGGAGAGAATTACTCACTGTAGAACTGATATGCATCACGTGGGAATACCGCTCAATATTCATAAGCTTTTCAACATTCACAGAACCGAATTTAGAGACCTGTTCGAACAGTAATCATCAGATTCCAAATCATAAATATCATAGGAGGAAAAATAAGGAACTTTTAACATATTCCAAATACAAAGATATTACTAGTATTTTATTACACTATTCACAACGATTCACATAAAATAAATTTGAAAAAATAAAATAAAATTGCTGTGGGATATGAAAAAACCTTTCCAACATCATTCCTCCCCAGATCAACCAACATTATGTGCTCAGCACATTGTTTTTTATCATTCAAAAGCTGATTTTCCAGCATTAAATCTTCCTTTGGTGTTTTTCCTCTTCTAATGGTTCCAGCTAAAGGTCTGTTAGTGATCTTCCCCTGCAAAATGCACAGATGCAGAAGCATTGATACAAAAGTGTAAAATGGAATTGAAATGGCTACTAAGACACACATGTGACAGCTAGTACGCCAACTATGATAAAGAGCATTAGTAAATCACTATCGAAACTGATAATTAATATATAAAGATTCAAATGTTGTAGCCAGATACCAGCAAAGGAAAAGATTGGGTAAGCATTGAATGAGCAAAAGCAATAATTAGAAATGGAAAAATAACATCAACAAAACTTACTTTTTTCACACGAGTCAAAATCTCAGGGCTTGAGGCAACCAAAATACACCCTCTTGCCTGACATGTAACAATGAATGAGAGGTAAGTATAAGGGTGGCCATAAAGAAATGTATAAGTACATATACAAAAAAAGTAACACATGCCTGTAGATATCCCATATACGGACTTGGGTTAACAATTCTCAATGCCCGATATACTTCAAACGGATCTGCAAAAGTTCGTCTCTCAAAACGTTGACTTAATACTATTTGAAAGATATCACCAGCCAAGATATGTTCCTTGGCTTGCAAAACAGCTTCTTTGTATTCTTCACAAGACATATTTGATGTCTTGAGTGTACTACCAAATAGGCGGGTCTGTAGTTTTATGGAGCCAGAGGGCAGCTTTGGGCTGAAATGCAAAAAGAGAAAAGCACAGCATATAAACACAAGACAAAATGTCATATGATATTATATAACACACAAAACTTGACAAACTACTCACGTTACTATGTCATGCACCCTTGACAGCAAAAACTCTAGGCGGTTAATTCCATCTTTATAAGCCTCCTCTGCAGAAGAAAAGCGATCCACACGAACCCAGTGTATCACATACGCTTTCTGAGATCACAAAGCAATCCAAGGAAATATTGAGGAGATACTACAGTTGTCCTGATATTTTTTCATATATAACCCTAGCATATGTAATTTTTTTAATATACCTATCACCCCAAATAACGATCAATATCAATGTCACTCACTTTTCTAACCATTACAGCTAGAGAATTTCACCTAATCCTTGCTATTATATCCATTATCATCGTTCAAGTACACTAATTCTTCCATACATAAAACAAAAACACAGAGTATCCATTTTTACAAGACTATCAACTTCAGTTTAAAAGATATATATAATGATGATAGAAAGAAAGAAAAAAAAGAAAAAGAAAAAAGAAAGTTGTGCAGCCATGAGTCCATGACTAGTGGAAAAGGAAAAACATAGCCTTCATAAGCATACCTTTTCCACATGATCAAACACGATGACATTGTCATATAATCCTAGATGCATGTCAGGAAGGTTCCTGTCATCATGAGGAGCACTTGAAAATGGGAGCTTCTTCTTCTCCACATAACGAATCGTGTCGTATGAGAAATAACCAACCCATCCACCTAACCGATTAACAACAACATAAAGTCATGCATCCTAGCATAAAGTTGCAGATATCAAATTATCAGAATATGCAAAATTAACATACTTATAGCGTAGTTCTAATCTGTACTCCAGGTAATGTAGAGAATTTATTCTCTAGAAGCAAATTAGCGATAGTAAAATTTGTTACTTTTTGTGAATAAAAGATTAGTTTTCATCGCCTAAATGCAGATAAATCATATAATTGATGGAGTGTTAGAAATTTGCATGATTATGCTATATCATACAATTGATAGTCATATACGAGGTATAAGTGAAAGATGGGGATCACACAAAGATAAAATCAAGAAAAAATAGGGAACTCAATGCTCTAAGATTACACAATAATGTGCACAATTATTTCTTAAACCAATGTAACAGAGTTGTGCTATGGCTGTAACTGAGCACAACAAACCTCAAAGAAGAGGATTATTAGGATCAATAGTCATTTTAAGCACGTAAAAAGACAACAATTATTGCGTATGTCAATGCAATTATGTCATATATACTTGGAAACATATATTCCTTTTTTTTTATGTGATTATCTTGCCAATATCACACGCCACGAATTGGTTGCATGACACGCTCACGTTTCATAAACAGAAACAACCACCGTAACTTACTCTAGAAAACGACAATTTCGAGTAAAGTATAAAATGTTTGCCTGATCGAACGCAAAAAACTGACTACTACAAAACCGTTAATGAGTACATAAATGCGTACAAACGTCAGCATCACTCCAAGTAAACCAATCCCGCCATGATGTAAATAATAATTGAAAGATGAATGGTAGGCAGCTCAAGACTTTAAACCATAAATATCTGTCTGTTTACGTACTTCATTTAAATCCAAGAATCAGGTTACTAATTTAGTCTTACACCCTCTTACATTCAGAATTACAGAAAATACAGCCTCTTCTATGCATAAAATTATCACATCACAGCATTAAGCCAATAACATGTTGTAAATTCAGTCTAAAGATTAGAAAAGGTAAGCAATCAGTATAAAATCAAGTAATATCAAAAACACCTTAAAGGAAGCAAATCGTTCAAATTATCTCACCACAAAAGACATCAGGAAGCTCGTCAATCAGCTGAGGCTTCCATTGCTCCATAATCTTCCTTGGGACCTCCATTGGATCTTCAACAAACTCCTCAGTCCTCTTCCCTTCATGGTGATCCATCATTGTCACCAAATTCTCTTTCGCCACAATTTCCATGCTCGGCTGAGCCCCAACAATACTGTATCGTCCCTACAAAGCCCCATATCACATCAACTAATTATTATGTAAACCAAGTCTTTTCAACATATAAACTCTACCCCCCCCCCCCCCCAAAAAAAAAAAAAAATCAAAATTTATCACAAAAATTTTACAGTTTTGCAAAAGCATAAAGACATTTAGAGCTGGCTGACCAACTAACAATTTTTTTTTTCTTGCTTCTTCACAAATAATGCACATTAATTATAATTATAATTATGAAGCAAACTAATTATAACAAACACTATTCCAATATTAATTTTAATATAATCATACCAGCTCTTCTTAATTACAACATGCAACACTTGTGTCATACAATTTTTATTTATTTTTTTATTTTTTTGAGAAAATTGACCACGACTATTTATTATTAAAGCCTAAGCAAAAATCGGAAGCAACTATTTAAAAAAAAAAAAAAGGCATGAGCAACACAATTCACTTCACGGAAAACATGAACAAATGAGAAATAACAAAATCAATAATCAAATTAAAAAAATGAAACAAACAATTGAAAGCGAAATAACACAATCAATAATTAAAAGCAAAAGAAAATGTGATTGATTGATTGATATTCCGTACCACATGAGAATTCAAAAAACCAGGTTCAACAGCCTCGAACAAAAAACTAGGAGCTTCTCTATCATCCTCCTTCACCAAACAACGATAAGCCAAAACCGGAGTCAAATGATCGGAAAAAATACATCGATATAACGGAATTAAATTCCCGTCTTTCGCAGCTTCAATGAATTCCGCCGAATTCTTCACTGCATTGTTCAATCAAACAATCAATTAACCAAATAAAATCACAAAAATAATCAATTAATTTCAAAATTACCAAGCGAAGGAGAAGAAACAGCGGAACAGGAGAGAGAGCGTCGAGGAGAGAGAAGGTGAAGAGGTTGATTGGAGCGTCGGAGATGAACGGCTGGGATTGAAAGGGAGGAAATCCGACGGTGGTGATGAGGAGAGAGAGAAATGCGAGGAGTAACAGTTAGGGCATCCATTGTTGAAGAAAGCAGAGAATGAGAAGAGAATAGAGGAATTTGTTGAAAACTTGGAGGAGAGAGAAAGAAGAAGAGGTGAGCCGACAAATAGGGTGGTCTCGAATGGTGTTTATATTGTCAAATTTTGAACTGAAAAACTCTAAACTCTGATGTAATGAAGAGTATTTTTCCAAGGAGAAGAGCGATTTTGCCTCATTTTCTGCTCTTTAAAACAAAAGAGACTTTAACGTTTTCGTCACCCACATTATTTCATTAGTTTTAAGGCTCTCTTCATTTCACCTACACTGTACGATTAAAGTCATTTTGTGAAAAACATACATAAAATTACTATCTCCGTTATATATTATTTGCAACAATAAGACATTTTTTCTCTCTACTTTATGTTAAATCGTTGCAAATAATATGTAACGGAGGTAGTATCTTAATTTATTAAAAATAACTGAACTGATTGAGGCTGAACCGAATTAAACTGAAATTAAGATGAACAAAACAGACACTTCTCTTCATTTTATTTTTGTCGAATTGTTTTTAAAATGAGGGTAATGCTATATGTAACCCTCTGCATATAAGCATTTTACAAATTGTAAGGGTAAAATTAGGAATTCATAACAAAACACGCTTAAATAGTGTAATTAGTGTGTTTTTGTCCTGATTTTCTAAATTAAAACAATTTTATGTTATACATGGCATTTTCCTTAAAATTTACACTATTATTAAACTAAAATTAATTTTATTTAACTAAAAATAAATTCAAATTAATTTTCCTAATTTTCACTAATTATCTTTTATATTTATTATAAAATTTACCGTGCATTAAGGTAAGTTATGGAAAATTAAACAAAGCTAATTTTGTAGAATCTTATGTGATAAAGTTTAAAATACTATACATTGAGCCAAGTCTAATGGAATCTATTGTGATAATAATTTGCCTAATTTTCCATGGGCACAAATGCACAATGCACAATGCACGGAAAACGTACAAGATTCTTGTAGAATAAAATCATTGTAGTAAAATAGATTGGAAATCTTTCTACTTTTAATCAATCTACATGGAAGAAGTTTAAATTTTATGTTATACTTCGTACATGTATACATATAGAAAGAATATTGTATCCAATTTTGGGTTGCATTAGGAGCAAAGCTTGTGATGCTAGAGGTCGTTTTTAAGGATCTTCATCTTGTTTAATTGGAGAACATGAGTGGTGTGGCTTGGTCTTGATTTGATCTAGACAAGTCTTAGTAGTTGTAGTTTGTGTTCCTTTTCGATTTGTTGCTTGTTCTCTTCAAGTCCCTCCCTAACACCCAAAAAGAGTATTATAATTTGGAAGGAATTAATGATTTTGTGTCCGAATTATTGCAATCTACTTTAAATACCTAAAATATAATTAACAAATATAATTTTATTTTATTTTCGTACACCCTAATCTTTCTTTTTTTAAAAAATTAAAATTAAATGATCAAATAAAGATTTGAATAAAAATATAGTCAAAATTAAGGACCCACAAATTCCCAAATTAAATGTATTTATCATTTGAAATGACCATTCAACCTGAATGACAATTACCAAATTAGCGCACACACTACACGAGTCTAATAGGCGCTTCAAATAGTGAAAACTGAAAAGTCATCGGTCCACTTGTTATTCTTGGCTTGATTGAATAATTGATCTTGTTGTTTGCTGAAGAAAATAGCGTATAACTTTATGGCTCGTTAGGCCCAATGATATCGTATCATTATGACTGACCTTTCAGCCCAAATTCATCACTGTGTACACTAGTCAGCATGGGACGGTTATTTGTACTGTAATAGTAATGGTATGCATATCCAGTAAAGACTAAATACGGTCCTTAAACTATCGTATTTGTGCCGTTTTAAGCCCTGTTCTTTTGAGTTTTGGACAGAGCAGAGCAGAGCAAAGGAGATTTCAGCAGAGCAGAGCAGATTGAAGCAGAGCAGGGCAGAGCAGAGCAGATTGAAGCAGCTATTTTTAAGTACTATTTTTAAGCAGAGCAGGGCAGAGCAGAGTAGAGCAAATTGAAGCAGAGCAGAGCAGAGCAAAGCAGCTCTAAAGAACGGGGCCTTAGTCCCTCTCTAACTATTTGTGCCCTTTTAGTCCCTCAACCACCTTCTTTGGTGTTTGTCAGCCAAAAGTTGAGGGACTTTGATGACTAAGCAAGAGTTTAGGAACTATGACTCATTTTATTTTTTGTTTTTCTTTTTTGTTTTTTCTTAAGAATTTATTAAAAATAAATCTTTTAATTATTTGTTTAAAAAATATTAATAGAAAACCAACGACTCTTAAAAAGCTCAGCCACCTTCCCCCTCCCGCTGTCGACAACTAGCGCCGGCGACTAGCACCACTAGCCACACCCACTACACGCACCACCAGCACCATAAAAATTCAACAAACACCACTAATCAATCGATCATACAAACCAAAACCCCTAATTTATCACAAAATCATGAATTCTACACAAATTATTCATCAAATTGGGCAAAACCATACTTCCTCTGCTTTTAAATCATAATAATTAAATAGTTAAATAAATTAATCAAACGTCTAGACCACCGTCGTTGCTGCTGCCAAAAAAATGAGTCATGGTCCCTAAACTCTTGCTTAGTCATCTAAGTCCCTCAACTTTTGGCTGACAAACACCAAAGAAGGTGGTTGAGGGACTAAAAGGACACAAATAGTTTTTGAGGGACTAAAAGTGAGCGCAATACGAAAGTTCAGGGACCGCATTTAGTTTTTACTTATAATATCACTAAAGACATGTTCACATTTACAGAATTGAGCTTAACTGAACTGATTGAAGCTGAACTGAACTGATTGGAGCTGAATTGAACTGAGCTAAAATGAATATTTTATGAGAGAAGGAAATACGAATCTGAACTGAACTAAAGAGAACTAATTAAAGCTGAACTGAACTGAATTGATTGGAGCTGAACTGAACTGAAATTAAGCTGAATTGGATAGACCCTAAAAGTGATATCCATAAACCAAATCAAAAAGTTTCGTTACCCATATTATCGAATCGGTTATCGGATATTCAATAATGATAATTAAACTTAATCTCGTAATTATTATAATATTATTTAACCCTGATTAACAACAATGCCACATTAGCTTGACCAAATTATTATTAATATTACTAATCACTAACATTATAAAGTGATTATGAAGTAAAGTAAGAGTTTAGATTTTGAAAAAATAGATTAAAGTTGAAAAAAAAAAATTGTTTGTCGGATGGGCCGATGGGGTAACTGTTATTTTTAAAATGATACCTAATAATCATAACCGATAACAAATTATCGGAACGGATACCCAAACTGTTGTGATTATCGGATCAGGTACCATAATTTTCGAAACGATTACAGATTGGATTTTTGATTTTTTCGGGTAGTTTTGCCCAGCACTAACATTATACAGTAGTGTGTAGTGTGTAAGTGGGTGGAAAAAAAGGACCATGTAAATAACCTCGGTCCAAGTACCCCTAACCGAGTAAATAACCTCGGTCACAGTACCCCCAAACTGACCGATTAACCCCTAAACGACCAATTACCCTGATCGATTTAGTAACTATTGACCAAGTGAGAAATTTTTATAACATTAACAAAGTAACCCCATAATGGTTGACCACACGGTGTGTTTCCAACCATATATTAAAGTGTGTGATATTCATTTATTTTTGTAATCCATATCTAACAATAGAAGTTGAATCTACCTATTGCTCTTTTCGTTTCAAAATTATAGTTTATATTTTTTGTACACTAATATTAAAATACATCGAGTAAGTATATAAGTAGTATAATCATCCTTTCAAAAAGCTCTTACTTGTAGCAAATTGAATTGGATGCAAAAATGTCCTCAAAAAAAAATTGGATGCAAAATAAATAGAGGCCCAACAAAAAAATTCCTCATCACTAATCACTATAACTGAATTATCAGCCCAAAACCAAGTAAATAAAAAATCAAACAAACATTAATTAATTCCAAAAATTACTTAACCCTCACAAAAATTTTCACCCATTTAAAAAATGACCACGTTTTACTTCCATTAAATCACAACCGTCCACCTCACCACAAATCCACAAAACCCTACTTATAAAAATCCACCACTCAGATTTCACCTCTTTTTCATTCCCAAACTTTGTTTTTTTTTTTTTTACCATTTTCTCTCCTCCATTTTTTATTTACCACTCTTCTTCAACAGTTGATCATCATCATCTTCTCATTCATCATCATCATCAAAAATGGCGGTTGGTAAGAAGCTTACAAAATCAAAGATGGAGAAGAAGGAAATTTACAGTGCAAAGCTCAAGAGATTGATCGATGAATACTCTAAAATTCTTATTGTTTTTGCTGACAATGTGGGTTCGAATCAACTCCAGCAAATTCGTCAAGGTTTAAGGGGTGATTCCGTCATTTTGATGGGTAAAAATACTTTGATGAAACGTGCTCTTAAATCATACATTCAAGAAACTGGTAATGATACCATTCAACCTCTTATTGGCCTTCTCCAGGTATTTTATTTTATCTTTTTTTTAAATGTAAAATTTCAAATTTGAAGTATTTATGATTATTTTGAATGTTATGTTAATGGGTTGTGATTATTTGTTATCTGGGTTTTTTTTGTTTGATTTTTCAGGGGAATGTTGGTTTGATCTTTACTAAGGGTGATTTGAAGGAAGTTCGTGAGGAACTTGGCAAATACAAGGTATACTTAAATTTTTGTTAGGGTTTTACGTGTTGTTTGAAGCAATTATTTCATATTATCTTTGATTTTTTTGAATATTTTCTGCTTATTTATAGTGTGATAATGGCTATTATGGGGTTGACTATACCGTTGTTTGTTAATCAAATTTGAGATGAGATATTTAATTTTATTTATGTTTGGTATTCTTATTGTTAGGATGAATGACTGTACTACGTATATGTTATTGTAAATTTGTGAATGCTAGGTTTATGAATGCGTAATTTAGATTTTGTTGTGTTTAACAATCTATCTTGAATTAATCACTTCACTAATTAGTACAAGTATGAATGATTTACGTTGTTGCATTTGTAAAACATGATAATTTTATTTATTGTAAACTGGCTGGTTTAAGTAAATTGTAAACGACAGAATTCAACTAAGAAGTTATTAAAAAAAAAAAAAAAAAAAAGTATATGAAATCATTTTTATTTTTGAATTACAAATAATTGGAAGAAGGTTATGACTAGCCCTTTTTCTTCTAGATTGAGCTATTGAGTGTATAAATTTTATACTGAATTGGATGGTTGCTAGATACAGTGACATCTCTTGCCCTTTGTGAAATCGTGACATTTTACACACTGTGTAACATATTGAAAGTGTTACTCCGTAAATAGTTAAGGATAAACGAAATAACTTTCTTTTTCTATCTAATTTAAAGTTAGCCATATGATTTCACTACATTTCTGTTTTTTTTTTTTTTTTTTTTTTTTTTTTTTTTGTTACAAGTTAGATCAAATTAATTGATCAATGGTTAATTTAAGCATAAAAATATATAATTCTTGCAAGGAAAATAACAATGTCTCAATTTTTTGAGCTATAAAGAAGGAAGACAACTTTTTCATGCATGTATATGATCTTAATGTTAATGACTTTTGGTTGTAGGTTGGTGCACCAGCTCGTGTTAACCTCGTTGCTCCTGTTGATGTCATCATTCCACCTGGAAACACCGGGCTTGATCCATCCCAAACCTCCTTTTTTCAGGTCAATTTGTTCATCTTCAAGTTCAACTGATTTTGAAGTTTTCCAATTTAAGTATTCTTTTTAACTTTGGACTTTGTTTTTTGGGTTGAATAGATTCTGAACATCCCAACCAAAATTAACAAGGGTACAGTCGAAATCATCACTCCAGTGGAGATCATCAAGAAGGGTGACAAAGTGGGTTCCTCTGAGGCTGCACTTCTTTCCAAGCTAGCAATCAAGCCCTTCTCTTATGGTCTTATAGTCACAAAGGTTTACGAGGATGGTTCCGTGTATGATCCAGAGGTGTTAGACTTGACTGAAGATGATCTCGCGGTTAGGTTTGCTTCAGGGCTTGCTAATGTCACTTCACTCGCCCTCAGTATCTCGTTTCCCACCCTCGCTGCTGCCCCGCACATGCTCATCAACGCCTACAAGAATGTGCTGGCTGTTGCTGTTGCCACTGATTACACTTTCCCACAAGCTGAGGAAGTCAAAGAATATCTCAAGGTTGGTTGCTTTGTTTTCCTATTTGGTAATTGGTATGCATATAAGTGCTTGATTAATTTGAAATGTATTCTCTGTATCTTGTTATTTCTGAGTAACTCCTAGTTGATCTCGGTATTAGAGTAATTGGTATGCACGTGCTTGATTAACCTTGAATTTGTTAGTTTGTATCTTGTTATTTCGAGGACTCCTAGTTGATCTCGTGATTGAATTAAAACTTAAAAGTCAATTTTTTTTTCCAAAATTACCCTTATCTTTATAGTAAAGGAAAACCCCAAAATACCCCTGGCATTGACATTAGGAGTTTGATCCATTGATGTGTTTATCATTGTCCATCTGGGAAATATAGCAAACTAGGTTAGTTCTCGTGCCATGCACGGTAATTTTCTACTTCGTATATATATATCTATTACGAAGTATTAAACTATTATTATAATTAGTTTTTTATTAACGAAAAAAAATCTAAAAACATAATTGACAAATTGTGATCAAAATAAAGGATTATACGAAAGATATGCTAGATATAAAATGATGTAAATATTTTTATTATTATGTTAAGACTTTTTATTTATAGCTATATAAATATTTGTGTCAATGATATGTCAAATCTTTTTAATTTTAAGTAATTATATTTTATAAAATTAGGGAATTATTTTGTATAAGATTTGTTTGTTTTTGTTTAACATAATTGACAAATTGTGATCAAAATAAAGGATTATACAAAAGATATGCTAGATATAAAATGATGTAAATATTTTTATTACTATGTTAAGACTTTTTATTTATAGCTATATAAATATTTGTGTCAATGATATGTCAAATCTTTTTTATTTTAAGTATATTTTATAAAATTAGGGAATTATTTTATATAAGATTTGTTTGTTTAATATACTCTGTAAAATTTTATTTTTTTAAAAGGAAAAAAAAAACTAAAGTCACACCAGGAGATGACACGTGTCATTGCTGGTGTGTCTTTTAGTATATAGTATTGATTAGCACCAAGACTTTAACTCTATGTTCATATTACCCCCTTAACTTTTAATTATAGCAAATGGACCCCAAAACTTAACATATCCTGCAACGTACATCTGAGCATCATTATTTAACAATAAATTCATCAAAACATGCTAATTTTTTGTATTAATAATAAGCATTAAGAGTATTATACATGCGTTATATTTCTTACCATTTCAATTAAATGTGAGCAATTGAAGAGATTAATCAAGTATGATGGTTTGCTAAATTCCGTTAATTTTTTCGCCCTTTGTCATATTTCAGTGTCGATAATTTCTATATTTTATAGTATGTATTTAATATGTATGATAATGTATATGCACAATATTTTGGATGTAATTAATTTTTTTTTAACTTTTTTTTGTCTTTTATTGGAGTATATTTTATGAAATTTATATATTTTAATGTGATTTTGCTCAAATTTGATGAATAGGTTTTGATTGCACAATTATATTAAGTTGTGGGGTTAATTTGCTACAAGTAAAAGTTATGGGGTTACTTTACACTTGCAATAAAAGTGTTGGGGCTAATTTGCTACTACACCCTTGCTCATCTAGTCATCTATGTTTCACTTACGTTTTCAATGTGTACAGGACCCAAGCAAGTTCGCTGCTGCAGTAGCTCCAGTGGCTTCTTCTACCGGCGGTGCTGCTTCAGCCGGCGCTCCAAAGGAGGAGGAGAAGAAGGAAGAAGCAGAGGAGTCCGATGATGACAACATGCTTAGCTTGTTCGATGATTAGCCTAGTTTCCTTACCACGCAAATATCATTAGCCAAGTATAATTTTCCTTAGGCGGCCTGGTTTCATGTTTTTGGGTGTTGAACAAAACTTCTATTTTCTTTTCTTCCTTAATCTACTCTTAAAAACTATTTCAAATCATGTACTACGAAGTACGGAGTAGAAAATTTTTATTATCGGTAAAAACTTGATTTATCTATCGGGTAAATTATCCACCACTAATCGCGAACCAGGTAGATGTTTGGATTTTAGTAATATTTCTGGCTAAGCCAATGAAATGAGGCCGAATTTATACAGTTGAAAGGCTCACTCATTGGCCCAATCCAAAAGCTATATTGTTTTTTTTTATTACAGTTTTCAGCCCAAAAACTAAGTAAAAAAGTAATTTAATTTAAATTAATGATGAAAAGTGTACAACATTAATACACCTGATCACAAATCTCCACGTTATTCCCATAAAATCACAACCGTCCACCTTTACATAAACCTATAAACCCTACTTATATAATCAACCATTCATTCATTCATTCATTCATCATCAATCATCTCCTACATTTTCAACGTTTTCTCTTTATTACTACTCTGTTCTTGTTATCTTGATCATCTTCATCTTTGAAAAATGGCAGTCCTAAAAAAAGCTGCAAAATCAAAGATGGAGAAGAAAGAAAGGTACAGTGATAAGCTCAAAAAACTGATCGATGAATACTCTAAGATACTAGTTGTTTTAGCCGATAACGTCGGCTCGAATCAACTCCAGCAAATCCGTCAAGGTTTAAGAGGCGATTCAGTCATTTTGATGGGTAAAAACACCTTGATGAAACGTGCACTTAAGTCTTATGTCCAAGAAACTGGTAACGAAACTATCAGACCACTTATGGACCTCCTTGCGGTAATTTTTTTTTTTACCATTTTGTTGTGATTTTTATCAAAAGATAGTCATTATAAATATTATGAACATGAATAGTAATTAATTTTGTGGAATTTTTTTGGTTTGATTTTCAGGGGAATGTGGGTTTGATCTTTACTAAAGGTGATTTGAAGGAAGTACGTGAGGAACTTAGCAAATACAGGGTAATATATTTTTGTTATGATTATACAAATTTTTTTTTTTTTTTTTTTTTTTTTTTGACAATGTACAAAAAACGTTGTTACACTATAAATCTAGTGTGAAAGTTTGCAGGGAAGTTTTTGGAAATTATAAGTTCCGTACATAACAAGTTAGCATAATATAGCATGGTATTTCCTTGATTAGTTTAGTTTTAATTTCATAGGTTAAAAATTATGTAGATCAACTAAATTATTAACAATCTGTAGGAGATTTACTAGACATTCTGTTAGCTTTATCTGTTTAATTTTTATTTACTCTGGTTGTATTCTAGTGTGAAATCTTAAATTTCTTATCAAAGTATTGATCTATTATCAATTATGCGTAGCAACATTAAATTATTAAGCTTCCCTCAATAAAAATGACTATATAAATATTTCA
Organism: Chenopodium quinoa; assembly: GCF_001683475.1. Taxonomy (NCBI): domain Eukaryota; kingdom Viridiplantae; phylum Streptophyta; class Magnoliopsida; order Caryophyllales; family Amaranthaceae; genus Chenopodium; species Chenopodium quinoa. The sequence goes on along the minus strand of NW_018743669.1, from coordinate 910,657 downwards.
AAAAATAAATAAATAATGTGATGTGAAATATGATAGAATAAACATCCATTATGAAAAAGGGTATGTTTATAAAATTAAATCACACTCTTAATTACATATTAATACTTTAAAAATTATCTTTTAAGTTTATGCGTTTAACTTAGGTGTTACAAGAAGAGTGGAGTATCATATTCCTTTTACTTTGCTTTAGCTTTTTTGTGTAACTTGGTGGTGGTCCTTTTGTGGAGTTGGCTACAATATAGCAAGTTTTAATTGGTTATTAAAAAAAAATAAGTGATTAGCTAACTAATAATCATGTTTATGCAAGTATACCATGCTAGTTGTATCTTAATTAAAATTTTAATACGGAGTAGTTAACAAGTTATGTCCTTGAACTACAATTTGTAGTTGTTTCTTGATGATTTGTCGTGCTCAATGAACGTTAAACCCGTGGCTTCATAATTGCAAACGTCATATTTTCATTGACGTGTGTAATTCATATGGTTTGATAAAGTTGTGGCCAATGTCCAAAATCTAACTAGAACATTCTCTATACTATTGTCCAAATTTTTTTTATTTTTTTTTTGTAAAAAAATGTGCTAACGTTGCTACTATTTACCTGTAATAATACCTAAATGTTGTCTAAAGTTCTCTACTTTCATTATGAAGTGTCTACACTTTCTCATGAGCTTTATGATAAAGGGTACTCTTAAATTTGTGCATGTGTTAATATATATAAATTGCTAATTGTTTACCACATAAAGCTAAACTTCATTATAATTTTGTCCTTTTATTTATTATAATCTAACTAATTAAAATGGTCAAATAGTTTAGATTGAGCTATTTTATCTTTGTTAAATCTACATTTTACTTTCGTTATGTAACTAAAAATTGGTCATGATTTAGGCCAGTGTTAAGACTAGAATTCAAATCTCATCTAACATCATTTGTCATTAACTCTAAACAAAATTTGTATCACTCTTTAAGCTACGTGTAGTTTTCACTATAATATGATCTAAGTAATTTATTGTGAACTAACTGTTGATGGTTCTTCATCTATGACCTTACGTTAATGGCTTTGGTTCTAGGTCGGAGCTCCAGCTCGAGTCGGCCTCATTGCTCCGGTTGATGTTGTCATTCCACCCGGAAACACTGGACTTGATCCCTCTCAAACCTCCTTTTTTCAGGTCATTTTAACCCCCTTGATGTTCATTTGATTTTTATTCAAGTTCATCATCATAAAAATCTTAGACAACTTTGTTTATGTTTGTTAGATTCTCAACATCCCAACCAAAATTAACAAGGGAACAGTCGAAATCATCACCCCAGTAGAGATCATTAAGAAGGGTGACAAAGTGGGTTCTTCAGAAGCAATGCTACTAGCTAAGCTTGCTGTCAAACCCTTTTCCTATGGTCTTGTTGTCGAAAAGGTTTTCGAGGATGGTTCAGTCTATGATCCTCAAGTATTAGACTTGACTGAAGATGATCTCGCTGAGAAGTTTGCTTCTGGCCTTGCTAATGTCACTGCTCTCGCGCTTAGCATCTCTTTTCCTACACTTGCAGCTGCTCCTCACATGTTCATCAATGGTTACAAGAATGTGTTGGCTGTTGCTGTTGCCACTGATTACACTTTCCCACAAGCTGAAGAAGTCAAAGAATTCCTTAAGGTTAGTTGCCTTGTTTTTTCCTTTCTTATAAGTATGCTTGATGATTAATAAATTTGAGGAACTCCTAATTGATCCCGAGATTGGAGTAAAACTTAAATTTGAAATATCTTATTTTATTTTATTTTTTATTCCAAAACTACCCATATATTTAGTTAAGGAAATCCCCGAAATGCCCTAGAATTGGCCTTAAGATTTTGTTCTGTTACAATGTTTATTGCTTGTTTATGTTTCACTTACATTTTTGAGTATGTAATGTGTGCAGGATCCAAGCAAGTTTATTGCTGCAGTAGTTCCAGTGGCTTCAGCTACTGGCGGTGATGCTTCAGGCGGTGCTTTTAAGGAGGAAGAGAAGAAGGAAGAGGATTCGGAATCAGATGAAGATAACATGCTTAGCTTGTTCGACGATTAGGGTACCACGCGGATAATGAAATATTAGATGGTTGCATCTTTTGTGTGTTGAGCATAGCTACGGTTGTTATTCATGTTTTAGTCAGCTTATGCTAAAGACATTGCTTTAACCATTCACAATTTTTTGAACAATTGTGTTGTGGTTAGTCTATGAAAACAATTTGGTAGTAGTTAATTTAATATAGAGCTGGCCATTTATGTTATATTTATCATACTTATGTATGCTCCAATTTAACATTGTGTTGTATTATGTTTATGAATTTTGTGCCTGTTAATCTGCTATTGTTTTGTAATTTTTAAATCAAAAATTGTGGTAGACTGGTAGTCATTGCTGTTTACTAATAGTGTAAGTCGATAATTTGATATAACTCTACGTTTCAAGTTACATGCTCACAACTAATTATTCGGCTTATTCCTGTCGAAAAAGAAAAAAAAAATGATTAGAATTAGTTTTAGGCTATATGAGCAAATTATCAATGTCATTTGTAGACAATGTATTTTAACCTTAGTAGAACTCTTGCAAATTTACTACGAGTATAACATCATGTCAGTTATTCAATCAAAATTAAGAGTTCATAGTTATGCAATTATAATTTTTATTTTTATTTTTATTTTTATTAAAAAAAAAAAGTTTCATGTTGACTGTCCTAATCAATTTTCAACTTAAAAATGAAAATAAATAACATCTTAATAAGCAATTATTAATGTCTTAATAAAAGTATATATGGTTATTTTTATTTGTCAAAGGCGACAGACAGGTAGAAAATTCTTTCCCTGCTAGCAGGTTAGTTGATGGACACAAATGTTAAGAGTGTTAGACTATGAATGATTGTCTGGGTTCGAGGATAACTATGGATAATGCAGGGGAGACGAGGCATAATTCACTGTCACAAATGCAAGTATCAAATTGGCTTCTCTCTAAAGCTAAAAACTCTAGGGGCTGCCCCTGCAGAGCTCATTGCAATAAGGGTGGTTTCAATCACGGCATGTGAAAGAAACATATAATTCCTCAAATCGAAAATTGATGCCCAAGCTTTAAAATACACGTTCGAAAGTACTTCAGGCTATATAAATCAATAACTGGCTGTAATCCAGTATCTACAACTGAACATCACCATAATATGGCATTTTGCACATTGCTGTTCATGAATAACTCAGATATTTCATATTCAGATGAAATGTTTTGTTAACTAGATTACTAGCGTATCATGAGACTGATACTGCAATGAGTAACAATATTTGTTCAACATGATACTCAACATTCCAAAACCAAAAAATTAGTAAGCTGTATTCAAGAACATACATAGAAATCTGCACAGTGAATTATTTTGGTGCATCTGCAGTCCCAATAGTTACTGATGTTCAAATTTATTGACATAATTAAATAAATAAATTGTTCTACATGTGATATAGTTTAGTATGTAATATCGCTATGTTGTATAATTAGTTTCCAATGCATCTGCACCTAAGATGATCCTTTCTGCTGGGGCCTGCTATTAAGCCGCCGAATAATCTATCTAAGCTGACTGTATGATCTACAAATGGTGAATTCCGCAACCTGTGAAGCTCGTGGTCTAAGATCTTGCTTAGATCTGAAAACTGCATTGAAGTTGAACAAAACGAAGTTTTAGTGTATGTGAGTCAACAATGTCTCAAATTTAGGTGTTTGATTTATTAGGCATCACTTTCTGAATAGATTATGATTTATGATCACATCAACTATAGACTCACTAAGTCAATGTGCTTAATGTAATAGCCTGTCATGTTATTAGAACTTACTTTTAGACAAGAAGTTATCCTATAAGATAATGTATAGTTCTTCCACTTTGTACAGCTAAATGTAGTAAAACCTATAAAATTAAGTGGTTAAATATTACCTTCAAAATGTTGAGGACCTTCAGCTGTGTTAGATCCTTCGCCTATGTAGGACATTGACAGAATTTGATTTAATTATTGGAGACAGTTGCGGAATAAACGAACTCCCTGTACCATTCAGAGTAGGCAGGATGAGCATTTAATACAGATAGTGATAATTTGACAAACAAACTTTCTAACTTTTTATAACAGACCTGCAGTGCAAAGGTAATATCTGATGCATCGACTTTCAAGGATAGTTTTTCTCCTTTCTGAGACCGAACAAGCTTCAACAGTCCCTGCAGAATCAAGAGCTTCGAAGTATTAATATCAATTATCTGAAAGAGCTAAATAGCTAAGTTGGACATTGGAAGATAAATTACCTGGTCATTCAATGCTTTGCACATACTTGACAACTCCATGATCCCTACAGACCTCAGTTTAGCAGATTTGCATATGGAATCATATGATTTATTCAGCTGTATAGAAAAAGCATTTCAATGTGAGCCAACAAATCTGGCTCGAAACAACATTAATGGCACTGAATCAAAAAGAGACATACCTCTCCAACAATAGACTCTTTTTTCCCCTCACGGAAAAGCTTTACTGCCGAGCAAAGAATGATCTATTGCCACAACAAATGTAAGAATAAGTTTAATCTTGCAAGCATTGGATAACTGAAGTTAAAGCACAAGAATGATTTAAATGGAGTATTATAGCTAATTCATTTTACATCCCCTAGGTAAGCTATTCTATTTTGCAGCTACCAACTTTACACTAGTCACAGACTCACAGTGGTCCAACACTCCCAACTCAAGCACCTTACATCAGCTGATCAGCTGGAGGCTTTTTTCTACAGTGTTAAGTATCAAGTAGTCCGTGATAAGCACTTTAATGGCCTCTCCAAGTGCTTTCTCAAACAAAAAAATGCTATTCAACATCCAAATGCCAAAGTTGACAGATACAGATTCCAACAAGACAACTTAAATTTGAAGATATCACCAACATAACATGCAAAAATTTTATATACTGACAATTTCACTTAGAAAACTAAGAGACATAAATTAACATAAACAACATTAGGCTGAATAGATCCCTTTATTAGCAAAACATGTTGATGGGATTGCAAAAGGAAATACAGAGAAGCAAAGAGCAAATCAAAGACATACCTGTTGATGTTGAGGAAGAGACTGTATGGTCTCCACTACAGGGGATCTATAGGTCTTTGACAAAGCAACTGCCATATGATGTATTTGTACCTGTAATGAAAAATAAAGTCAAAGGTTATAAACATGTCAAGGTAGTAGTAAAAGAGGAAGATGCTATCAGGAGTTTTATTATTGGGCAAAGGTAGAAGAAAGCTTGAAGACTTACAATGTCGATCTCCCGGAGGACAGGGGTAGCTGGAACATTTTCTTGGTCAGAAGATCCATTCTCACTAGACAAATCATCAAGATTACTTGCATTCTCCTTTATCTCTGATTCTAGAATTTCAATTGCACATCTGGAAAAGAGGTTTGAGATGAATATTCAAATTTTAACAGACCAAATATAAGGATCAAACCTTATGAAATCACATAGCATGGATAATATTTGATCACTTTGCCAATTTAGCAGCTAGAAAGCACAAGCTGCCAAATCTGAATCATAAAAGAACCAATCAACCTATATGTACAGGTTTCAGACCCTTTTGTCAGCTATGCTACCCAGATTTACCCAATCCACTAGTGGTAATATAACATCATGCAAAGGACTAAGTCTGAACTACTGTAGGTAGAAATTTGCATTGTATGCCACTATATGTTTTTATGCATCAACTGAAGACTACATGACTATCTATTTTTCAATTATTATCTTTAGAAGACAACTGTCTATCTATATTCTACTATTACAAATTGAGGCAGTGCTTTTATGTAAGAAATGGAAGCCTAGCAATTTGTGTTAACATATACAACTTATTTTTTGACATTTGAAACTATGCGTACATTTGCCCTAGATTGCAATCTTTTATCCTGAACCCGAATACCAAATTAAAAAGATATTAAGAATATATTGTGCGAGTAACATACTAGAATTCACCAGGAGCAATAAACAACATTGAAAAGCACAAACCTGCAAACACTTAAAGCTTTCCTCATGTCTCCTGATGCAGCTGCAACTTTCTGCATCAAAGCATTGCAAATGTCAGATGTTTAAATTCGACATTATTTTTCAACAGACACTAAACTCTGATACCATATTATATTGGAAGATGCTTTTAGTATAGAATCATAGTAGAGACAGTAATCAAACTTCCATATGAAGGATAAACCAAATTATCTAAAACATAAATAAATGTTTTTTGGCCCATATTTAACACCTCTAAATGTGCCTTGTACAAAATATTTACAAGCTTCCTGTGTTTATTGACTGATTTGAAATAATATCATAATCCAAGAAGATATAAAAAGACTCACCCTTGCACAAAGTTCCAATGTTTGTGGCTGGAAGACCGTGTAAGGAAGTGCCTGCTCAAGAAAAGGATTCCATGTAAGGAAGTCATCCTAATTGTTTATTTTTAAAACAGTTCTACCTCTAGCATGTTCATTTCATGCATGCTAATCACTAATGAGTAATGAACTAACCACAAGCCGCTCCTGAAGAATCTTTTGTATTTGATCCTTTGAGTAAGCCCGGAATGTCAAAACAGAAGGTTTACCTGGCATCAGTGATCAGTATTAGTAATTGGCACGAAAGATTGGGAGGCATCCCCTCTTCTTGCACAGTCATTTAACAAGCTTGTAATGGAAAAATGCCAAAAGGTCAAAAACAATTGGCTAGAGTATAATTTGCCAAAGTATTTAATCATTAATGTCCCACAAGTTAACCATTTTATTACTTCTTTTGAGATCGAGTACAACAGATTCTCAACATTCAAGGAAGAGAAGAAAAAGGTAAGTTTTTTTACAACTGAAACACTGATTACTAAACCAATTCTAATTCAGCAGGATGGTCATTACAGCACTGAATAAGTTATGATAAGCTTGCTGCGTATTGAAGCTTCAGCACATAACCATAAATAATTCGAATATGGCACATGGTTCAAGAATGATTTCACATCAAGCTCAGATAAAGTGAACACATTCTAAGCAAGTAAATGCAATAGAAACAATAAGAACTTACAGTTCAGTGATTGCAGTCGAGGAAGAAATCGGTCTGCTAGATCTATTGCATTGGCAATGCCTGAAAGGAGTTCAATTAGATGAGAACCATTACAGAATCCAGTGCTCAAAAATCAAGACAAGATCTTTGCTACTAGGGAAAATAGATAGATTTCTTTTCAGCAGTACCTATTAATATACATCTAGAGAATGGCAGTGTAGTGAGCATAAAAAGTTCGTGAAGTACTTCACGATCCTTAGTAATTAGATAATCCAGCTCATCAATAATTAACAACCTGATGCATTGGAAAACTATGAATTAGTTATATGACCACAAAACTGAAAGGCTCATGTATAACATTTCAGAGAGGCTTCTTACATCATTTTGCTGCCAAGATTTCCATCTTGGGCATAATGGTTTTGTATGTGCTTTAGAGCAGTAGTTGAGCCACTAATCTTCCTCTTCGGTTGAATATTTTGAAGTATCTTCAAAAGCAGATGACAATTGAATAATGTGTACAGGAAAAAATTTAAGAAAACTATCCTCACTTATGATATATATACCTTGGTAAAGATATCAGAAGACTTTGATAGAGAAGTACAATTCATAAATAAGACATCTGGTTGCTCAATATCTGCCTGCACAATTAGATGATTTTCAAAAATGAGCATTAGGTGGAAATAGTAAATGCACTTGACACATTGAAAAGGACAATCATCTATATCAAGAGCCCTAGAAAAGACCAAGATTACACAGAATAAATCAAGTTGTACCTAAAACTTTAGCAAAGCGATGTTTTGCTGAATCCAAGTACATATAATCGGATGCTTAGTATCCACTTGCAACTTGCATTGTAGTTAAATATTAATAATTACTTAGAATTAGCATGAAACATAAAGGAAAGAGGAAGCAATCATGAAATTGAACCTATAAAATATTACAAATTGAGCTTAGCATAGCTTCATCAGTCCTCCACCTAAAAACCCTCATTAGCACCTTAAACTTCAAAAGATGATAACAAATTTCCTTTCAAGAATTATATTTCATCCAACTTTGGAGAATGGAGTGCTACTGTGAATTCTGAGCAAAGAAGAAACAGGAACATAACATTCATCCAAATTAATCACTAATGTGAAACATCATAAACACAATCAAGTTGATCAAATTGTTTCTTAAATTGCCATCGTTATAAATCATCAACATTCATTAGCAAAACCAACTGATCAAATAGGTACACCAAATATGTTACTTGAACTATAAATGTAGCTCACCTCGCTTGACCAGCTAAGCAAAGAGTGCTTAACCTTATCCATAACCATAGTCTTTCCTGTCCCAGGGCATCCACATATATATAAACTCCCTGCTTTTTTACTCTCCACACTGGTCTTACAAAATTCTAGAACCTTCCTTGATTCATCTTCTCTACACACCACACTTGACGGTGAGGTCGACACATGCAATGCCTCTTTCACAACACTCATTTGCTCAGAATCTATTCATTAATCCATATAATTCAACAAATTAGCACTTTCACGAGAATTCTATAATGAACCATAATCAAAAAATTGTTAAGTATAAAAATAACCTACATTTTTGAACAGCTAATACTAAACTTATATCTAATCTAACAGCTTACATTGCACCAGAAATAATCCACAATTAACTTTAACACAATTCAATTCAATTAATCCATATAAATCATCAACATAAGCTCTTTCCATCCAACATAACTCCAAAAATTCAAGTAATTCTGAATCATCAACAAATATCAACTATAAGCTTTATGAAAATAACCTAAATTTTGAACAGCTAACACTAAACATATATCTAATCTAAGAAATGAAGTTGCACCGAAGTTAATCCACAATTAACATCATTCAATTCAATAGTTAAAATTTAAGATTAGCTAATATACAAGCCATAGATCAATCTAATTGATGTTCTACAAAAATTAAAGTAATTGTTAAGCAAATGCTACTGAATTTTTAAAATTAACGAAATTAGGAGATAGAAATGAACCTCTTGGATTCCATTTAGGTTTAGCAAACAAATTATCAGACGACTTCTTCAACGGAGATCGGCTCGAGGTATCAAGCTTTTCGCTAAATTCCTTCTCAATTCCCTGCACCAAAAATCAATTTCAAAATTCAAATCCAAAAAACAAAAAAGTAAAGTAGAAAATCGAGTTGACGAACCCTAAAACTGACATTTGAAGGAGATTTCGGACTACTGTTTTTACAACGACGAGGAGATTTCCACTTCGGCGGAGGTGTCGCCGGAATATCATCATCCGGCGTAGAGTTTGACCTGAGCCGTCTCTTCGGCGGCGTTGCACCGGGAAATGCTGACGTGGCGCGATCGGCGATCGTCGGCATTGTTAGGGAGATTGAAGAAGAGAGAAGTTGGTTTGAGGTTAGAGAGAGAAAGGGAGGAAGTGAAGTATGGTGAAGAGAGAGAAAGTAGAAGAAATGGATCTGAAGAAAAAGAGGAAGAAGAGTATAAAAATGGTGAAAAAGAGAGATAAAGAGTTCGCGGGAAATTGAAAATGGCGGAGAAGGTGGGAGACTGTTTTGGCGCCAATTACAGAATTGAGTGGGTTTTTTGGGCGCTTCTTCAAATTTTGATTTTTCCTGGATTGTCTCCACATTGCTTGCTGTCTCCCTTTGGTCATGTTGCCTCGTTTCTATTATCATGTTTGCTAAAATATAAATTCAAGTACTGTAGATATTTATTTAATTAATAAACAAAAATTATACTTCATATCATATAAGTAGGTGATAGTATTTTTTTTTTTTAGACAAAGTGATAATCGTATTTTATTAGGAAAAATTGAATGTAATTATCTCACGTAATTTTTTTTAATCTATAATTCACGAGTTAGACAAAGTAATTATTTGTATTTGTTAATATTGTCCAATAATCAAATTATAGTATGTCGACTAATTTAAAATGAAAAATTACTCCGTATATGGATGAAAGTGTATAAAAAAAAATTTAAATATTGATTGGGCGTGGGGTTTACTCAATAATTAGGGTTGGAGCTTCAATGTGTTTATGGGCTTGTAACCCAAATTTTCAAAACACAGAAAGGGAAGGATTATGGACTAATCTTGTACAACTGTAGAGTAGTATCCACGAACCATCTCATCTAGTGTCCTATTATTGGCTTATAGCAAAATATGTACGAAGTAATACATTTTCTAGAATATCTACCCTTTATTATTGATTTGAAATCTTCTATTTAGTTGAAATTTATAGGAATATTTTGGCTAATAAGGCGGCGTTTTTATAGGAAAAAAATAAATTTATTTAAGATTGTTTATATGGTCTTCTAAAACACTTCTTTTAATCTATGTTTGTAACTATTAATCTGGTGTTTTCATGATAATACTGAACATAGTGAACAAATATATGTAATATGTAAAATTAAAGGTTTTATAAACTTGTTGAGAAAATTATTATAACTCCATAAGCACCCGAAGAAAAATCAATTTATTACAACTCACAAGTTGTAGATCAGATGTTAAAGTGACAATTTATAGCTATCTAGATCCAATTTGTATATATATACGATGATATTTTTTTTATACTTGAATCAAAATATCTGAACAAGTTGGGATAGTCAGACATATTTGTATGCCATTCTAAAATCCTTTCCCTCCATGAATTCAATATCTTCATAGTTCAAAGAATAATACATTGATTGAATTGCTAGCCAGGAAATTAAACCAAGATTTCATCAAGAGGACGGTGACGTATTTGGAGCTACTCCATCATATCATATCATATAATTTAAGCAACATATGGAGCCCAAAAAAATCAATCACAGTTTCTATTTCCATTTATATATTTGACATACATATCATAAACTCTCTCAATCAAACCATGATGTTAACTAATAAAGGGATTTTCGCGTAAATAATAGTGTAATAATGCATACGAAATTATTAAAAAGATGTTGCATGAAGCCATTGAGAAGAATGGCAAAAGAAAGAGCCCAATGCACTAGGGCTTATAAGTGTAAGTCCATAGCCAACCGACTTTGGCCCCATGCATTGTTGGTCCCTTAAACGACCATGCATGCATGACATTGACTACATGCATGTTGTATTGTCAAAATTATAATAACGTACCCGATATGACCTTTTTTAAGACTCGTCTTTAGATATTTGTAATAATCACCAAAATATCCTCGACTTATTTTAAATACTCTATTACGAAGTAAGGGTATTATTATTAATTCACCTGCCCCGAAAAAAGATAAAAGAGAATGCTCCAAGAAAGAGGGAATATTGATATCACTTGATTTGTGGGGCTTAACTTGTAAGAAAAATTAATGAAGAACTTACGAGTGAAAATAATCGTAAAGAGTTGTTAGTGAAGGATGAGGAGATAAGAAGATTGGCGTGGTTCAAGTGTCTGCATGTCATTGTCTTATGCATGGCGTTCCATGTGGTCACGTATATGCGTAATTAGAAATTTAGAATGAATGAATGATAGTAATGCTCCGATCCAAAAAAGACTTTGTTGCTAGACTACACATACGACATATATATTACTACCTCCATTAACTTCAATTCTAGTTGCAACTTTGGGTATTACTTGTGAGATATAAAATATTTCAAAGTTGCAACTAAAAGTCAACGGAGGTAGTATATCCGTTACATATTATTTGCAATGATTAGACATTTTAATTTCCTTCTCTACTTTATGTCAAATCGTAACAAATAATATGTAACGGGGGTAGTTTACGAAGTTGATTATACAATATATATATACATCAAAATTTAATTTTCGAAATTTTTTTCGTTCTTCATTTATTTTTGGGTTATACACTTATACATTATAGGAAAAATGCACTTTAATAATCCCAACTATTGGCGATTTACTTAGAATAATCCCAACTAAGGATTATTTTCTAACAGTCCCAACTTTGCCTCTTATTTTCTTCCAACGGTCCCAACCGGTCAACTATGGGTCAACAACCTGTTACAACAGGTCACATGCCACATGTCAACACACGATTGGTCCAAAATAAAAAAAATAGAAAATACAAAAAAAAATCAGAAAATTGAAAAAAAAAAATATAGAAAAAAATAGAAAATTGAAAAAAATAAAAGAAGAAATTCAAAAAAAAATTAAAAAAAATCCGAAAATTACAAAAAAAATAAAAAAAATTCAGACAATTAGAAAAATTTCAAAAAAAATAATAAAGATTAAAAATATTTATAAAAAAAATTTAAAGAAACAAAAAAAAAGAAAAAAAAAAAAAAACACCCAAAACCCACCCAGCCACCCCTCCCACCACCCCGTAACCCTAGCCAGCCACCCCCTCCCCATTCCACGCCGCGGTCAACTCCCATAAACTCCTAAAATGGCCGGCCGACATCCATCCTGCTCGGAAACCATCCGGCCGACCCAAAATCACCCCCGAAACCACCCCTATAACCACCACCTCCTCTTCCCCAACCCTCAAAACAACCCCCCTCCTTTCCCCCACCATCAAAACCGCCCATTTCGGCGGTAGGGGAAAAGAGGAGGGGCTGTTTTAGGGGCCGGGGAAGAGGAAGGGGGTGGTTTTGTTGGACGGAAATAGCGAGGGGGTAGTTACGGGGGGTGGTTTTGGGCCAGCCGAGTGGTTTCCTGGATGAGTGGGTGTTGGCCGGCCATTGTAGGGGGTTATGGGGGTTGGCCGCCAGCAGGGAAGAGAAGGAGGGTGGCTGGCTAGGGTTACGGGGTGGTGGGAGGGTGGATGGGTGGGTTTTGGGATTTATCTTTTTTCTTTACTTTTTAATTTTTTTGATATTTTTTTTCTACTTTTCTGATTTTTTTTTCAATTTTCTGATTTTTTTTAATTTTTTTTTTCAATTTTCTGATTTTTTTAATGAATTTTCTGATTGTATTTTATTTTCTGATTTTTTTAATTTTTTTAATTTTTTGATTTTTATAAAAAAATTATTTTTTTTATTATTTTTTTCATTTTTAGATTCTTAATGAATTTTCTAAGGGTTCGTTTGGCATTGATGTGATTTTCTGTTTTTTGGTTTTTTGTTTTCTAAAAGTATATGATATGTGTCCCATAATGAATCAAAAATTATATAAACTTATTAAAATTATTGTAATTTTGAAAACTAACAACAGAAAAGTAGAAACACCTTTTTCTTGTTTCTTGTTTTTGGTTTTTGGTTTTAAAAAAAAACAGAAAACTGAGAACCAAAATCGATGCCAAACAAGCCCTAAAATTTTTTCTAATTTTTAAAATTCTAAACTAATCACGTGTTGACACGTGGTATTTATAAAAAAAATTAAAAAAAATTACCTTTTTAACAGGTTACCGATCAATGGGACTGCTGAAAGAAAATAAGAGGCAAAGTTGGGACTGTTAGAAAATAAACTTTAGTTGGGATTATTCTAAGTAAATCGCCAATAGTTGGGATTATTAAAGTGTATTTTTCCTACATTATATATATATCCTCCATATATGTATACATAATCAACAATAATACCATCAAATCAATTGAAGACGAATGTTCCATATATATACTACCTCTGTTACATATTAGTTACAACTTTAGGTAATATTTGTGAGATATAAAATATTTTAAAATTACAACTAATATGTAACAAAGGTAGTATATACCATATCTACATTGGCCTCAGCTCGATGTCCATGCAATTGATGCATCAACATCAAGGGTTACAACAATGTAGGGCTAAGAGATCGATAGAGAGAAAGTGTGACTTGTGTGTATTTGATTAACGAGAATTTTATTTTATTCTTATTTTTTAGAGAACGACGGATGTGAATTAGTTTGTTTTAACTAGCTAGGTACAATTTTTTCATTTTCTAAAGCGATGTTATGCATTCAATTTAAAATAATAAATTAAACAAGAAATTAACAAAGAAGTGTGGTATATGATGATTATGTAGATCGACAACTAGACGTTTTAACGTATAGTCGTCCTATAGACCGACAATGCCATCTTAATTATAACATGACATACAATACACATTTTGATAATTTTAAAATGTAACGTAAGTAAACATTTCATATGTCGAAATAAAATTGTAAGAAGACACCCATCTCATGAGATTACGAGCTGAAGAGTCATATGTTAGATATAGAATATAGAAAGATAGAATCATAGTAATGTTAGAATGTAGAAATGTAGAATGCATGTGAACGTCGAACTCATTAGAACGTTTTATTTTGGAACGTTAATGTCTCTATTATTCATCTAAATTTTCAGCCTCAAATTAAAAGGAAAATAATACAATCCAATAATGTGTTAATACAAAATCGAATTTGTAACTTACTAATAATTATTCTCCGCATAATAAATTAATAAATAATTGAACTTCGTTACTATAAACTAAATGAAATTTGTTGTGGTCCAAATTTCATATTGACGAATATAATGTGCTTCACGAACCAAGATAGAAATTACTACGTGTATGCGATAGAGCTGAGCATACTACGTGTGTAATCCAAGAAAGAAGCTAGGAGAAAAGGCGGGGAAATTGATTTTGCTGCCACTTAGTAAAGCAATAAATCAATCAGTTTTAAAGTAAATAAATTTGGAGCATCTGTAATGTGATTCACGTTTTGCTACTGTTTGGCTTCGAGAGTTTGCTTATTAGAGGTATAAAGTTGAAGTGATTTTGAAGAAAGTGGGAAGTGTGCTTTAAGAAAGTGGACTAATTAGCAACATTATTGTAAAAATAATTATGTCAAATCCTTTATTTTAATAGTCGTAGACTCGTAGGACATACTTTGTATCATATATGAAGTCAGAAAGAAAGTGGGTATATTCGTACTAATTATAATTTTTTTATTTAGGATCTTTTTCGATTTTACTGAAAACAACTGAACTGCACTGATCGAGGTTGAACTGAATAGCTGAAATAAATTGTTTATGAGAGAAAAAAATTAGAAAGTGAATTAAATTGAACTGAACTAATTAGAACTTAACTGAACTGAACATAAAGAAAATTAAACCGAACAGAACAAGCCTTTATTTAAAATAATTCAATTAAAATGAACTCTAGCTAACAAAAAAATAACTCAATTTAAAAACTGAATCACCCATGACTCCTTGAGTAATTTCGTTTACTTTGTATTAATTAATCCGTTAATGAATGTTCGTTCTTAGCTTAAACAGCACTTTTTAAAATTTTTTATGGAATTGTCTATTACTCCATAGTACTCCGTAGTGAAATAGTGCATTAACAACACCTTAATTCTTAATATTATATATATATATATATATATATATATATATATATATATATATATATATATATATATATATATATATATAAATATAAATAATGCGTGGACTGTTAGTACTGAGTATAAGAAATTAAATAAAATTTAAAATCATTCTAAGTGTAGGTTGCATAAAGTGAGATTGGTCCTATAATTGAATAACAGTGTACTGTATTGCTCAATATTCTTCTGGTTTATTCCATCACAACATCCCCTCACTCAGCATATTATAAAGTCATAGCCCACCTGATCTCCATACCGAATCCCTGACCACAAGGATTCAAGGTTTTTTTTGTAAGGGTTTTCCTAGCTCAATCAATCTCGAGTATCCCATATCATTCATTGTACAACTTGTTTATATATTACTCAAACAAATTAGCAAGAACTAAACTTGAGCAAACTACTCCTTAGTATTTACAAAGAAACATTTCGGCAATTATTAAGGAAATTGATTTTGATACACCTTTGGTTGATTTTGACACACCTTTGGTTGATTTAAACACACTGTACTGTGCACACCACGGTCTTACGAGTATAGCATAGAAAAATATTTCCATACAATAGGTATGCCTAAATAATTTATCAATAGGTATGCCTCCATTTTTAAACACTTGTTCTATTTCTCAATTCCAATAAGTATTCATAGCACTTTAATTTTTTTTTTACTTTTTTTTTTTGTGTGTGTGTGTATAAATGACAAACTTTAATTAAAAATAGGATCGATAAATAATGCATAACATAGAAATAAAGCAAGTATTTTCCCGTAAAAAAATAAAAATAAAAAATAAAAATAGAGGAAGTAATTTTTAATGTAAAGAGAAGTGCCAAAATAAACGACAAAATGCAATTCACACTTGGTTAAAAATGATGGGCTTGAAATATACATCAAATAAATACACAGCTTAAGAACACGCCGTGTGGCCCGGTCCCAAGCTTAATTATATGACCTGTTTGCGTTCGTAAAAATGATAGGGTGTTTAAATTTTTATTGACGGTCCATATTCATAAGCACCATGTGAATCTCTGCAACCTCCCCATACTTGTGGATCCATTCCAACTACTTTCTTGTATTAGGTATGTAACTATGTATTCATGCATGCCTTCATTTTTTGTTCTTTTTTGGCTTATTTTACAAGTGTACGTACTTCAACAATTGTGCACTCGTATATAGTTTCAGCAAACTTCCATATGAAACATATGGTTTTTCACGCACTTTTCATGCCACGTATAGTACTTTAAACCCTAGATATTTTTTCCGTCTAAAAGTGGGTCGCGAAATTAAATTTATTTCAAGAGCTAGTATTGTCAATGTTAGTTAAAATTTGCTTAGCAAACTATTAAACCAAACAAGCATGTTATATATCTTTATTTATTTATTATGATAACGGTACATTGTACGCTCTGAAGTATAAATCATTCTTTAATTATCTTATTTATGATTTGTCCCACATTATTAATCCACGATCATTTGTGCTTAATATAAATAAGAAAGTTTTCTATGATAAAGCAAAGATAAGAAAAGTTATTTGTTAGGTATGAATTAACAATTTTCTTTCTCTTAAGAGAAATATAATAATTCCTATAACTAATCAATACTTTGTATTACGGAATAGATATTAGAGTTTCAATCAGGACCAACCCTCCATCTCCAAGATCCTCAGTTAGAGTTTCAATCGACAAAAGTCCAATAACATACTTTTCAATTCCTTAATAATTTTGATAAGAGACAGAATATATCGAGCACAATTTTAGCAATGAATAAAATTAAGATTAACAAATTGAGCAACTAGTGTTACTATTGAAAGAGGGTGCGCAAGATTTGACCCCAACAAAAGTGGGGACAATTGGACAAATGATGAAAACCATATAGTGCAATAATTGTTTGTTTATAAATTGATATTACAATGACATAACACAACAAGTTGTAACAAAATAATCACCAATACTAAGTAGAAATGTAGAATATCTGAAAGAGGAACATGGCCCAAAACATTGTTTGAAATTGATGTCTTATAAAGGGGAAACCGTAGATGTAACACTCAATTCACAAGTAAATGGTGATATAACAACATCATCAGTCGTTCGTTGTGCTTGTGCACGCAACTGAACATCATACTAAGGGACCTCTTAAGTCTTGAGCATAATTAGTGATGCCTGGCTGTTCCCACTGCCTTAGGTTAGGTATTATTAATATCGTACTATGATTTAACCCGTCTAATAATTTCAAACATTAATATTCAAAAATCGATAATTATTACTTTTTATGTACTTGAATTACCTAGATCGGATTAATATAGAGTATAAATTGACTTGAAATGTACCGATGCAGAGTCATTTGAGTAAAAATACTCACGAGGTCCTCTAGATTCCTATGGAGATCATAAAACCCTATATCTTCGATCAATTATCACCAATTCACCATACAAACAAAAAAATTGAAAATAAACACAAGTGAAAAATCATCATTTTAATGATGAAGCCTATTTATTGAAAGCAATTTAAAGATTTTTGGGATTTACCACAGGTAAGAACACCAGTGAAAGCCCCGACAAATATTTAAAACTAAGACCAAGAGGAAAAGAGATGGTAAGTATAAAGAGAAAAGGAATAAAAGAGAAGAAAAACCTTTAAAACAAAAAATAGAAAAAACCTAATAATAAAAGTTAGGAAAACCCTCTCAAATGAGAAACCCTAAAAATAACCATATATGCTTAACTCAACCAATTTAACATTATGGTTACAAAAATTGTGATTTTTTTACTTTAAAATACAATATAAATCGAAAATTTAAATAGCTTTACACTAATAAGACAAATTTGGTAGATAGAAAATTTAGAAAATAGATCATCACTAACCCTAATTTTGAATGGAATGTAAATCGAATCAATTCCTCTAATCTCCGAGTCCGATGTGGCAAAAGGATCTGTACAAGTGAGAAGTGATCACTTAATTCCGTTACTTCACTACTTTAGTCACATGATTTATTGATGTCAACATGTTCATGGGTCATCAACTCATCACTCACTTAGCTAGCTACATGTGCCTGACTAACCAAGTTTAAATTTCTTCTTTATTATTATTTTTTCAAAAAAAATATTGTTCTTATTAATGTATATAAAAATACAATATAATTATATAGATATACTATCTCCATTTATATTTTTTGTAAAATTAAAATACTCTATACCTCACAAACAATATCCCAAATTGCAAAAAAAAAAATGAAAACGAGGTGCAGTGGTAGCATATTTTGTGTGCGCATGGTTACATCATGTGACCTCTTGTAAATGAATTGATTTAAACAACGTAACTCCTATAATATTGACCCATTAATTACTTATAATACTGACTAAGTAACCCCTATAACGTTGACTACGCAGTTCTTATTTTTGACTTGCATCTTGTAATTTGTAAATGAACAACGTAGCACTAATTAAATAATCTTTATAATACTGATAAAGTAACTCTGTAAGTATGTAACACTGACATAGTAATTCTTATACTTGTAACTTTAACTACTTTGTAAGTAACATCCATGACAATTGGCCACACCATATGAACAGCCACATAAACAATTTATGTGTAATTATTGTTAATTATTACTTGTTATATTTGTCTTCATGTGTATTCTATAATATTTTTTTATTTTATTTTATTATAAAGTGATAGAGTATGTAAATCGACCTGAATTTAAAATGCGGATGCAGCATGAGCCCACTACATTCCTTGCGCCCACTTCATTCCTTGCACTTACAAAGTCAAAATAGGAAGAAAACAAAAATTTTAAAAGTATATACTAGTTTTAATAGAATTATACAGAGTAATTTTTTTATTTATTTACTGTGCTAATTTGCTCAATATGTTTGGTTGAAAGTTTTAGCCCCACGACCCAGACCCTGACATACCAGGTATAAATTAATTCTCCACCGTTAGTTCCTTAGCAGCCAGCTGCTTAGATTTTATTTTAGTACCGTCTTTTATGACTGCCTAACATTGCGTATATTCCGTCAGAGGAATACCAAAACAAAAATTAATATAAATTTTTTTTGAGGGGAAAACAAAAATATAAATGGGAGTTTGTAACGAATACATTCAAGTTTATTTTTATTTTATTTTATTATTATTTTTTTATACGCTATATACACTCAAATAATTTTTTTTAGGGGAATATACACTAAAATAATTAATATAATGATTTCTCAAAAATTAAAATAAAAATAATTAAATGTAGAAGTGATAAGAGAAATCAATAAAATTGACCCATAGATGTTTGATCCTTAAGCCACAAGTCCACAAGGATTTAAAACGGAAACGATATCACCACTCTTCAATTCAATCAAAATTAATTTCATTTAATGTCTAAAGGTGGGATATACCATATAAGTACGTCTCTAGAATTGACTACTAGCTACCAATAACAATGACTATTATATAGCAAAGCAAACTATTAATTGGTGTTAATTAGTGTCGTTTTAGTGATTATTAAGTCCCTATTACCGTCAAAGATGTGATTATAGTGTAATTAAGTTCTTCTTGCATGTTATGAAAAAAGGCCAATTCCTAATTTAGGAGGGTTACAATTTATGGTTGTGATTATATAAGATCATCTCAATCTCTCCCAAAACAGGAAAAGAAACATTCGTTTTGCAAAAAAAGAGATTAGAATCAAGCAAGAAAAGAATGTACGTCGGGCAAGTTTATGTCCCATGTTTTAGCTAAACAAAACCAAATTGAAGTGGAAATCACACTAGATTGCAGAATCAGACTTCAACAACAGAGAATCAAAGCCATATGCAACGTTAACATGGTTAATTCTTCACTTATATGTACAACATTAAGGCTATGTTCAATTCGCCCTTTACTTTTGTACAATATTAAGGCTATGTTCAGTACAACATTAAGAATGTGCTTGGATCATGTGTGATAAACTTTAGTGTATAATCATAATGATTTACATAAATATATTTAATTGTAATATTCAATTCTACGAAGTAAAAGTTAATTTTCACTTGCATTTTAAGTAATTATATCTTATTTATGTTAATGGAAATATATAATCAAAGTAGGACATGTATGATATGCATGCAAAAGTCAACATGAAAAAAAAAAAAAAAAAACAAAGAGAGTATTCATTAGACCACTACTCGATTTGGTAAGGTGATACGACACTTGATAAACTGAGAACGACAGAACCTTTCGACCTGCAAATGTGTTACTTTATTTATGGGACATAGGCCTTAATATGTTTGTTGACTTGCCGGGATCGTCTCCGATCATTTAACACAATCTGGGTTGTCTAACTTCATACATGGTCGTGTTGTGTTGATTGTGGCTATACGAAACCGGGACAAGTTTGAGGCAGCTATGTTTTTCTTCCTTTCTCCTTGTCTTCATTGGGAAGAATTAGAGAATGAGGTTGTTGCATCACTGGAGTAAGTTCAGGCGTTCGCTAAGACTCAGGATATTGGTGCTCTTGCCGCTGCTCACATCTTCAATAGGATCGGGTTCGCTATAGCTAGAGGGTGAAGGCCTAGATACACTCGACTCCCCACTAATTTTTTGTAAATTGGTTGAATTTGTAGGTTTTTGTTAATTGTAATAATAATAATAATAATAATAATAATAATAATTCATATCTTACTTTTTTAAAAATTTGAAATAACTCTTATGAATTGTGTTTGAACAACTATACCCTAAAATATTTATTTATTTACTTTTAAGAATAATGTGCATATGTGTTAAAAAAAAAATGTGCATATGTTTATACCAGTAAGATTTTTATTTACATATTTTCCCGCGTTAGGCACCCTAGTAATATTAATAATCATGAGTTGACGCCAACTTAAACTTAAATTAAACATGAAAAGATTGCCTAGTTAACCGATTATATATGAAGACATACGAGTAATCAGTAATCACATAATCATATACATTAGTTAGTAATTATACAGTACAATAGTCCAAAATTATTTTTTTTGAAGACAATAGTCCAAAATTATTTTTTTTGAAGACAATAGTCCAAAATTATTTGACGAAGACAACCAAGGATAATAGTACCACATATAAAATGAAAATTCTAAAGATATCTCATGTCACTCCACTCCTTATTATGTTTAGGCGTTTATCATAATTTATTAAATGTAAAATTTTAAAAAACATTTCATTATATCTATCAATATAGAGGAATTTCTATTAATAAAAAAATAATAATAAAAAAAAGGAAAAATGTGTTTAAATGCTTCTATGTAAAACTGAAAAAATAAAAAATAAAAAATTATATAATAATGGATTTTTTTTTTTGAGGTATATAATAATGGAACTTGAAATATTCTAAATCAATTATCTTGTATAATTATGCAAAAAATATGATTACGTGATTATATTATTGTTACACATAACACATATATGATATAAAAAAGAAGGCAAGAAGTATAAAAGACTAAAAGTGTATATGAATCCAATGGTTAGAACTTAGAAGTTCCACAAGGATGAGGTTGCATGCATTGATGCAATGATGCATGAAAATAATTGGAAGTTGGAACAAGCTATGCATTAGCAAAGAACAAGGTGGGTAAAATTTTAAAACCGCCGTTTGTATTTTATACCAACAAATTGTGCACATACATACACACACTTCAATTGGTAACTGATACGTAGTATATGACTAGATCAGTGCATGGCTAATTCCGTTTTTATTGTGATAACATTTGACGAGTTATTACAACATAACCTAGTTAACCGATTATATATGAAGACATACACATATACTATCTTTGTTTAGAAATAATAATCACATATACTCAAATTTTATTACAACGATTTGGAAATGAATTTTCTAATTAGAAAAAAATAATAAAATTGAAAGAACAAAAAAAATAGGCCCATAATTTATTATTTTTTTTACTTGAGCTTGTTGGTATGTGCTCCATTACGTTTGATATGAACACAATAATTATTAGAAGAAAAAAAAAAAAAGGAAAGGTGGAAAATAGGTATACCCCAAAAGAAACATGCATGAGATGTACGAATCTTAAAATCTATTTTCTTTTTTGTGTCTTGCTTGCAACTTTTTTTTTTTTCATGAGAAGTTGTGTAAAGTAATAAAAAAGCTGAAAAATCTCTAGAGTTTAATTATTTTGGCTTCAATGCCTTGGTATCCTCTCCCATCTCTAATACTTTGTTACTCAAACGTAATTTTGCTAATCAAAACTTGTTTAAAGGGGAAACTGCAAGATATATTTTATGGAGTACAATTGCTTATTACTTATATAATATGATTCAATGTTTATATTAGTTGAATGGGATTATTGACTTTTACTAATGTATTAACTTATTTATAATATATACATAAATTTTCGCTTGTTAATATATAAGAAAATTTATAGTTATGTGAGATCTTATCGAAAGTGTTTTAATTAACTAATGTATACATATATTTTTCAATGCTAATTCTTTTTTTTTTTTTATATATATATAGTATTAAATAAAAGTATTGAAATGTATATATTCGCAATTTAAATTATAACTTAGATTCAAGTTAAAGTTAATTGGAACAACCTTTAAGGGACAAACGAAATAAAATAAATTTATTATAAACTACTCGTAATAAGTTTAAGAGAACGCAACTACAAAGAAGTCTAAAAAACCAACTTACCCATCTACCGTAGGTGAGTAGCAATTAAAAAAAAAAAAAATCTAATAAACCAACTTTAAGCCAAAATGGAGTAGGCAATTTTTGGCCACCTTTTTTAGCAACAAAATTTGTGAATTTGAGCATTCATATTAGCACTTAATAGCTACTCCACCAATCTTGCATTTGATTTTTCCAAACATACCTATTAACAAATAGTACAAATACAATTAATTTGACAAACAGGTCAATAAAATCATAAAATATATGGAGTATATAAGTAACAACAATGATTAAGTAGAATCATCAAATATTGTTCCAAAACAATTTTCAAGAAGCACTACAATATTGAGTGTATTTAATAGAGATTTTTTACCCTATTTTTTTTTTTTTACCTTGAGTAAGATTCATAATCCACCCTCCTCTTCATCTTAAGAACCTAACCTATGTAGTTATGCAGATTCATCAAAAAGGTGTCGATTCACTAAAATCGTTCTTACTTAAAAAAGAAAAGACATGTGTAACTTGGTAGATTATTCTACTACGTACTCGTATTAAAGTTGTTGATTCATTAAAATATATATATATATATATATTTATTGTATATATATATAAAATACACCCATACACTTTACCAGTTTGCCTATGCTGTACGGTATGGTCGGTGTCAAAATACGGAGTACAAAACCTTAAACTCATCCTTCTACGTACTCCGTAGACAACTCTTTGTCCTTTTTTTTTTTTTTTTTTTCATTTAATCATTTATTAACTTACGTAATTAATTTAAATAATTTATTCCCCTTTGCCTCAGAAAAAAAAAAAAAAATTTATTCCCCTTTATATTTTATTCTTCGAAGATTTTTTATTTATTTCATCTGTATGTTTGATATACCCCCCTATAAATACCACTCAAAGATTCCTCTCTCACTCCAAAGTGTTCATAAATAAAAATTAAATTAAAAAGAGAAAGATCCTTTCTCTCTCTCTCTCTCTCTCTCTCTCTCTCTCTTCACTCTCTCGCCGGGAAATTCTCACCGACTTTTACCTTTTCGCCGACTTTCCATTTTCTTCTGTCCTCTCAAACTCAAAATTCACAAATTAATTTCAAACCATTCAAATCTAAATTTTAATCTCATATTTTAATTTTATTTTCGATTTGTGAACCGCATTGAACTGCGTTTTTCGATCCGATTTTCCTGGCTTAACTAATGATTAAAGTGCCAGCATAATTTTTAAATTTTTATTTATCAAAAATCTTACTCTTTAATTTTGTATAATTCCGATTATTCTTACTCAAATTTATTTAATTTTGAAGTTTTTTTTTAATCAGTTTGATAGTTATTGTTATTGGTTGAGAGAGAAAATTTGCGGTGGAGATGGCGGTGGCGACGCCATATCTGCAATTTCCACACTCACCGAGAAAACTAACATCATCAAACGACGCCGTTTTGCTATTTCGATCTACCTTTCTCGGAACGACGTCGTCTTCTTCAAAGATATGCAGAACACGTTCTTCCGAGTTCAAACCAAAACAGAGACCTTCATCTCTTCCTACAATCCGTCGAGCTTGTAGCGCGAACTTCGATACATTTTCCGACAAAGATTTCTCCCGGAAAATCCAGGAATTAGCCAATAGTTTTCAAATCTCCGACGAAAACTTCGCCGAATCTCAAACAAATTTTAGTTTAAACGATAACAACGATGATGAAGAAGATGACGAAAATTCGTTGTTGAAATCGCCATTAATGGAGATTCAAAGCGTCGAAATGAAGGCGAAAAGCTTAGATCTACCTCTATCTCTTCGGATGATAAAGAGGAAGAAGAAACAATTGGAGGATAGTTTGATACAAGCTGGAGAATCAGCTTATTGTTCGGTAAAAACTGCGTTTTCATCAATGGTGTTCATCATCAGAGAACTCCATAGTTATACTCTTCAGATGAGAGAGATTTTGTATTTTGAAGATTTACAAGGAATTTTAGGGAGAGTTCAGAGTGAAATGCATGCTTCATTTGTATGGCTTTTTCAACAAGTATTCTCTCATACTCCTACTCTAATGGTGTATGTCATGATTTTGCTTGCAAATTTCACTGTCCACTCTATGTCTACCTCCGCCGCCATTGCCGTTTCTCCTCCGGTTGCCACCGTGGAGGAGAGAGAATTCAGCGGCGGCGGTAGTCGTTTTGAGTTTGACGGTGTTACGACGAAGAGTTTCACGGTGAGCTGGTCTTCTAAGACGACGGCGGTTGGCGGGAACAATGGTGGCGGGAATACCGTGAGGCCGGTAGGGAGTGGGATGGACGGTGATAGTTGGATGAATAACAATTCGGGGATTGTACACCGTCCGATTGTTCCTGACGGCGTGTCCTCCTCCGTGAGTACGCGGGAGGACACGCGGCAGAACGAGGATGAGACTTGGAATAAGATTGTTGATGAAGCTTCTAGAATGCAGAGTGAATTGAGAGATGAGTCTCTTGGTGATGAGACTATGCAGATGTTTGTTTCTCCGGTTTCGGCGAAAATTGAAGCTGATGATTATGTCGATTTCTTCAAAACTGAGCTTCATTATCAGAGTATTGTTGCTCAAGACCCTACTAATGCTTTGATCTTGGCTAATTATGCTCAGTTTCTCTATCTCGTTGTTCACGACTTTGACAGGTAAAATTCTTATCCCTATAATATGTTTGGATTTGATTTACTATTTCTTGATTTAGATATGTTCTGATTAATCTGTTTGAGTTAGTCAAATTGTATGATATTTTTTGTACAGAATTTTGATTAGAGGAAATTTCACGTCTACTAGAACAATGTCAAAAGTTAAAACGTCAGCTAATTGTGAGGTTTTTGTGTGAATCGACGTGATTAAGTCATGGTAATTCATTACTTTTGTGTGATGATTGTATTGATGAATGTAAAAGTGTTTGAATTTTGTACCAAGTGTTTCATACAATTGTATTTGTAGTGTGAAAGTATGGTACAAAAGTAGAAATAATTTGTCGCATACTATATACGGCTGAAAAAAAAACCAACTTTATTATGGTATCTATGATTCTATGTATTATAAAGGTTAAATTTGAATGAATGTGGACATAAAAGTAGCTTGGTTTCTTATTTAAATATTTGCAACAAAATCTGTACAGTACTAAATTGAACTAGTAAAATAACAAATGTGCACATATTTGGTGTTTGTTTGTAACAGAGCTGAGGAATACTTCAAAAGGGCTACAAAGGTGGAGCCAAAAGATGCCGATGCACATAACAGATATGCACATTTCTTGTGGCAAGTAAGGAACGACTTATGGGCTGCTGAAGAGACCTTCTTAGAGGCTATTTCTGCTGATCCTGGTAACTCTTTCTATGCTGGTAATTATGCTAGTTTCCTGTGGAACACTGGCGGCGAGGACACGTGTTATCCTCTCGATGATGAAACCCTCGACGAGTAGAATACAGTAGATAAAACCACGATTTGGAGACGAGGGGGATAGTAAATTAGTAATAGTAAGAGGTATAGGCGCAACACAATGTGTAGAGTTACATTCGGAACATCTTTTGGAAGCTTCTAGAGCGGACTGTGTTGGGTTTATATGACCTAGTAGTGGGCGATAGTAAGGTGATTGCACTGCCTAGGCGCCCACCATTTATTGACATGATTGGAATTCCTCCATTGGTAACTAATGTTCATTTGGAAGGTGACAAAAGTTGGTGTTAAGTTGTTGGAAGAATTGAGAGGAAGAAGATAGGAAATATGGGTGAACGATTGCACATGGCGAAAAAGTTTGGGATATAAACATGCGACATAAAGATGGCAATGGTCAGTGTTAGAAAAAACTCTAGCCTCCGAGTTAAAAGAGGGCCAATTTTTAATGCACATAAACCTTTTCCTTTAGACATCATATATGTTCAATAGTGAACATGTAACTAGATTTTCTTTTGTTTTTGTTCATAGGATACTATATGTAATGACATAATATCCTACTAATCAGAAACAATGTTAATTAATTACAAAGTTGTATAATAAAATAGAGAAATTGAATAAATAATAAAAAAGAGTTTTGGAACATGGGAACTATATGCTCTATAACAGAATTGTCTTTTTTTTTTTTTTGACACATGAATTGTCTCTTAATTTTATGCTTTTGCTTTTAATTAATGCTTAGTAGCGTGGTTTGATTTTTCGTATGGCAATTTGCAATTTGTTTGATAGCTCTAGTTTTGTGATATTTTGTAATTTGTACTTGGTTATTAGTTGAAAGAACACTACACTATACTACTATTCCACAAGTTGAACTTTCGTTTTGACTTGTAGTACTTGACGCCTCGAGAAACCCGTGATTGAAGGGATCTTTCTGTAACTTGATTCGTGTTAGAGGTGTATAATTTTATTTGTGAGATGCAAATTTTTTCTCTAGTCAAGTCTTATTTAGTCCTTCAATTTATGTATATGCAAGCATTTTTGAAAGGCAAACTTTGAGGGTATACATAATTAGATACATAGTTGAGTATCATGGTTATGGAATATGGAGTAGAAGGTACAAAGGACAAATTCTTGTGTAAAAATGATTAATATACACTAATATTGGTTTGAGGGAGTGACCGAGTGAGGAATAGCTCAAGTTTTTAGAGTTTTCCTTTTGATTTCTAAAAATTCTAAGAGTGACTCTCATCACTTTTTTTGTGGCTTTTTAAACACCGAAAAAAAAAAAAACTTAAAGCTTATTATTTTTAGATAGTATTGTAACATACATAGTCTCTCAATTACCTATGTATCATTGATCTTTTATTATTAAAAAAAAAAAAAAAAAAATTACTCCGAGAGTTACTTGTAACAAGTGTCATTGTAGAGTCACGCGGCTCACGCCCATAAACTAGGAAATGCATTAAGACTTATTTGGTTAAATGAGTAAATATCTTTAAAGATAAGGGTAGGCGTGAAATTGTACTCCTCAATTTCGTGCTTAAAATTCTAAAATTTATAAATTGATTTATCAAATGTGTAGGCATAGAGCCATAGAGTACTTTCTACAAATTTGGTATGGAACGTTGAAAATTTCAAAATATTGGTAAATAGTTAAATACAAGTCACAATCTTTTAGAATTAGCAAACCTAGCTTATTGAATATATCCTTATAACCCGTCCATATACACAATTGTTATTGTTATTGATATTTGACACCACACCATAGAGCTAGTAGTACTTACTTCAATCAAGCCCTATTCACGCTAATATGCTATAGATTGTCGATTACGGAGTAATATTTTCATACTTCGAATCTTGATGTAATTTATACTCCGTATTAAACTTGCAACATTCGAAAAAAAAAATTAATCGTTTTAAGATTTTTCTTGTGAGATTGGTTGGTTCGTCAATATGCGGCTTATTCTCCTTACCTAAAAAAATAGTCAGCCATTTAGTTGCGTGTTGTGCTAGATCAAGGTCACTATCTTACCAATGCTCCACATAATTAGGATGCTACTCTCATATGTTTCTCTTGACAAAATCACACTTAAATTCAACCAAAAAAAAAACTGAAACAAGCATGTTATTAGAGCATGATTAGTCGAAAATTTTGACAGTATTAATTGTGATTGTCTGATTGAGACCTTAATTGTTAGGAGGTTTAATCTTGTCTAATCAAAATTGATTTACATAAAATAATTATTTATTTTGGTAGTAAAATGTGACAGGGACTATTTTGAGGTTGTCAAGTTGTACTTGGAATTTGGTGCTAGTAAAATACACATTACTATTGTTGTTATTATTATCTCTTAGCTGTCCCTTAGCTTATCGCATCCAATATTTGAGGCAAGTAGTTGATGGAGATCATACTAGATTTCTTGTATAAAATCGAACAAGATGAGTTATTTTAATTGATATAATATACAAACTAGCTAAGTTGTTGTCATAATTGTTACCTATTTAAGTACTGCTCCATTGATATAATATACAAACTAGCTAAGTTGTTGCCATAATTGTTACCTATTTAAGTATTGCACAATCGAACAAACTAATTGTTACCGTAATTGTTACTTATTTAAAAACTGATCAATCGATTATAGTAGGAGTAACAAATTAAGAAGATACACTTCGTTTAAATTAAACTACGGGTAGTCAACAAGTTAGTTGGAATTGACCAAATAATAGAACACGCAATATAATCAAGCTATAAAGTAAACTATAGTATTTTTTGTTAGGGAAAGTAAACTACTAAGGGGATGTTTTCATTGACTGAAAGCTGAACTAAACTGAACTGAACTGAGTTGAGCTGAACTGAACCGAACTGAAATGAATATTTTATAAGAGAAGGAAATTAGGAGTTGAACTGAACTGAGCTGATCTGAACTGAACTGAATTAAATTTCAACGTATGAGAACAGACCCTAAGCCATAGTACTTCAGAAAGAGCCTAAGACCAAAAAAAAAAAAAAAAAAAGAGCGCAACGAGAAAACGATGCAATATCACGTGTCACCATTCTTCCTCCATGCTTGATCGCTACCTTTTTCTCTCCTCTTTATTTTATTTTACTTGTTAATGAGTCAAACGTACAATGGATTATCTTAGTATAAGGTCAATTGTTATCGTAGATGTCATAACTACACCAACGAGGTTCTGAAAAAGAATATGTGTTTCGTATTTGATTTTGAGCTTTAAAGTTTCTAGCACTTTGAGAGCTACAAAAGTACAAAATAGTTTTATTAGTACAATAAAATTCTTTTACGTGGTTGATCGACCAATCATAATGGAAATTACTTCGTTAGTGTTATTGCAATTACTTGATAAGTGTTCTAAAGATTATTCGATCAGTATTATAAGAATTACTTAGCCAGTATTACAGAGCTTACTCTCATTTTTTACATATGTGGTGGCCAACCCACACAAAACGGATTGTTAATACAATATAAATAGCAAGATTTTTCTATCATTCTTACAATCACAATTTTTATTAACTATGGTTCTATGGTTTTATAGTTATATTGGAGACTCGTTTCACATTTATTGAATTGAGCTAAACTGATCGGAGCTGAACTGATTAGAGTTGCTGAAATGAATAATTTATGAGAGAAGAAAATAAAGAGCTAAACTAAATTGAACTGAGAGTGAACTGAAATGATTTGGAGCTAAACTGAGCTCAACCGGACTTATTGGAACTAAATTGAACTGAACTAAAATTAAACTGAAATGAACATGCCCTAAGGGTGGGGCGGGTGTTTCCCTTATTCATTTGTCGATCCCCACTTTAAGGGTACGATGTGACTAACAAATGTGGATTGAATATACTTGTATTAGTTCAATCACAAATATTTATTCCTACAATAGTGAGATGAGATAAATTGCAAATGAAAAAAAAAAAAGTTCAATAAAAATATTTTAATTTTATTATAAATAGTTTTAGTTTATTAAAAATAAGGTGAAAAGAACATAACCTGGCCGAGTCATATAAAAAAACCTAAATTTATAAGGGATTTTTTTCGCTTAGAAAATAAAGGTGGGGTTCAAATTTGATTTTAGTAATTAAAAATGAATTTTTAAGTGCAAAAATAAGGTTAAATTAGGTTATTATCACTTTTATTTAGTTTGACTTGGATAAATATTGGGAAATTAACTTTTGCACTAAAAAATTAAAGGGTAAAAATGGAATTTTATAAAACAAAGAAATTATTTATAAAATATACAAAAATAATTTAGTAATATTTATAATATATTGAAATTTTAAGTAAATGGCATACATTGTTTTGGCAAATTTTGTAGCATAAAATGTTACTCCATTTACTTCATAATGTTAGTCCCATTTACATATATCGATGCAAATATATTATCGCAAATATCTTTAATCTCACACTAATAACAATCATAAAAATTAAACATTAATAATGTACTCATCAAGACAAATAAAACCAAATCTCACATGATTATGTTGTTCTTATACATAGAGAGAAATTTAGAAGATTCCTCTAATTGTTAGTAGTCAAAAGATTTTTAATGGGAATAACATTATAAAAGGTAATAAAATGGAAAGAGTTTATTAAAAAAAGAAAATTTTGGAAACATTAAAAGTCATTTAATTAACTTTTCTCAAAAAAGAAAAATAAATTACTAACATATACTTTGTACAATATCGATTGGAAATGCCTGTAAAAAAATATTGTTAATGAAATTGGGTTTGCGAAGAGAAAAAAAAAAAAAAAAAAACCAAAATAGGCCACGGTTGGATCTAAACCTGCGGCCCATAGAATAATAACGTAACAGTGTTCTGTTGTGCAAGGGAAATGCAATTATGCAAGTATCTGGTACTCTATATATTTTTTTTCCCATTTGCATCAGTTTAATTGGCATATTTACCGAGATACAATTTTGACTATTATTATCTTTTAGTGTGTATTAAAAATTATAACAAAATTATATTATGAAACTACACATTATGACTAATCTAATGATATATATCATAACATTTATTTATTTTATAAAGGTGAAAAAATTAAGTCAACCGTGGTATGTGAATAGTGTAAAAATCAAAATGATGTATTTAAAAAATAACGAAGCGAGTACTTACAAAGAGAAAGTCTAAAGTAATCCAAAAATCTTACTGTAAACCATATACCAAAAAGTGTTAAATGCTTTTGTTAATTCTATTTTTCACAATTGTTTCCATGAATTGCTAAATGTCCCTAGTATTTTTATCATTAACGTACGTCATTTCTCAAAATATAAAACTAGGGCGATGATTTTATATGTGGCCAAAGTCACTTTATTTCACTCCGTTAACCATAAATATGTATATAAGTAGACATACTAAATGTGTTGATGATTGATTATTGTCGAATAAGAGGCATTGTGATCATGGGGCATTATATACAAAAGGCATCCATGGTATTGGGTTTGCTCACTTGCAGCTCCATTGAATAAACCCGGCTGCTCTATGTATTAGCACTAAAGACGTCGGCAGTCTCAAATTCAGTCAAAATACGTACGAATATTTTAAAGGTTAGGAAGGGTTTTGAAATTTTTGAATTTCTTGAATGATAACATCCCACCGTTTAGCCCTGGGATTACTAAGTGTTCGAAAGGTCGTGTCTGCTATAAATGTTTGATTTACTTGATCGCTTAGAGGATGTATGGTGCCGCAGTTCCTGGAGTGAGTGAGACCCTGGCGGACTCACGAACGTAGCTACTAGGGACATCGGACATGTTGCTCCTTTTTCTATTGTGATACCTTGGACTTTGAGATGAGAAAGGGCATTGGCTTTCCCTAGGCCCAAGCTTAGTCGAAGTCTAATTGTATAAGGCAAAACCAGGATTCCAACAGTGCTAAGCTAGTAGGGTTTCCGACAAGGGCGGAGCCACAGGGGGGGCTGGTGGAGGCCCGGCCCCTGTGGCCCAACATCCAACTCCTTTGTTTTTTAAGCTGGCCCCAAATGCAAGATAAATATTAAACTCATGCAGTATTAGTATCTTATATATCATAGCTCAGTGGTAGTGTGATAGTGTCTAATGTGGAAGGAGCTTAGGTTTAACATATTGACGGTATATAATCATGAAATTTCCAACGTAAATGTTGCAATGAGAATAAAACAGTTGTTACTTAATGCGTAGTAATTTTTTTTATTTTTGTGATAAAAATACAATTTAGATATTTGTAAAAAAAATATGGTCAAAGCTAATTTATAATCGTGCAAAAGTATATTTTATTCTATGAAAAGAAATTAGAAAATACATACAACATAAGCCTCGATCCCCTTGAGTTTCAATTCCTAGCTTCGCCTCTGGTTTCCGATCCTCTTGGAAAGGAAATCCTACATAAGCTATCCAATCGATAGATAGGCCATTTCTACCAGGAAGAGGGATTAGGGCATTCCTTTTGCTAAACAGCTTTTGTGAATTCCTTGAATTTAAAACTTCATTCAAATTAAAAAACTTTGAATGTACGAGAATGTACCAAATAAATTTCCTTAAATTTCACTTGGAGCTCACTTAGCATGGGTACAACTTATTGTATAATAGAAATTACCACATTTTACATACTCACATATTCGACATTTAATATTTAGTAAAGTAGAGGACACGTCATCATATCAAGAAAGGTAGGTATTGTGAAAAGGGTACAATTAGACAATTAGTTATGGAAGAATATCATGGTTATTAAATGAAATAAGGAAAAATATCAGGCAAAATTGAAACAAATTAATTGAGATTCAAATAGATATTTCATTAATTGAGAGTATTTTTCTTTTTAATAATATAAAAAAAATCTTAAACAATTTTTGCATGTCCTTCATTGCAATAATTCTTGATGTTTATAACATTTAATTAATTAGCAACATATGACGCATGTTTTTAACATAAATTTCCAACTTAATAATTGGAAACGTTACATAAATAATGAGCTTTTAAAATGCTTAGGGATATTATTTTATCATAATCCTTCTAGATATATATTAGAAAGCATTGCACATGTATGTCAAAGTATTGAAACAAAGTCTATCATGCACCTGGGTGTACTAACAAAAATTGCCTTGAGTGCACTAAGAGTAGAGCGTGCATTGAATATTTTTTTTTTTAAAAAAGGAAAAAAATAAACATGATACATTTCAACATTATAGATCTAAAACTTAATGTAAGGTCGGCCTTATTTAGTTTGCTTGTTTTTTACTAATTAAATTTTTTTTAATTTATTGATTGAATTATTCTATTTATTAGTGTGATTATATATTCAATCACACAAAATAAATTCTGATAAATTATAACATTAATAAGGTATACTTAAGTTTGATTTACAACTAAAATAAGTTCTCATAAGTTCTAATAAGTCTAGATTTGTGAAAGTCACGTGGATAGAATGCATCTTTAATTATAGCCTAATTTATTTTCAAGAAGGCCATTAAATGTTTTCAAAATTATAGCAAGAAAAATAATTAATCAATTGCCTCAATTTTTTTTTTTCTTCTATATATATTTTTCTTGCAAGGAACATGAGGAGTGTAGTAAGCTGATGACAGATAATCACCTACCATTGGTCTAACTTGTGTATAAAAGATCAATGAGTATCACAAACTTACTACAACCCTAAAAATTAGCTTTTCAGCCTTGATTTTCCCTTCCTTTAATCTTGCACCTTAGATACTTGTCTTTTGGGAAAAAAAAATTATCCATCATTTTAAGTTTGGTTTCTCTAAAGTTCTAAATCAAAATCTTTAACAACAATTTTCATCATGCATGATGGGAAATGAAGGAGAACTATGGAGAAGAATTTTTTAGTTCTTGCATCGATCAGTTTGCTAGACTTCACTTTACTCATCTATTATTCCTAATTTTTAATTTCCGGGCTTAATTGCTATCATTTCTTCTGATTTTACTCAAATTAAATTAAAAATAAGAACCACCACCACTATCACTAACGATATGACCAACACCACTATCACTAACAAAAAGACTTACGTGAGAAGTGTTGGAACAACAAGTGTGTAGTGTGTAGTGTGTGAATTTTGTGAAAAACTCAAAGTCCCACATTGGTGGGAAATGAGAGTTTTACTCTCTTTATAATATAGAGAGTGGGCTAAAGGGGTGTGGCCCTTGGGCTACCCACATTTTGTGGAGAGGGAGGACCTATATGGTAAACCATCTATCACACACACGCGCGCCGAACCGAGCCGGGCCGGGTTGGGTTGGGTCGGGTCGGGTCGGGTTTATTAAATAAACTTATTTTTTGGACAAGGCTAATTGCGTGATTAGTTCCTTGATTTTTGCTAAACGTTTTTGACTGATTGCATTTGACCGTTTTTATTCAAAACTGATTAATGGAGCGTTAATCATGCAAACGTTTTCACTGATTTTTTGCTAAACGTTTTGCCACGCATTAATCTTCTGTAACCGTTTTGAACGTTCAACTTATGACCGTTTTAATTGCGTGATTAGTGCCTAATTAAACAGCAGCAGTTACGTTGCAATTTTTCCTATAAAAGGCGTGTTGATTTCCTGTTTTTGAGACACAAAAAATACGAACAGCAATCTTCTTCTCCTCTCTATTTTTCCTCACAAAAACAAAACCCTCGAGCAGTTTCTTTTCTTTTTGGGTGTTTAGTTGCCCGGTGGTTTTGTGCAGTTCCACCGGTATAATTACAATAGAGAAAGGCTGTTTTATCCTGGGGAACATCCGGTTTAGTACGAACTGCTTGCACCATTTCAGGGCAGTGCCGTGAATGTTCTAAAGAAAGCGACATAGTCCGCGACTCAGTCTATTTTTCGGTAACTTTGTTCTTACTGTTTTTGTTCCCGCAGTTCCGTTTATAACAATTTTAGAACATTCTTTTTCTGCCTGTAATAACCATATGTCTACCGAAGATATTACTATGTCTGCTGACCTTAACAAGCCCTTCCGTTTTGAAGGAGCTCACTTTAAAAGATGGAAACAAAAAATGCAATTTTTCTTAACTGTCAAAAAAGTTAATTCTGCCTTAACAGCCCCTCGGCCATTTATTCCTGATAATGCTCCTGAAGATGAATTAGCTTACTTGAATAGTGAAATCGAAACCTGGAATGAAACTGACTTCGTGTGCAAAAACTATATACTTAATGGTCTGTCTGATAACCTCTATGACTATTATAATATGGAAAACACTGCTAAGGATTTGTGGGATGCCCTACAAAAAAAGTATGATACTGAAGAAGCAGGTGCCAAAAAGTATGCTGTCAGTAGGTACCTAAAATTCCAGATGACTGATGATAAGTCCGTGGAAGTGCAGTCTCACGACCTTCAGAAAATTGCCCATGAGATAATTTCCGAAGGTATGGCCCTTGATGAACAATTTCAAATTGCTGTTATTATTGACAAGTTGCCTCCTTCCTGGAAAGATTTCAAAAATAATCTCAGGCATAAGACTAAGGAATTCTCCTTAGAGAGTTTGATCACTCGGCTACGTATAGAAGAAGAATCCAGAAAACAGGATCTAAAGGAAGAGATTTTACAAATCTCTGCTAATAATGCTCCTAGGCGATCTGCTGCAGTACTTAAACCTGCTGGTAAGAATTTCAAACCTCAGAACCGGAAGAATAACTTCAATAAACCGAATGTTCAAAAGAACAATGGAAGACAACAGTCACAACCCCCTAAGAATGGTACTGGTCAATTTCTGTGCTATCGGTGTGGAAAACCAGGCCATATGGCACGAAAGTGCAGGAACATGCCTAACCCTGTGCCAGCGCAGGCTAGCATGATTGAAGAGCCTTTTGTGGCTATGATTACTGAGATCAACCTTACTGGTGGATCAGATGGGTGGTGGATAGACACTGGTGCCACACGCCATGTCTGTTATGATCGTCGAATGTTTAAAACATACACTGAAAAGACCGATGATAAGAAAGTACTGTTGGGTGATTCCCATTCCACTAACATTGCTGGTGTTGGAAATGTTGAGTTGAAGTTTACTTCTGGCAGGACTCTCATTCTGAAAGATGTGTTACACACTCCGGAAATGAGGAAGAATTTAGTTTCTGGTTTTTTGCTTAATAAGGCTGGTTTTATACAAACCATAGGTTCTGATTTGTTTACTTTAACTAAGAATGGAATATTTGTAGGAAAAGGATATGCTACTGATGGCATGTTCAAACTGAATGTTGAAGTTAATAAAATTTCTAATTCTGCTTATATGTTGTGTTCTACTATTAATGTTTGGCATACTAGACTTTGTCATGTGAACAAAAGACTCATAAAAAATATGAGCAATTTAGGCCTTATTCCAAATATCTCTCTCAATGACTTTGACAAATGTGATTCTTGTAGTCAGGCTAAGATTACAAAAACTCCTCATAAATCAGTGATTAGAAATTCAGAACCATTAGACTTAATTCATTCGGATATTTGTGAACTAAATGGGACGTTGACCAGAAATGGACAACGATACTTTATCACCTTTATTGATGATTGTTCTGATTATACTTGTATTTATTTGATGAAAAATAAGAGTGATGCTTTTGAAATGTTTAAGTTGTTTATAACAGAATTTGAGAATCAGTTTAACAAGAAAATAAAAAGATTACGAAGTGATCGTGGAACTGAGTATGGTACTGATGCTTTTGTAGAATTTTATAATTCACATGGTATCATACATGAAAGGACAGCTCCTTATTCCCCAGAAATGAATGGAAAGGCTGAAAGGAAAAATAGGACCCTTACAGAATTAGTAGTTGCTATTTCCTTATATTCTGGTGCTGCTGATCATTGGTGGGGTGAAATTCTACTAACTGTTTGTTATGTCTTAAATCGTATTCCAAAGACTAAGAGTAAGGTTTCTCCCTATGAAATACTTCGTAATAAACGACCTAACATTTCTTATTTCAGAACTTGGGGTTGTCTAGCATATGTTAGGATTCCTGATCCTAAAAGAGTCAAATTAGCTAGTAGAGCTTATGAATGCGTATTCATTGGATATGCTATTAACAGTAAGGCATATAGATTCTTTGATTTAAATGCTCGTGTAATTATTGAATCTAATGATGTTGATTTTTATGAGGACAGGTTTCCTTTTAAATCTAGAAATAGTGGGGGCACGTCCTCCTCTATTATTCCTAAAGACAGGTCTAACTCACAAGACTTGGATGCTGAACCCGAACTAAGAAAGAGCAAGCGGGCTAGAGTAGCAAAAGACTTCGGCCCAGACTTTGTAGTTCTGAATGTAGAGGAGGATCCTTCTACCCTCCAAGAAGCTCTAACCTCAGTGGATGCAGATTTATGGCAAGAAGCCGTGAACGACGAAATGGACTCACTTGAGTCTAATCGAACTTGGCATCTAACTGAGTTGCCACCAGGTTGCAAGTCAATTGGTTGCAAATGGGTCCTAAAAAGAAAGCTGAAAGTTGATGGGACCATTGATAAGTTCAAAGCCCGTTTAGTAGCTAAAGGCTACAGACAAAGGGAGAATGTTGATTTCTTTGATACCTATTCACCTGTAACTAGAGTAACATCTATTAGAGTATTAATATCTCTTGCTTCTGTTTTTAATCTTGTAGTACATCAAATGGATGTGAAGACTGCATTCTTGAACGGTGAATTGGAAGAAGAAATCTACATGGATCAACCGGAAGGATTCGTTGTTCAAGGAAAAGAGCATCTGGTATGTAAGCTAGATAAATCTCTTTATGGTCTCAAACAAGCACCTAAACAATGGCATGAAAAATTTGATAACTTAGTCATCTCACATGGTTTTAAGATAAATGGTAGTGACAAATGCATATATGTAAAATTTGAGAATGACATATGCACTATAATTTGTCTATATGTGGATGACTTGTTAATTTTTGGCTCGAACATTCATGCTGTGAATGATGTAAAGCTATTGTTGAATGCTGAGTTTGATATGAAAGACCTAGGAGAGGCTAATGTAATCCTTGGAATTAAGATTACTAGGACAGAAAATGGAGTTTCTTTGGATCAATCTCATTACATTGAGAAGATCCTAAAGAAATATAGTTACTTTGACTGTAAACCTGCTAGTACACCTTATGATTCCAGTGTTAAATTATTTAAGAACACTGGTGATGCCGTAAGGCAATCGGATTATGCGAGCATCATTGGCAGCCTTCGGTATGCCACTGATTGTACTAGACCCGACATTGCCTATGTCGTGGGATTGTTAGGCAGGTTTACTAGTTGTCCTGGTAATGAGCATTGGCATGCTATTGAAAGGGTCATGAGATACCTTAAGAGGACCATGAACCTAGGGTTGCATTATGAAAGGTTTCCAGCTGTACTAGAAGGCTATAGTGATGCTGACTGGAACACCTTATCAGATGACTCTAAGGCTACTAGTGGATATATTTTTTCTATAGCCGGTGGAGCTGTATCTTGGAAGTCTAAGAAACAGACTATTTTGGCTCAGTCCACCATGGAGTCAGAAATGATAGCACTAGCTACGGCTAGTGAAGAAGCAGGTTGGTTAAGAGGCCTGCTAGGTGAAATTCCCCTATGGGAAAAGCCATTACCGGCTGTCTTGATCCATTGCGATAGTACCGCGGCTATTGCAAAAGTTCAGAACCGTTATTACAACGGTAAGAGACGACAAATACGTCGTAAGCACAGCACTGTGAGAGAATATCTCTCTATCGGAGCTGTTAGAGTGGATCACGTACGCACTGAGAATAACTTGGCTGATCCTTTGACGAAAGGATTAGCTAGGGAGAAAGTCCATTTTTCTTCTAAGAAAATGGGACTATTGCCATTGAAATGAACCACACATAATGGTAACCCAACCTATGAACTGGAGATCCCAAGAAATAGGTTCAAAGGGTAATAACAAGTTATGGTGTGTTATGAGTTGAATATGTTCAAAAGACATAATTTCCTGAAGCGATCAAGGATGAGTTAATAGGAACTCTTAATGAAATCTATACTCCAATTTGGAGTGGAGTACCAAGCTACAGGAGTACTCTTGATAGATTCACCTATGTGAATGTGGAAGTTAGGCCGCTTCCTATGAAATGTGTGGCAGCATTTCTAGAGCATTCACTACACTGGGATAGACGTGCATGGCCGAAATAGCACGGGTCTAGAACAACACCAAGAGTAGGTTGTGTGGGGTACGTTGTCAGAGATAGGGTTCAAAACTTCGAGTCACCCTTGTTGAATCTGAATCGTACTCACTACGTCGAAGTTCAAGTTGAAAAACACTTCTGTTTATGCGCAACCTATATATGTATGGATTCTGCTCGAAAATGTTTTCAAAAAATTCAAGTGGGGGATTGTTGGAACAACAAGTGTGTAGTGTGTAGTGTGTGAATTTTGTGAAAAACTCAAAGTCCCACATTGGTGGGAAATGAGAGTTTTACTCTCTTTATAATATAGAGAG
Source organism: Chenopodium quinoa (assembly GCF_001683475.1). Classification (NCBI taxonomy): domain Eukaryota; kingdom Viridiplantae; phylum Streptophyta; class Magnoliopsida; order Caryophyllales; family Amaranthaceae; genus Chenopodium; species Chenopodium quinoa. Next base: position 870,877 of record NW_018743669.1, on the reverse strand, counting down.
TGGGCTAAAGGGGTGTGGCCCTTGGGCTACCCACATTTTGTGGAGAGGGAGGACCTATATGGTAAACCATCTATCACACACACGCGCGCCGAACCGAACCGAGCCGAGCCGGGCCGGGCCGGGTTGGGCTGGGTCGGGTCGGGTTTATTAAATAAACTTATTTTTTGGACAAGGCTAATTGCGTGATTAGTTCCTTGATTTTTGCTAAACGTTTTTGACTGATTGCATTTGACCGTTTTTATTCAAAACTGATTAATGGAGCGTTAATCATGCAAACGTTTTCACTGATTTTTTGCTAAACGTTTTGCCACGCATTAATCTTCTGTAACCGTTTTGAACGTTCAACTTATGACCGTTTTAATTGCGTGATTAGTGCCTAATTAAACAGCAGCAGTTACGTTGCAATTTTTCCTATAAAAGGCGTGTTGATTTCCTGTTTTTGAGACACAAAAAATACGAACAGCAATCTTCTTCTCCTCTCTATTTTTCCTCACAAAAACAAAACCCTCGAGCAGTTTCTTTTCTTTTTGGGTGTTTAGTTGCCCGGTGGTTTTGTGCAGTTCCACCGGTATAATTACAATAGAGAAAGGCTGTTTTATCCTGGGGAACATCCGGTTTAGTACGAACTGCTTGCACCATTTCAGGGCAGTGCCGTGAATGTTCTAAAGAAAGCGACATAGTCCGCGACTCAGTCTATTTTTCGGTAACTTTGTTCTTACTGTTTTTGTTCCCGCAGTTCCGTTTATAACAAGAAGTAAATGGAATAGTAACGAGGATAGGTTTGTGCCAATTTCTTTTTGTTAGTCAATTTTTCTTTTTGTAATTTCTTCTTTGATTATTTACATTTTAAAGGCTTATTGATTAGGTGAATAGAATATTTCTATACCTTCTTAATGTTAAAATAATAATATTTATTTTATTATGATGAAGAAAATGATTTTTGCTTGTTTTTTTACGTGATTTTTGTAACGACGAAGCCTTCTTATGAGCTTGTTATCGACAAATGAAAACCAAAGTTGGGATTCAATTGCTGCAAAGATGAAGGGGAAAGGAGGGAAACAATGTCGTGAACGGTGGGTTAACCATTTACAACCATTTATTAAGGTAATTTAACGATTGTATTTTTTTTTAGAGACTCATATTTTTTCACTTAAATTTTATCGTATTTTAGATATTAATTGTACATTTGCCTATTAAACACTTTAGTTTTATTAACTATAACAAGAGCTCTCATTAACCATTTTCTCCATTTTGGGTAAATTCGATTAACATTTGGCGTTTTTTTCTACAACATAAATTGCAAATTTAGTTAACAAGAAAACACTTATTTTCAAATGGGTTTTTTTTTTTTTTTTTTTTTTTTTAATTTTATTAATATGGGATAAAAACATACTCGTATTATGACTTGATTGAAATAAAATCTCCCTTACATATATACTTAATCTGTTAATCACCATTCTAAATCTGAATTTTTTTTATTGCATTTTGCGTTTTTAAGTTATAAAATTAACAATGGTCCTTTTATTTTTTCTTCAGATCTCGAGGAAAAGGAAACAATCAAGAAAGTCATTAATTTTTAATTAAAATATCAGATATAAAAGTAGCAAAATAATAAAACGCCCTAAAATCATATTCCTCTTTACAAATCATTGCAAATAATGTGAAACGGAGGTAGTATATCATGTGTTTTGCTCCCCACCACCACCACCTTACGTTGTGCGAAAAAAGGTTTGCTATAATCTCTTTAATCCGTGTCTTCTTTGCTTCTCCGCCACCCTGATGTCATTTACAACATTTTTATTTTTAAAAACATATAAGCATTAACATATATATATATATATATATATATATATATATATATATATATATATATATATATATATATATATATATTTTATTTATTTGAATTCCTCGGTTTCAACGTAGATGACACATTTTGACTTTTAAATCTGCTCACAAATTCACTTTAACTTGCTTTTATTTTGTGATTTATAATATATATTTTTCTTTTTTTTTTCATAGTCATATGATCTTGCTAGCATATATTTATGTGTATTTTCAAAACATAAACTTTTTATAATTTTACTTATTGATAATTAGAGTTATTTTAAAATTAATTTTAAATTAACGCACGTGATAAATGAAACTTGTTATCTAATTTAAAACGAAGGAAGTGTTTGATAATAACAACACATACGAAAATTAAAGTCTAACTTTCTTCCCTATACAATATTTTTTGTATGAAACAATAGAAGGATGATTGGGACGAAAAAGAGGATGAGATCTTGGTGAAACATCACAAGATATATGGTAATCAATGGGCAAAGATCTCTCAGTTTATTCAAGGAAGAACAGATAATGCTATCAAGAATCATTTCAATGCTGCCAAAAGTAAGCTTTTTACGAATAAGTATTGTCACAAAGCTGGAAATCAACCATTTCCTGTTTTACAAGATTACTTAAGAAGCCTGTTTGAACGCAACACCACCTCTACCTCCACCACCACTATCGCCCCCTTGGCAGCCTCGCTTAGCTCGGAATCCTTACTTACCTTTGCAAATATTGTTGAAAGCTCAAACGCAAACCAATTTCAGGATGTTGCTTCATCTATTGAGTCTTCTCCATCAACCGTAGTAAGCTCGAGCCATGATGATGATGAGTTCATGAACAACGTCTGCCAATATGTTGATCAAATGAAGGAGAGTTTTGATTGGATGGAAGAAGTGTAGTATTACTCAGCTTAAAACAAGGAAGACAATTATGGAGATTACATTGATGAATTTCTTTAAATTAGTTGACAATTGCTATATTTTTGTTGTTAATTTTATGTTACTCCTTTAATCATACCATAGTTATGTTTTGCATTAATAGAATTCTCCTTTCAAGTTAATTGAAATTGTCATCAAGGCTGATATATGATTTTTTTTTTTTTTTTTCTTTGATTTCAAAATCACAATGTATCCTGATAAATTTTAAAATTCTTAGGACATCTCTATTCACCAAATGTTTCAAATCTTTGCATACTATTTTGTCCAATCCACACACACCCCATATTCTATTAACAAATGCTTTGCTCTCTTCTCCGCTACTTTCGTCCCTCCAAAAAAATCACCTAAACAGTTGTATATGCCATGTAGTACAACACCCTCCCATTCCACCACATCTCTACTTCCAACTCCATAAATGTAATAATTGGGTTAACAAAGAAAAAACTTATGCAACTCCATAAACTCAAAGCAAGAATTTTGCATCAAAAAAATAAACTCAAAGCAAGAAAACCTTCATGTGAAATATTCAGATGTAATAAGGGCCTTATTACATCTGAATTTTTCACATACATAGAACACCATATATTTCTCTGTGACCAAATGGCATAATCAGCCTCTGCAAAAACTTATCCGATAGAGTACCTCTCATTCTTCATTGTTCTCAAATTACGACATCAAGATTTCTATCTTGATATCGAAAACTATAGGAGACTGTATTGGCAAGATCCAACAGTGAATGGAGCCTAAAAGAAAAATATAAATTCAAAATTGTACCATCTACGTTGCAAATTTTCAGAAAAAACACACCATTTTAATACAAGTAACCTCATTACTCAAGATTGCCCGCAATGTGAGGAACAAGCTTCTACTAGCTTCATTGTATCATATTGATCGATCATAGCGATGTAACTATTGCAGGCAACTAGTGCTTTCTGGGAAGGGTCTGCTGATCCATTAAGAAGCACCCTGCAGGTGATAAAACTACCAGTGGATTGGGGTAGACTTGGATTTTCCGATAGGACCATAGCTTTCAGAGTTTCACCACACTCTTTTCAGTTCGTTTGCTAAATACTTCAAACATAAAACAAAACAAATTATCCAAAATTTAAGTAGGAACTATATAAAAAAATTTCAACTTCAAATAATTAATGGTACAAATTAACCAAAATTTTTTATGGAAGAAAAACGAAACAAACCAAGACTATCAGCCAACTTTTTAAATATGAAGTAATACAACTGTTTTCTTGCAAAACTATGCGAAATGGGTTAAATAGATCTGCATTGCCAATCCAAGTGACAAAAATGACGGATCACCTTGTAGAATACTACCTCTGGCTGAACCAGGTTTAGTTGCACTTTACTAATCCAGATTACACTATTCACGAGACAATGAATAGAATGAAGTGAGGAAGTATTCGCAGCTGTGCTGCATTATGACGCACTGAACTACTGCGGAATTGTTCCTACAGAAGATACGGAGCTATGTTGTATCTCTATCCTATGAGTAATCCAACATAACCTGAGAATCAGGACATCTTGGCTCTAGCAAAAAATACCCCAGCAAATAGACCTGTAACATGGAAGAAATTTCATCAAGCTAAAAACTAAAGGTCAAAAAATTTGGTAGAAGAGAGTAGATTTGGCTGTCATTCTCACCAAATAATATGCTGAAAAGATTCGGTATGCTAAGTGGAACATTGAACAACACTAATCCAGCAAGTGACATAGGTATCTTGTTTAAGGAACCAACCAAGCTGTAAAATATATACATCAACAGGATGTTACAATGAGAAAGACGATTGCCTCAGCAAAATATACCAATTTCTGTACACAGTAGCTAAGTTGGTTACATTTTAAAAATAAATATAAAGGAAGAGATACCACATTCCTCCCTTTGTCACCCTCCTATCCTCCCATTCCAAACCCTCAATATTCCTTTTTCCTTCTCTCCTGACATCTCTATCAGGTATTCAGGTTAACATAGGAAGGTGAAGTTTAAATCCCAATTTCTGTTGAAAACAATCTTCATTTCAAGATATTTCCTTTAAACGTTGACCCAAAACACAGCCTAAAATTTATTACATGTGAGCTGGAACTAGGTTGTATAATTAAGAAATCCCAAACATATCCCTAAAACACCTATGTTTTCGTTAAATGAGGGTAGCAATTAGCATCTGCCTTTGGTGCAAAAAAAAAAATGCTAAGTTTGAGAGAGGGCCACTGCTGCTGACCTGCCGCTGCCCATGCAAGGCACACCAAGGCCTAGGTGCTGATGAAACATGGGGGCTGAATGCTGCTGCCCAACTCAAGCTCAAGGCATGCTATGGCTTAGGTAAGGGGCAACTGTGCGAGGCATGGGGACGAGGACAAGACATAATAATAATTAACACATCATCCTTATTGCTACTTGGCTTGCCATAGGGTCAACACAAGGCCAACTCAAGGAAAGGCAAGACAACAAGGTCATGGCGAATTGGCAAGGCATGAAGAAAGGGGTAGGCTAAGGCATGAATGGGATGATTCATGGCACCATGTAGGCCTCCCGAGGCCCATTGGAAAGGGCTGGAAACACCTCGATGCAAACCTTGTCGCTTCAGAGGCCAAATTCAAAGGATTGTTTCTAGATATTTTGGGCTCGATGTCGAAAGTCGAGTGATGCCAAGAGAGGTATCCCAATGTCATATAATGTGTTGTTTGGAGCCATATACAACCACTAGTTGGTCATATAAAGCCCTATGGTGGCTTAAATTAATGAAGGTAGATGTGTACATAACTACCTAAATTGACAATTTAAAGAGAGAGTTTTTGTTTCTAACCACCCAAATGGCTTACCGGGTCTTAGTGGGGTCCATGGGAAGCACCCCGATCTCATTCCTTTGGGAGTTCGAATATGTCGAAAATTGTCTAAAACTGAAGGTTATATTCCACGTCTTTGGGTCAATTTTAGGAAGTTTTACCAAAATGAAGTGAATATGGGGGTTATCCCCAGAGTCGCACAAGTTGGTTTGGAACCATAATAGACCTACCATCTAGTCTATAAAGTCTTAGAAATTGATTTGGTTTAATTATATGGCTACTTAGACAGTTGAATTAGCAATCAAAAGCTTTAAGAGATGGTTCTTATCACTAATTTGACATCCTAGGTCTGATCCTCTTATGGTGTGGTGGGATTCCTTCATTGGTCATCAAACCCAAACTCCCACTACTTACCATATGGTTGATGGATGCACTACATGGGTTTCTTATTACCATAATGTTAAGTCATGATCATGACCACTTTGATTAGCCTTGTCTTGTTGTAACTCAGTACTAAAATTGCTTCTAGAAAGGTCAGAGAAAAAATAACAGTACCTATAAGTTGTAGGGCTGGTTTGACCTAAAAACCACATCGAAGTAAAGCTGATAGCAAGTCCCAATAATCCGCTAAGTGTTGCTGCAGCCCAAAACATTGGCATTGTAATAACATTGCTGCAAATACATGAATACACTTGAGGAAATAATTTTTTATGAATTTAGCACCAATTAAAAGACTAATCAAGCATTTAAGATCTAAATATGTACTTACACGTTTATGACATATTTCCATTCGTCAAATATAAGAATCAAAACCAGCCCAAATGGTAATGACAATGCATTGTTTAACAACACCATTGAAACTTCATTTAGAGATCCTGATTTTGTCAGCTGTTTTGCTTTTTCCATGACCATTCTCAGTGTAAGCTGTCAAAATGCACACTTGTCTCAACTTCATAGTAACATAAGTGCAAAAAGAGAATAGAATGAAGCTCTATTAACATGATGTATAACATTATAGCAACATAGGCGACAATAAAATGGCCCATATATGAGGAAAAAATACATACTGAATAGCTTGCTGTTAGAACACAGTTTATAAGTTGCCAAGCATATCCTGTAGCATCAAAAGAAAGATCCGTGACGCCACCACTTACAGCAGATATTATCTGTCATTTAGAATGAAGAACTCAGAATTCTAAATAGCAAAGCAAATAGTGTAACACACAAGTTGCTGCACAAGTTATTTCTGGAGCTTATACAATCCCCGTGTCTGTAAATAATAGGCCAAATTTATTTGCCAAACCATCCAAAAATATAGTCTACTTTCTAAATTTAGAATACTAATGTTAACACTATCCTTTATTACGATTAGATATATTGATATGATGGATAGGTTTGGTATTTTATCTCAATTTCTTAAGGGGAGGAAGGAGTAACAAAGAGGAGCAGAACACCAAATAGTGATTAGTCCTTGCAGAGACTGTGCATGAACACTTCTACAAAGTATAACTAAGAAGCATATTTTCTGAGACAAAATCTATAACCCAGACCAAATTTATATAGTTACAGAATTTACTTAAGCACAGTCCAACAAAAAGAAAGGTACCAACACAAACGGACTAGAGTATTTTAGCCAGGAACACAAGAAATCAACATTCATCATCAAAGCTTATATAGCGAGATATTCAGAGATGATACTTCACACACATGTATTCAAGTTTAACCAAGCGCAACATAACATGTAGTATGTACCATCAAAAACATTGCAGTCCACACTTTCTGATTCTGGTGTCTCCGGAATAAATAATAATCACCAACTGCTGTCATAATATTCGTCACATTCTTCAAAATCGTCACCATAGCAACATTTATGTACTTCAAACTGCAAGGATTTTGCCACAGGGATATTCAGTAATAGAATTATACTTCCATTGAACTTATGAGGGAAAAGAAAACATGGATTGTTAGCATTATGCCATATTGTCAAAAGGATGTTCAATTTTATATTGCCCACATGAACAAAAATCACAATGCCACAATCATTATCCATCACAGAGTTTTGAGTACCTGTACATGCCTGATACAAGCATACCCACAAAGATAATGTTGACAGGTAGCCAAACCCGAATGAGCTTCCAGCTGAGCTTTTCTACTGATACAACCCCGCATATACTCAAAATAGCAACGATTACAGTGCTGATTAAATTCTACATTAAGAACATAAGGATAAATTTTTAAAAAAAGGTTGATACCTTTACATGATTATATTAAGAAACAAAATAAATCCTTTGAGATAAGAGAATGAACTACCAGCCACAGGTTATACAGGGAAAGAAAATAATAGAAGAAATGCCAACATCATATACACACTGTATCAATGATTACACAAACCTGATAAAACATCAAAGATATCCCGGCGTTGAAATTGAATGTTGAGAGAACTACTTTGTTTAGCAATATCATGCTACAAGAGGAAAGACAGTAAGCAGCACCAGACACAAGTGGACCAGCAGGTTTTTTTACAGTTTTGTGCTCCCTATCTTCTTCCTCTTGATCTACATGGTTGTCAATGCTGTTTTGTGTGGTTCGATTGGGACGAAGAAGCCTATTCAGAGGACTTGAGAAGATCAGTCATGCAGTCATAAATGTATGCATTTTATCAAATTAAGCATAAACACAGGAAAGATTTGCAAACAAATAACCCCTATTTGGGAAAATGTCCTACCTCCCAAGAAAGACATTAGACTCAGGTTCCCTAAAAAGGGTTCTAAGACCGTCACTTGGAGAATATCTAACATACTTCCTAATAGTAATCCACGTTTCTAATACACCAAACAATTCATATACAGTCAACAAGACACGCACATCAACAATCATAGAGTCTGGACTCTTGATCATCACGTATAAGAAATATTTGTACAGAAGCATTACATAACAAATAACATATCATCCACCTCCCCTTCCCCGATAACAAGTAGCAGGCCATATCAACAACCTACTCGTAATCAGAGAGTCAGAGATTAACACAGATCACAAGAATTACTTTAGGTCATACACTGATAATTATAATTCATGGATAACTGGAGATCAAGTTCAGCTTTGATTGATCAAATGACTTATTCTGAGACACATTTCCCAAAGTATAATCAAAACTATATATAAGCTTGCATTAGAGAACCAGAATATCATTTTCTCATCAGAAGCGACAGAACAAACACACACACATGCATCATCAGCAACAAACAATTTTTAATATAAGCATATTACAGTGAAAATCTAAGTCTCACCTGTCACCTAATGATCTGCGCTCTCTTGGTGATGTAATGTCACTAATTGACTTCTTCCCTTGATGGTAGTCGTCAAGGGTATTGTAGATTCCGTTGGTCCCAATGGCCATAGTATCATTCTCGTGTAGAGGACCTCCTTCTGATTCATAATGATCATAGTTGTTCCCTATGTCTACCTTGATTTCTGATGACATCTGATTAAGGCTGCATACGATGGTACATAAGAAGAAAAAAAGAATAAAAATCGTAGGACACTGCACAGTGCAGGAAGTGACATAATACTTGAGAAAGGAGAACAAAAAGAGGCCAGTAGCTTGTCACAATTTCTTAATGCTAATTCTCTAAGCAATATTCAGGCACAATTGCAATCACTTCATCAATAAAAAGTCCAATAGTACTTATTATACTGCTATTGAGAAGGCGAGCAGAGAAACTGAAAGCTTGTAAAATATTTTAAAACCTCATCCATGCTACCAGTACAGCATAACACAAAATATGTACATATGTCTTGAAAGAAAGAGCAGCTATTTTAATTAAGCATCTGATGATTCGTCTATGGATTACTAAAACAATGAGTCCTAAGAGGTATCATCTTACAATGATAAATTAACTTCAACCTATCATACAAATCTCCTTAAAAACACCCCAAATCAAAATACTCAATGCATTTCTAAACAGTATGCAAAAACACTCATATTTTATCAATAATTCAACTCAATCTAGTAACACGACAACTAAATCCAAGTAGAGGTAGTACTATATTTAATAAAAACTCCTAGCTCCAAGACTAAAATATCCATCATTCTCATCCTCGCTTTCAGAAACACAATCATCATCGTAATAATCAATTACTTAATAATTCGCGCTCATACAAGTATCCTACCATGTATAATTTGTTACCTCATCTACACATTTGGTGAATTCACAAATACAATACAAAAAATAAAAAAAAATAAATAAAAAAATTAGCAATTAACGCTTTGTTTGGATAGCAAAGAAGGAAGGAAAAGAAGGGGAGGGAAAATGGAGGAAGGGAAGGGAAAAGAAAGGGAGGGGGAGGTGAGCTCCATTTTCCCTCCAAATCTCTCCAATTTTGGAGAGATTATGGTTATTAAAGAGATAGGGAAAATGAATCCCTCCCTCTCCTTTCCCTTCATTCCCCCAATCTTTTACCCAAACAAGAGATTTTGTCCCCCTCCATTTCTCTTCTCTTCTTTTCCTTCCATTTCTTCCTATCCAAACAAAGTGTAAATATAGAAACTCACCAATTTCAACTTGAACCTTGGATTTGACTAATCTCAACGACCTACCACACTAATTAACTTCCCTAAAATGTGACCTATATATCAATTTAGTCAAACATTTCACGAACACAAATCACCAAAAATAAATTAAAAATACAGAAAATTAAAAAATAATAATTAAAATCTTCGACTTGACAGTACGAATTTTGAGAACACAGAAACGCAATAGAATGATGAAAAAGAAAGTGATGAAAAATACATGAAATGAACGTGTTTTTACGATCAACTTTTTATATGACACGCAAAGGAGAAATAGTTCCTCAAAATAAGCATCAATACATATTAATTAATCAAAAAAATCATCAAAATAATTGGAGGAGAGAGAAAATGAAGAAGTGTACCATTGAAGGAAGGGGCAATGAGATTGGAGGACAGAGAAAATGACAACAGATGCAGCTGATTCACCACCATTTTTGGCTCCATTTTCGAGGAATTAACCAGAAAAGTCAACTGATTCGCTGAAATTCATATAACTTTTTAAATTTTGTTTCTGGAATTTATGAATATTTTTGTGTTGCTTGGAGAAGACGAAGGAATAAGAAAGAAGATGGTGTTATTCGAGACTGAAGCGAAGGCGTTAAAGCCGTTAATTGAGAATTGATGTTTCGTTATTGGGCTTTTTAATTAAAATAAATTGATGTTTAGCTAAATGTGGGCTAAATTTATTGTGTTTCGTTATTGGGCTTTTTAATTTTTTAATTGGGTAGTTGTGTCAATGCATGGGCCTTGATCCATTGATTTGCTAAATTTATGTGTTTCGTTATTGGGCTTTATACTAAGGCTAAGTTCAGCTAAATTTCAGTTTAATGCAGTTTCTAATTTCTTTCTCTCATAAATAATTCATTTCAACTCTATTTTGTTCAGTTCAGCTATTTTCAATAAATCAGAACAAACCCTAATATTTGTGGAAAGGTGAAAACTAGAAAGGAATTGTCAAACGTTGAAGGATAAAGACTCGTTTTACTTTGTTTTATTCCCTCCGTTCCATTTTAGTTTTGAAATTTTCCATTAACAAAATTATTCAAAATAGTTGTCAAGTTTTCAATAATAAAAAGCATAAACGTATAATGTATCACAATAAACGGATCCCCCCCCCCCAAACACACTTTTATTCCTTATATATGACAACTAGAATGAGACATGATGAATAAAGTTTAATTGAAATGCTCCTATAATGAAATTGCATTGGTTTGTGAAAAACGACATTTAGAAATAAAGAATCTCAGCATGTTTTTAGCTTGTTATGATAGCATAAATCAGTCACATTGGTATAAATAACTTGTCAAGATTACATGAAATTATATACAGGAAAGAATGAAAGATTATTTGATAAAATCCTATTGGAATTCCAAAATCACATGATATCATTAATGGATCAACTAATTATCATTTCTCAAAATATATATAAAAAAATAATAAAAAAAAAATAAACTAAACTAAACTAAGGACTTGTTCACTTCAACTTAATTTCAGTTCAGTTCAGCTTTAATCAGTTCAGTTCAACTTCTGATTTCCTTCTCTCATAAAATATTCCTTTCACTCCAGTTCAACTCTAATCAATTTAGTTCAGTTCAGTTCAGCTCACTTCAGTAAATGTGAACATACCCTAATTATCTAAATTTACATGAAATCATTTAGGGATTCCAAAATCAATCAAGTTTGGGCCATTTAGGGTTTAAGCCCATAATACAGCCCAAAATAATTTAATAAAAAAAAAAGCCCAACAAAAACAATGAGAAACGTAGTGAGTTAAGCAGCCCAATCTTCTTTCTTCCTCAGTTAAAATGTCTCTAATGAGTAATGATCATCGAATTATGGCCCCACACAAACTTCCCGCAAGATTATAATAATTCATCTTGCCGCCATTAAACCAAAGCATGTTATTATACCACGTAAAAGTTTGTTGAACTGTAAAGTTGTTGTATGGACTTTCACAAGCTTTACTAACTTTTACTACTTTTTTTTCCAATTAACAAGTTCTTAGTTCATACTTAATCTTGGTAATTATTTGTAACTTCTCTTTTAGACGTCCAAAACAAGTGATAAAATTGGCTTAATCTAAGCTCATGTGATAGTGTGATACTAAGGGTTTGTTCTCATTGATTGAATTCAACTGAACTCAACTGAGCTAAACTGAACTAAAATGAATATTTTATAAGAGAAGGAAATTAGGAACTGAACTGAACTGAGCTGAAGTGAATTGAACTAAATTTCAACGTAAGAGAACAGACCCTAATACTAGTTTTGCGGTTGTTAGATGCACGAGATGGCAAAGCAAGGACATGGAGAGGAGAGTTCAAAAATCTCAAAGTTAATGAGCAACCAATGAAGCATAATTTTTGGTAATAGAACTTATACAATACTCAATACATTTTCTAATGGTGACATATATCTTAATTTAACTGAGCTTACTCGACATATTGTTTACCTTTGATTTGACATTTTTTCTCTTTAGTTTATGTCAAATCGTTGTAAATAATATGTAACGGAAGTAGTACATAGTTTCGATAGTTACGTACATATTTAATGTCAAGAAATTAGTCAACTTTGTCACTGGTGGTAGTAAAAACGATGTAGCTCACGGATTAAAGTACTGGTGGTGAAAATGACTACAATTCAAACTACTTTATTATGTGTAAAATAATGGAGTGCGGTGTGTCTCTTCTGCTAATGGTGATTGTAGCCTTGTAGGGAATCAGGTGTAGGCCCCGTGGGCCGGGAAGCCCAATTTATGGTGAATTTCTGTTTTATTGTTCATTTTATATCTTTTTTTTTTTTTTTTTTTTTTTTTTTTGGTTTTTCCAGTCAAAGTAGATAAAGTAAGGTGAATGAAATCAATATAATGGCCCCATAAGTTAGTAATTAGCGTTGATTTTGGCTACTTTTTCCTCTGCTCATGACTCATTTTTAGTCATATGGTTGTATACTTTCCATTTACTACTGTGCTTTTGTCCTGCTTAAGTACGTATATAGTTCAACTGATTTACAGATTAGTTAGAATGAATTTAATTGATTTAAGATTTCAAGGTAATAAACTATCATTCGATGGCCGGTTCTAGCATTCTAGGATCACGACATTTTAAGTCTTAAATTGATGTTTTGTTTAAACTATACCGGCATATGAAATGCACACGCTCATATATGGTGTATTATGCTTGAATGCTTAATTATGAACTTGTAAGATAAATAAAGATAATTATGAAATCGAAATAAGTACTCCCATGATTCATAATTGAAGCGTTGTTACATTATATTGGAAACACTCCTTTTATGCTACTAGTCCTACCTCCTACTACTAATAATAATAATAGTAAACACATGCTCGACAAGTTAATAATTTCTTGTTTCCTTAAGCTTGGAGAGTTGTAGGAAGTTGGGAAAATAATCCCAACAGGGTGAATATTGACTTTTAAAAAAGGATTGTTGATGTACTGAAACATATTTGATTTATCCTAGAAATATGATGAAAAACAGAGGATTTAGTACTAGTCACTACTTTTAATCAATGTTACATTCTTTTCATGCTAGATCTGGCTGGGCGATTCTTGATCTTCCAAGTAAAGAATTTTATTATTATTACCAACTGATCTGAAACTATCAAAACGAATATATACTTCTCTTAATTAGCTAATGAAATGATCATAATTTGTACTTTGTATACTCCATGCTTAATTATATAGTTAAGTTGCATAGATTTGTCTCACCAAGAAAGAAAAAAAAGTTATTCTGTACCAAATCAAATGTACAATGGAATGATCCTATAATGACTCAAATTTGGACTTCGTGTTACTTATGCCTCAACGTATAGGTAATGTTAGGTTTCTTGTTTAAGGGAGAAAATGCAACACACATTCCTAGAGTGGGAATAATATTTATGGAGTAGTCAATTAGTTTTGTTGCTGAGGGGTTGGGCCGTATTCCTTTACCTTCTCCTCTACTTTCAAATATTCGACCTGAATAATTGACCAAAAAAAGACCGTGAGGGTTAATATCTAGTCAAGGCTATCCTTGTAATAATTTGCTTAATAGAATAAGATAAGCTATGTAAAAGACGTAATTAGCAAAGAACAACAATACGGGATATATAATATCCGCACATTCACACCCAGTCGTATTTGGGATCGATGGGGAATGAAATAGGTTACACGAACAATTACTAATTTGCTACAAAGTATATAGTATTGCAAATATTACATTAATTAAAGATCATACATCAACTACCATGACCAAAATTTTACCTTCCAACACATATCAAACATCACTTGAAGGTTTTGACACCTACATCATCTATCTTTTCCTCATCAAAACTACCAAGTTTCTGACTTAGATAAAACAACAGACTCACATGATAATGACACCAGACTAATTAAGTGGTACTAGAAAAATATTTACAAGTTTAATTATGGTTGTCAACCAAAGTTCCAACTACATAAACAAATACACATGCATGCTTTAATTCATCATCATCCAACGACCAACATCATATTACCTCACGTGTTATCCACATGATACCATTCAGTAAATTTATCGTTGTAAATCGATTTGAACTGAACTTGACCCAACCCGACCCAAATAACTTATTCAGGTCACACCGAATATACAATCACGAAGCAAGGGAGCACCGCTCTCGGGTTAAAAACAAGGAGCTCATCATCATCCATTTTACCCATCCCGGCCGAGCTCCGGCCCACCAACGAGTCAAACCCGGGGTCCTCCTTATCGGCCACCATCGGATCACACCCAACACGACCCGCCACAACCCGACAAACGAGCATAGCCCGCTTCACGTTCATGAACTCGAACTCGGCCTCCACGTCATTAGGGATCGCCTCGTGAGCCCGCCAACTAGTGGCAAAAGTGGAAATTCCATCCAACTTAGGCGAAAACCCTGACCGAATAATCCCACATGCACTACAATAAACCTGGCTACACAAAGCAGAATTACCATGTTGCCCCAAATTACACAAAAACGTCGTACAATGAAACCTCAACAACTCATTACCGTCCACAATGCACCTCTCGTCTCGCCGCGTCGTAGCACCACTGGCTGCGCGTGCAACATCACGCGCCGCCTTAGACTTGACCGCCTCGCGAAAATCCTCGAATTTCGCGAGGATCTTTTGGGAGTTATGAATCTTCAAAATACGGTGAATCTTCGGGAGCTTATTTTTATCAGTCCAACCCGTATTAAATATGATCCATACAATATTCTTACCCGAATCACCATCTCGGAGCTCCGAAACAGCGTGTTTAACACTCTGATGTTGTTCTAGAAGGCTCTGCTTCTGGAACACTTCACCACAAGAAGGGCAAGGGAAGATATCATTACGTAGGGGCAAAAACGGGTTTTCATATAAGTCGAATTCGGACCTTGATTCGGATCGGCGTTTACGCGGGCGAGAGCGGAACTCGTCCGAGTCATGAATGGGCAAAACTATAGGGTTTTGAGACGACCTCGGAGACGAAAACGACGTCGTAGAAGTGGTGGTAGTAGTATTGGTAGGAGTAGAAGGGCGTGTTTGTTGGGTGATACGTTTATTAGAGGAGGTGAAAACGCGCTTTAGAAAACACCAAGAAGATGAAAACGCTCTTTTAGGGGATAGCTTATTGTTAATAATGTTATTAGAGGATTTTCTTTTCTTTGATTGTAAATAACTAAAATCGTTTTTATTGTTACTATTCTTATTGTTGTAAGATGAGAATAAGAAGCAACCAAGATGAATGAAAATAAGGAGGAAAGGGTAAAAGAGCTTATTGAAGTGAGAAGCTAAGCTTTTGGGTGCCATTTTAATGGAGTTTTTGTAAGTTTGTCAAGGGGTTGTTTGGTTCAGTCCATTGGAGGAGAGAGAAGATGGAAAAATGGATGGAATGAAGAAAGGAGAGGTTAGGTGGTGAGAAAGTTCTTGTAGTAGGGATATAATAGCATCTTATGATGCTACAGTTGGATGATTTTATTGGGAGATTAAGGGGGTATAATCATTACGATTAATTACTTATTCCCCTCCGTGGCTCCGTCCCTAGCTAAGCTAGCTTACCTATTGTTTCAATCTTTTACGATCTCTAAGACGTGTCTAAAAATTATCAATACATTCATTTATTGATATTTTACAAAAATATAATTAATTAATAATATGATTACACATAATTATATATAGGAAACTGTTATACATAACCCTTAAGGCTACATATAAGCATTAAAAATACTCTTGAATATTGTTTAAATTTAGAAAATCATGATAAAAAAACACGCTAATTATACTGATCTACGCGTATTTTTTCATAAATTTCGAATTTTATACAATTTTTAACAGTACTTTTAATGTTTATATATAACCCTAAGGGCTATGTATATCATTACCCTTATATAAATTTAGTGACTAACATATGAAATAGTGGGGTAATCTTTTAAGGACGAGAAAGTAATTAATTAGAATAAGAAAATATAATTAGTACTATGCTTTTGGGGATAATTGAATCTAATCTTTTGTGTTGTAGTGTGATGATGGAGTAGGGTTGAGAATGTAGGGGAGAAGTACAAGGGGGGTGGCAGATATCATGTGATATATGGAAGAGATGAAGAGTATTATTTTCTAGATATGGAATTTTATAAATATTAATTGGACTGTAGGATTATAAAGGAATCCTATATAGTCACCCTTTGAAAAAAAAAAAAAAATTGCAACTTGATTTCTTGGATGCTTATGGTCTATTGGTTCATAATTGAAAATGCATATCAATGTCAAGTTTTTTCGTTTAATAAAACAAGATATATAATAAGTACTCGTACTACGGATTTCATATATCCTAGAGGTTTTTTATATTGATTCGTTATTACTCCGTATTATATCTAGCAATTTTAATTAGTCATCTTAAATCCTTTTTGGATTCATCAAATTAATTATAATACTCGACCATGATATTAGACTTTATAACACCAATAATTAGGTTTAAAGTGGTAGATATATAGTCAAAATAATCAAAATCTAATTTCTTAGAAAGGGATTTTGTTTTTCCCATCTAACAACAAAGATAGCCTAAGACAAATTCATGCTCCATGCATATACATAAATATGATGTTAATGGTTAATATATCACTTTGCTTTCAATTATGTGACAACCACTCATTTCATTTTCAATTGCCATTGACATGACAACAACAAATTTCATGTCTGAAGGTATCACCTATTATATATGATAGAAATTTTGGATTATAAGAAGCAAATACAGTAATTAAATATTATTGATTACAAAAAATAATTTTAACTTAAATAGATTTTTGGAATTTCATGGGAAAAGGACATGCATGGGTACACACGTGCAATGTTTTCCTAAATATGACACCTCCCTAACTAACAACATTGATTGAAATCATAAGTTAAAACTTAATCAACCATATAATATAAGATTATTTAATACGAAGTATAAGATTATATTACTATATAGTTGTAAACTTGGAAATTAGGGTTGGTTTTGAGTATCAATCTTGGATTATATGTCTAAATCCAAAGAAAGAATGTATGTATTATGAGTATGTAACGCCAATTATCTTTTCTAACTCAACAGGCGAATCCGATGCTTCCTGCATGCATGTACAATCATCTATTTTATTTATTTTTTAAAAAATTATTTCTTTAATTTTAATTAAGAATAATACTACGTAACAATTATTGTACACATTGCCTGTGTCTCATAATGGATCTGGAAACATACATTTAGGGATTCTCTCTCCCTTTAATTTCATAATATATATTAAAAATGATAGAATCCTAGTACGGGATATTTTATTTTATTAAATCTATTATGACTTATGAGAGTCATTTTTTTTAGTAGTATTAAGTTTCCTTTGTAAATGTTAGGCTAAATCTAATACTCCGTAATCTGTATAAGACTAATTAATTTTAGGATACCAGAGATACAACTTATTAGAGGACAACTTTTTATTGCACAACCAAGGTTATTTTCATAACCTAGTTTATATGTTTAATTAAACACTTGCTAATGGAACAATATACATATACATATATATATATACACACATATATATATATATTTTATTATTTTGAAAAACTAATAAAAACAATTACTCATTAAAAAAAACTTCTATAAAAATCATTTATTTTGTTTTAGTTATTCGAAGTACTTCGTATATATAATGACAAACTTTGTGATTAAAATCTGCGAGTAAACCTGACAGTAAAAAAAATACAAATTATTCTGTACTGTGTAAATTTGTTCAGTGATTATAGTATCAAGATGCATCTGAACCCTTAATCCCTTTGGAAATTGGAGTTTAATCTTAATTTAACCGTTGGAAAGGATGAGTAAGTGCAGTGAATTAGTTTATAAATTGTGGTGTACACATGATAAAGACAGTATGTTACCGTAATTTAAGGATTATTCACATGATATAATCCTAAATAGCCTTGATTTAATACAACTCTTAATAATATAATTAATCAGGGTTATGTAGGTGATGAAGCACATACATACGCACCGAGTAATAGTAACCGTAAATGTAGTACACCTTCTGTTGCTCACTGTTTTTTTATTTTTATTTTTATTTTTTTTGGGTAAGATGAAGGACCCTACTAGACCGACACTTCCAATAAGTTAAGACAACATAGCTCTACAAGTCAACATTTGAGAGTAGAGTGGGGAGGTAAGGGAATCCCCCTACTCCCACACAATTGTAGTTGGTGGGGCTCGAATTTGTGACCTTAAGGCCATAAGATGTGTTCCTTACCAACTCCGCCAAACTTGCTTGGTCATTAATTTTGCATGCATGATTATTTCGAGTTTCTAAACTATAAAGAATTGGAACGGTAGACTGATCTCCTCTATTGAGTAAGAAAAATTAAACCATTTTTTTCAACCTAAATAAATATTGACAGACCAGTTTCTTCACCGGCCATTTTAATACGTTCATTAACAACTGCATGGAAAGTTATGAATTCTACTACGGAGTATGTACTAATTGCATGGAAGACTCACTCTTAATTAGTTTGGTGACTTTATCTCTGATTTGTCTGATCTTTATATAACGTGTAATGAATGTGCGAAATGTCTTAGCCGCGGCTTCGTGGTGTTGTATACTCTTGTACTAACATTTTGGAGTATAACGTGTAATGAATGTGCGAAATGTTTTAGCCGCGGCTTCATGGTGTTGTATACTCTTGTACTAACATTTTGGAGTTTGACTCTTTTCTATTAAAAGTGTACATTTGTAATCATGGTGATAGAGAATATCCATAGAATATTCTCATCCTAGGTTTAGGATATATTTTGTATAAGATTATCTTTGATATCTATACATATCTTAGTTACCTAATATGATTAGGTTACTCATTGTAACCCTATAAATATTGATCAATGGAAATCACTCTAATCAAGGAGTTTAGATTATCTGACATGGCATCACAGCTTAGGTTAGATCTTGGGATTGTTTATATCTAAAATTTTCTCTTCCCCTGCCGGTGGGTTAGAAAATTAAACCCACCGGCGGGATTCACAAACAATTACATAAAACACACTTTTTTTTTGCTTCCGCGTTTTAATTACGGAGTACGATGGTTGACCATCACCGGCAACCCCTCTTGTGCTCCAACTAATTCCCACCACACATAGGAGCTTTGTGCACCACCTCTACCTCTTGGTTCTCCACCTAATACGCCACATAGCTCACTCATAGTCTTCCTTCTTTAGCCTAATCTGTGAGTGAAATGCAATCTTACATAGCGTATCCGATGACCGATAATAGTCTTGAATGAGCCAGACCCACGAGACGAACCACCCTTTTATTTATCTTTTTTTTTTCTCAATGTCTTTTTTTAACACACAAAGGAAGCACATTCATATTATATCATAGTAAAACTGATGATCGAAATCATCAGAACAAAAGGAGGGATGTTGCTTAGTTTAGTCAGCAATCTTAACAAAAGGAAAGCATAGGGCATATGATAACCCCCTATACTATCTAAGTACTTCCTAACATAACAAATATTAACTAGAGACAGCAGCATCATATTATAATAACAAAAGACAGCAGTAGCATAGTAGTTGATAGCAGTATGAGGATGAGGAAACTGCACATAAGGGCTACGCATCTTGCCCTCCTGGAATCTCAGCAGCATAAGTATTGTTTCGGGGTTTTCTGATGTCCTGCGGGAGAGTTACAATTCCGAGACTAGAACCGGACGCCTGTACCTGCAAAACAAACGGATGCTCCGGATGATTGGAGATCCGCCTCCGACGGTCAAGTTAGTACTTGATTAAGGAGTAATTAATGCGGAAATTAAAGTGATTGGGTCTCTCTAGGTGAGAGTGTTTAATGTGTGTAATCTGCGTAATCCCCCTTAATGAGGATTAAGGGAGGTATTTATAACCTCGGGAAACGTGCCAATCCTAGGTTTAGGTTAACCTTGGGCTGATTGGGCTTCCCTCGGAAGTTGGGCCTAGGTGACCGACTTCTCCATTAGGCATGGAGTATGCCACGTGTCATGACATAATATGTCCAGGGTGGACGAATAAGCGTGCGCCACGTGGCAAGCCCTGAGAGGTCCAACTGGGGGGCACTTGGCAGGACCTGATTGGCCCACGTGGCGCATTCCGATTGGTGGGAGCAAAATCCCCTAATCATTTGCCCTTTACTGGTGGCACGTGACTGGTCACGTGTTACCTGTGACAGGTGTCGCCCTGTAACAGGCGACGGCCTGCTACAGGTGTCACTCGGCGAAAGGCCGAAAGATTCTCCCACCCAAATTTTAAATTCCGGAAGTGACCCTTCGCCTTCTCACTTCGCCTATATAAGGGAGTGTTGCCTTCAGTCATTTTCACACTTGAGAACTTCGTGAGAGAACATTCGGACCCCTGAACTTGCTCTGACATTTTGGACCCTTTCTGCCTACCGCCTGCTCTGACAAGCCGACTGCAAAGGATTTTCAGAACTTCATCAATCGTCACTCGTTCAGGTAACCGTCGGTTCTCTTACTCTTAATTTTCTCTTTACTTTATTCTTTTTTGAAATGGCACCACGGAAGCACACGACACGACCTAGGTTAGCGATC
This sequence comes from Chenopodium quinoa, assembly GCF_001683475.1. Classification (NCBI taxonomy): domain Eukaryota; kingdom Viridiplantae; phylum Streptophyta; class Magnoliopsida; order Caryophyllales; family Amaranthaceae; genus Chenopodium; species Chenopodium quinoa. Next base: position 849,659 of record NW_018743669.1, on the reverse strand, counting down.
AGCCGGTCACCGGGGACGGCTGAATCTAGGACCAGGAGTGCCGCCTGCCCTTTTCTGGACCCATCTTTGCCCTTTATACAAAGTCCGACTGTATCTGTGTCTGTGCAGAACATGATGGTCAGAACAAAAAAGACGGCTAGGATCTCGAACTCAGACGGCTCCTCCCATCGGGTGCCGATTAGTGAAACATCTGACCAGGCGCCAGATGTGGAAGTGAAACAAAGCGGCTTGAAAGCCGGCAGTTCTGAGGGAGGAGTCAAAGTGACCCCTTCCCATTTTACAGTTGACAATTCTACATTCTCTTCTGCTCCTTTTAAAGGAGAGGAGGCGTGCCCCTCCGGGAGAGGGGAGGAGTCGTCCTCTTCGGACTCGTCAGAGGATGAATCCGAGTCTAGTTCTTCTGACCATGCTTCTCTGGACACAGAAGAGAAAAACAGTCGCCTACAAGAGGCGAGGCTTTCTCACGCAGTTGAGAAGGGGAACAATTGGGCGGAGCCATCCGCCTCTCACCGAGAGCAAAATACCCCCTACTACTGCACGGTACCTCGGGGCCGGATCACGGCCATGCAAGAAAAAGTGGGGAGCTTTATCGCAAACCACACAATGGGCCCCAGCTTTTTAGTGTTCGTGTCGGATCCAGAAGACACAGTCGTCTGGCCGGCTGGTACTAGTTATGATGGCGCCTGCTTTGGCTGCTACGAGGCGGCCATCAAGGCTGGGCTGCGCTTCCCACTACATCCGGCTGTTCAGCGGATCTTGGATGGGTGTTGGGGTTATGGCAGTTAGCCCCGAACTCCTGGGTCAACGTACTCGGCTATGTGGCCGGGTACGAACTGCACGGGGTGGAGCCGAACTTCGAGGCTTTCGCCCACATGAACTACCTCAGCCGGACCCCTAAGGCAGGCGGTACCGGCTGGTATCAATTGACGAGCCACAGGGGCTACCTCATGACAAGAGGTAAAGTAAACAAATGGAAGGACTGGCGGAGCACCTTCCTTATCATTGAGAGTTCAGACGCAGAGCTGAACAAGCGCTTCAACAGGTGGAACAGGAATCCGCCCCTTCTTGCAGGCGGCCGCAGCATGCCGCCTGTTCCCCCCAAGGCTAAGAAAGAGATCCTAGATAAAGGACTCTTCAAAGTAGAGTCGAAGGTGAACTCTACTTCAGGGGTACGAGAGCAAGTACCCCTGCACTGCGTCCCGAGCTTCAAATGGCTCTACGACGAGTACTTTTTGGCCGCCTCTGGCCTCAGCAGTCGGTGTTCAAAAGGTAGCTGGCCTGTCGAATACTCTGTTGTTCCATGCATTTCTGTTATGACTTTTATTAACTTTGCTATTTGTTTTTGCAGCGGACGCCATGAGCAAAATTACCGCCTCCAAGACTGCGGCGACCATGTTGCGGGCCTCAATCATGCAACAGTCTTCAACCGACTCCCCCAACAAGGGGGCACCCTTGGTGGGCTTCGAACCTTTCACTCTCTTTTTGGAGTTGTGTTTATGCATATACTGACTCTTTTCTTCTTTTTTAGACGGGCGCTCCAAGAGCTTCTTCTTCCCAACAGTCGGACCCCAAGGCCCGGAGGACGACTGTTGCGAGCTCTCCTGGTTCTGCCAGGAAACAGGCGGCGACTGAGAAACAGCCGACCACTCCTTCCAAAACTCCAATTGGGCCGCCTAGAAGTATGAAGTTGTCCTTGTAAACTTTAGACTTGCTCCCCTTCTTTACTAGGTCTAATCCGTTTGTCTATGCTTAATGCAACCGGCCCTAAGGAGCCTGACTTGGTCGAGGTGGCCAAGTCTATGATCAAGGCCGTTCCTCCAGCTGAAAGGGAGGCGGTCAGGGGTGTCAGCACCCTTGACCTAGACGGGATTGCAGGAGTCCTTGCTGAGGTATACTTAACATATTTTTGAGTATTTGAATTTCAGGACGCCTCTTTTTTTTTTTTTTTTTGGAAACTGACGCTTGTTCCCCTTTTTACTTAGGCCCTGCTCCGAGTAAACGGACTCCGTAAGCCGCTTGACAGGAAGAACAAAGAGGTAAAGACTGCAAAAGCTATGGCCGCCTCTGACTGTGATAAGGCAATGTTTCAAATTGCCCAAAATGAGGTTCTGACAATTGATATTCTTTATTATCAGGCGCAGGCTACCGCCGCTATCCGGGCTCAGTTAGAGGCGGCCCAGAAGAGGAATAGCGAGCTGGAGGCGACCATCAACAATCTCAAGGCCGAGCTGAGACCTCTTCGCCAAAAGATGTCCTCATACGACACCTTGGAGAAATCCTTGGCGGTTGTTAAGGAACGCCTGGTGACCCAGGAGAAGAGTCTTACTCAGGAGCTCTCGGAAAAGGCCGATCAAGAAAAGAAAGAGCTGGTCCGGGAGATGATGGAAGACTCTGCTCAAATCCAGCGCATGACTTGGGGCCGCCTGTTCCCCAATGCCGACTTTGCCTCCTGGGAAAAAACGTACCGCCAGTGTTCTGATAGATATAATCAAGAGATCCTGGCGGCTGCTGAGGAAGAGGCGTTGGAGGAGGAGGAGCAGCCGGTAGTGGCGCTTGTGCCGCTTGGCGGTAATGCATCGAAGAAGGATGCAGCTGAAGCCGAGTCCAGCAAAAAGAGTGCTGACCAGGCGGCAGCTGCTAATATTGAAGATCTGCCCCCTTCTTAAGCTTTATGTCTTCTTTCCACGGCCTGCGTGCCGTTTGTTTGTATTTACCCGGCCAGGGGGCCGGGGCTCTGAATATTTGGCCGGTCTTTAATGACCGGCTTCCTTTTAATGAATATTTTTGTTTTGCTTCAAATTTGTTTAAGTATTGAATATTCTGATATCCAATTGCACACTATACCGACTGTTTTACGTGGCCGATAGTTGCAGACAGGTAAGGATAGTTAGTCACGCCGCCTATGCCCCTGGACGACTGGTTGTCTGTTTCCAGGCTAGGCGATCAATCGGCCATTTATCCAATCGGTATTCGACCCATTTTAAAGACTGGATCCCCTTTAGGCAGGCGGTCCTGTCATTTGTAAAATTAACCAAGTAGGAAAGTGGTTTCCTACCTGTCATGTTTTTAGGCTAGAGACTTTAGGCAATCTAGGCCGACTGTTCCCCGCCACATTTAATCTAGTGTGAACAGGTGCTGTATGAACACCTTTTTAGTTTCATACTAAATTTTTAAGGAGTGACCAAGTAAACATGATTGTTACCTAATCGCCGAGTGACTGAGTAGTAGAGGTTTCAAGCGGTGGGTACCGGTTGCTCCCCTTTATTCGCCAATGTTTGTTGGCTATTAACTCATAAGATACCGACTGTTCTTATCCCAAGTAGTCCAGTCGGTTGGTTGACACGGATGGTTACTGCGAACACTTGTTTGACCTGATTAGTCATTTAAGTGAGAGGTATCCTTGTCCGGGAAACAGCTACGTGGTTGTCTTGTTTAGACAGTCGTATAGGTGCCGTGTAATGATTTTATTGAACAATGTTCCACCCAAAAGGGAGCTTCTCTCTGCGACGAATTTCATCCGGATGGATGCCGTCGGACGCCTGCTATAACGTTGGGACAGGTCGAATTGAATTTTTATATTTTGATCAGTTGGCTTGACGCCTGGTCTGATCATTTTAGCCATGAGCCTTTGATAGTTCTTGGTGAACTGTATTATGGGAGAGTAGCCGGTTGAGTGAAACAAGCGACGTGCCCCTCTTAAGTAATAATAAAAATTAAACATGGAGAGCAGCCGACTGTTTGTCAGTAGGCATGCCCCACTTAAGTAAAAATGAAAACTAAATATAGAGAGTAGCCGACTGTTTGTTAGTAGGCGTGCCCCTCTTAGTACAAAATTGAATGAAATAGCAAACTTTTATTAAGTAGCCCTTGACTATTTACATCATTCAAAAGAAATATTTCTTAAGATTATCTACATTCCAAGTTCGAGGCAACGGTTGGCCGTCTGGTATTTCCAGACGGTAGGTACCGTCCCTGACCTCTTCACAGATTCGGTAGGGTCCTTCCCAGTTGGGAGTTAGTTTGCCAGACTCATTAGCCCTACCAACTGCTTCCATTTTTCTAAGTACAAAGTCCCCAACTTTGAGTGGACGCCTGTGTACTTTTTTGTTGTATGATCTAGTCATTCTCAGGCGGTAAATTTCATGGCGCAAGACAGCATTGCCCCTCCTTTCAGGGAGTGAGTCTAATGACAGGCGCATGGCTTCCCAGTTTGCCTCTTCGTCATATAGCATTACTCGAAGAGTCGGCTCGTAGTGTTCTATTGGAAGAACAGCTTCCGCACCATAAGTTAGGAGGAATGGAGTTTCTCCAGTCGCCCCTTTTTCAGTCGTCCTAATGGCCCAGAGAACATGTGGTAATTCATCCGCCCATAGGTCGCCTGCTCGTTCAATCTTTTTCTTGAGACCGTCTGAGATGATTTTATTAAAGGCTTCTACCTGGCCATTTGCTTGTGGACGGCCGACAGATGCAAAGTAGTGTGCAATTCCTTGGTCACCCAACCAGCTTTTGGGAACAGGCGTCTCAAATTGGGGACCATTATCAAAAACCATAGACTTGGGAAACCCGAACCGAGTGATGACATTTTTCCAAATGAATGAAATTACATCCTTCGTCTTGATTCCCTTTACAGCCTCCGCTTCTACCCATTTAGTGAAGTAGTCGACTGCAACAAGTATGTACCTCCTTCCGCCTGTAGCAGGCGTATATGGACCTAGAATATCCATGCCCCACTTAGCAAACGGTAGTGGGCTATGAATGGTAGTGAGGTCAGTAGCCGGACGGTGAATTAGTTTGCCAAACCTTTGGCACTTGTCACATTTTTTCACCATCTCCATTGCATCTGCTTCTAAAGTAGGCCAAAAGTAACCCTGCCGCCTTGCCCGTTGAGCAAGCGTCCTGCCGCCTACATGCGAAGCGCAGTAACCAGAGTGGAGATCGTCTAGTATCTCTCGCCCCTTTTCTGGAGTAACACACTTCAAGAAGGGTTGGAGGTACCCTCTTTTGTGAAGTTCTCCCCTTATCATTTCAAAACTGGCTGCCCGTTTTTTCAGCGCAGCCGCCTGGTGATGATCATCCAGCAAGGTACCGTCTGTCAGATATGCCCTTATTGAATCCATCCAGGTTGAGCTTCTGTCTAGGATTCCAATAGGGTCTTCCTCAATGCTTCTCCTCTCCATTACTTCCCAAAAAACAGTTCGAGGAGTATCACAGGAGGCGGATGATGCTAATTTTGAAAGTGCATCCGCCTGGTTGTTTTCTGATCTCGGCACTTGAGTCAGATGGAAATCCTCAAGGGAGCCGACTGCTTGTCGGACCGCCTGTAAATACTTGATCATGGCCGGATGGGTTGCTTCGTATTCGCCATTGTACTGACTCACTATCAATTGTGAATCGGAACAGGCGTTTATCTTTCTTGCCCCTGCCGCCTTGCACATGCGGATTCCGGCTAGTAAAGCTTCATATTCTGCCTCATTGTTTGAGGCCTGAAAACTGAAGCGTATAGCATACTCGTACCTTTCTCCCTCTGGCGACTGACATATGACGCCTGCTCCACAACCATTTGAAGTAGAGCTTCCGTCCACATATACCTTCCAGACTTGTTCTGGAACTTGAGAGTCAGGAGGACGAGTCATCTCAACAATAAAGTCAGCAAAGGCTTGCCCCTTCACTGCTTTTCTAGGCTCGAAAGTAACTTCGAGGCTCTGTATTTCTATGGCCCATTTGATCATTCGGCCTGACGACTCCATGGTGGTCAGTGGCCGCTTGATAGGTTGATCTGTATACACGACGACTGCATGTGCCAAAAAGTAGGGCTTCAATTTCTTAACAGCCATGAAGAGTGCAAGACCAAATTTCTCCACTAAGGGATACCTCAAATCGGCATTTTTCAGTACATGACTGACAAAGTAGACCGGGAGTTGACAGCCGTCTCTTTCAGCAAGGAGAACAGCGCTTAACGCATGATCAGAGACGGCCAGGTACATGTAGAGTACTTCTTTGGGCAAAGGGCTGACCAGCCTCGGCAAGGAATGCAAGTGAACTTTCAATTTCTGGAAGGCCGCCTCAGCATCCGACCCCCATTCAAACCTTGCCTTCTTCTTAATTGCCTGGAAAAAGTATAGGCATTTGTCGCCTGATCGACTTAGAAATCTTCCCAAGGCCGCCAGACAACCTGTTAACTTCTGAACCTCTCGGATGGTACGAGGCGACTGCATGCTGATGACCGCCTGAACCTTCTCAGGGTTCGCCTCTATTCCTCTCTGATTGATAAGGAATCCGAGAAATTTCCCAGACTCAACTCCAAAGACACATTTCTTGGGATTGAGCATGACATGGTGTCGCCTGAGTGTGGCGAAAGTTTCTCGGAGGTCCGACAAATGATCTTTCTGAAGTTTAGACTTGACAATCATATCATCAATATATGCCTCGACATTTCTCCCAATCTGATCAAAGAATACAGTGTTTATCATTCGCTGGAAAGTGGTCGGGGCATTCTTAAGACCAAACGGCATGACCGTGTAACAGTATAACCCTTGATAAGTGACGAAGGTCGTCTTCTCCTGATCTTTCTTCCATAAAGGAATTTTATGGAAACCAGAGTAGGCGTCCATAAAGCTCATCAAAGCATGGCCGGCTGTTGAGTCGACCAGGTTATCAATTTTAGGCAGAGGGTAACTGTCTTTGGGGCACGCCTTGTTTAAGTCTGTGTAGTCTACACACATTCGCCAGGTGCCATTCGGCTTTTTAACAAGCACCACATTTGCAACCCAGTCTGGGAAGTAACATTGCCGGATGAACCCTGCATCAAGTAATTTTTTAACTTCGGCGGCTGCCGCCTGACTTCTTTCTTCGCCATGGTTCCGCTCCTTCTGCCTTACCGGCTTCTTTTTCGGATCCACGGCCAGTTTATGTACCGCCAAATCAGGACTGATGCCTGGCATTTCATGGACTTCGAATGCAAATATGTCCTTGTATTCTTTCAATAGTTTGTTAAAGTCGTCACCCAGGACCCTTAGAGCAGTCGTCCCAACTTTGACTGTTCTGTCAGGACGCGAGTCATCTAAGATCAGGTCCGTATGCTCACCAGCTGGCTGAGGGCGGAATTCATCCGACCGCTCCTCTGCCAATGATTGCTATTTTCTGTCTTTTCTTGCGGCCCCCGTCTGGGATGCCTTTCTCTTTTTGCCGCCTGCTTCTTGAGCAGGCGCACTCTCCTTGACATTGTCAAGGTCTATTTTTCCACCACTCGACCCAGCGGCCATAACAGTGGGCTTGACATCCGAGAGATATCACTCTCGGGCCATCCTCTGATCTCCCCTTAGGGACCCGACTGTTCCATTATCCCTCTCAAACTTGAGCAACATAAGAGATGGGATTATAACAGCCTTGGAATTATTCAGGGTTGGTCGTCCCAGAATCATGTTGTAGGCCGAGAGTTCTTCTACTACCAGGAACCGGACTACCATGTGTCGTCCTTCCCCTTTTTCACCCAGGCGGATGGGTAAATCCACTCGTCCCACTGGGTGGACGACTCCTCCTCCAAACCCTACTAAAGGGTGGGATGCCGGATGTATGCAATCAGTCTGATATTTTAGTTTCGACAGACATTTGCTACTGATGAGATCTGAGGAGCTTCCGGTATCTATGAGGATTCGGCCAACTCTCTGGTTGGCCACTTTACATTCAATAACGATAGGGTCGTCATGTGGCCCTCTTACCCCTCCTAGATCTTCTTCAGTGATGACAATCTCAGGAAATGAATATTCGGAGGGCCGTTCTTGGTGAACGGAATTTATATCTAGCCGTCTGATATTGTCTTTGTTGCCCCTAATAGTGGGGCCGCCTCCTGAGAAGACACCTGCAATGGTGTAGACGACTGCATCATCTGTATCGGAGCTGTCGGCCTGTTGATTCTTTTTGGCCGACTGCTTTTTCGAGGAAGTGTTCCCCGTAGATTTCTTGACATAAGTGTCAAGATCACCTTGCTCAGCCAGGCGGTCCAAATACCGCATGAGACTGATGCACTCATTGGTGTGATGACCAACATCTTCATGATAATCACAGAATTTTTCTTGGTTCCGGTTGTTTGCAGAACCCTTCATGGGGACCGGCTTCTCAATTGAGATCCGTCCCTTGATTTCCTTTAGGATAAATTGGCTATCCTTGTTAAACGCATACTTTGGGGAGTATGGTTTGAATTCTTTTTTCTTCTTCTGGGTCGGCTGTTTAGAAGAATCAGCCGCCCAGACCTCTTTTCTCTTCTCATCTTTGTTTGACGACTGTTTCTGTCGTCCTTCTCTTTTGTCGGACCTTTTCCCGTCTGACTGTTTTACCGTACTACAAAGATCAGTCGCCTGTATATAGGCTTCCGCTTCAATCAAGGCCTCTTGAAGAGTCGCCACCCTCTTTCGGACCAAATCAAATTTGAAGGTCGACCCGTCTTTGAGACCTCTGAAAAAGTCAGTATAGGCTACTTCATTCGGTAACCCTTGAATCTGTATTCTCATCAGGTTAAACCGCCTGATGTAAGAACGAAGCCCCTCCTTCTCGCCCTGCTGAATCGTTCCTAAATCAAGGGTCGTCTTCTTCGCAGGGATGTTCATGGCGAAGTTGGAGGTGAATAAGTAAGCAAGCGTCCTGAAGTTATTTACACAACCAGTCGGCAGGTTGCCGAACCATTGTTGTGCGATTCCTTTGAGAGTCGCTGGGAAACACTTGCACCAAGTGGGATCATCCAACCCTTGAAGGTACATCAGGTTGGTGAATGCCATCAGATGGTCTTCTGGGTTAGTAGTGCCATCATAGGCGCCTACTAATACATTTTTCACTTTGGCCGGCTGAGCGGCTTCAGTAATTTCTTTGGAGAAGGCCGACGGCTGTTCGCCAAGTCTAAGCAACCGTAGCTTCCAGTCCATAGGTTGGACATTTTTTGCTGCATGTCCACCAAACGGAGGTGGCTGCAAAAAATACTGTTGTTGCGGTACAAACGGTAAGTTTGGTACCGCCTGGTCGCTATGAAAGCCGGACTGACGGGAGGTGCCGCCTGACTGACTCTCATGATACGACTGAGTATGCCTCATCGAGGTATTTCGCAGACTGTCTTGGAAGTTTGAAGTAGAGGCCGACTCTGACAATCGGTCACTCTTCTTCTGCTCTAGCAGTAGCCGAGCATCTGTGTATGTTTTCCTCGACCCGTCCGCCTGAATATGACGAACAGGTTTCCTCTTTCCTAGAGTAGGAAAACGGTATTTTGTGAAATCAAGGGCAGGCGGCTCCCACTTCCTAGATTTAGGATGAGGGGTCGCCTCTCGCCCTTGAACTGGCTTCCTCTTCCGTGAAGTGGAGGGTTTCTTAGCCGATTGCTCCTTGTCCAGAGCAGGCGGCTTCTTGTTGATCAACTCTTGAATATCTCCCTTGAAGTCCCTCATGAAGGTCATGAGTTCGTTCCTTGTGATGGGAGCAGACCCATCAGTCGGCTGCTGCCGAACAGGCGGTGCGCCTGCTGGCTCACTTCCAGTTTGAAGATGTTCCCGTTCCCTCCTTTCGGTATGACGGGTACGTCGGGCCCTTAGGGTCCCGTCTGAAGCTATGTGAGCTTCAACTTCAAATTCATTCTCAGTATCGTGGTCCGACTGAACTAGAGGGTCGTCCAGGGGACGTCTCTCTTCAGGAGCCGGTACAAACGTGGATGCCATCTCAGAAGTACTCTCCCCACAGACGGCGCCAAAATGTTTCGGGGTTTTCTGATGTCCTGCGGGAGAGTTACAATTCCGAGACTGGAACCGGACGCCTGTACCTGCAAAACAAACGGATGCTCCAGATGATTGGAGATCCGCCTCCGACGGTCAAGTTAGTACTTGATTAAGGAGTAATTAATGCGGAAACTAAAGTGATTGGGTCTCTCTAGGTGAGAGTGTTTAATGTGTGTAATCTGCGTAATCCCCCTTAATGAGGATTAAGGGAGGTATTTATAACCTCGGGAAACGTGCCAATCCTAGGTTTAGGTTAACCTTGGGCTGATTGGGCTTCCCTCGGAAGTTGGGCCTAGGTGACCGACTTCTCCATTAGGCATGGAGTATGCCACGTGTCATGACATAATAGGTCCAGGGTGGACGAATAAGCGTGCGCCACGTGGCAAGCCCTGAGAGGTCCAACTGGGGGACACTTGGCAGGACCTGATTGGCCCACGTGGCGCATTCCGATTGGTGGGAGCAAAATCCCCTAATCAAGTATGGTAGACTTCAGGAGGAGGGTAAGCAAAGGGAACTGATTCTCCAGCCTTGAACCTTGTTCTGCCCATGAGAGCTAACCTATCAGCAACATAATTGACACATCTATTAGCATGAAAAATACTAACAGTCCAATCTCTTTCCAATAGAGCAGCAACATCACGAATTATATTGCCTAAATCCCCATCTTCGGAAGACTTAGGCTCCTTCAACATTTTGCTTAATCCCTCTGCATCAGTCTCCAGTTCAAGGAACTTGATTTGTTTTTCCCAGGCAAGCAGCAAACCTTCTCGAATAGCCAGCAGTTCTGCTGAGGCAGCACTAACAGCATTGAATTTTGAAGCAAACCCTGCAAGCCAGATGCCTTTGTCATTTCTAATAACCCCCCCTCCACCTGCATTATCAATACTGATCCAGGACGCATCAGTGTTCAACTTATAGAAGTCCTTGTGAGGAGGAGCCCAGAGCCTTGGATTTTGAGTGATCGAAGAGGAAGGAGAATCCACAGAAGCAGCCTGTTGTAATCTCAAACAAAAAATGTAATCCACGTAAAACTTGTTAAAAGTAGATTGAATAAAAAGCATTTTTTGTTCAAAAACAGTCGTGTTCCTAGTAGTCCAAATGTGCCATATAGCAACTGTAAAAACTTTTTTTCCAAGAAGTGGAGTTTGAAAGGTTAAAATTCAACCACTCAGATAATGTGGTGTTATAAAAACGTTGCAAATCTATTTTTAAATATTTAAACTTCAAAAACACCAAGGACCAATAAGCCGAAGAGTTAGGAATGAAGCATTTTATACTTATAGAATCTTCCATAGGAGCTTCGCAACGCATGCAAATAGGATCTAGAAAACTAATTCTCCTTTTAAGAGTACTACCGACAGGAAGGATATCTCTAACTAAGTTCTAAAGAAGCATTTTATACTTATAAGGAACTTTAATTTTCCACATATTCTTCCAAGCAAAAGAGTGAAGGAAAGAAGTATTAAGATTGAAAGGAGGGGTAGTAGAGTTGTAAGCTGATTTGATATTGAAGTTACCAGAATTATGCAAAGACCATTTTAACCTATCTGAAACATGAACAAGCTTAGGTAAGGGATAAGCAAGGATCAAAGAGATAATAGAGGAAGGAATAATATGCATGACACTATCCAAATTCCATTGATTATTTCTAATAATATCAGAAACACGCCAATGACCTTTTGAATCGGGAATATGAATATCAGGAATCAAATATAAGAGACAGTCTCCTATCCAATGGTGAAACCAAAGAGAGGTGTCCTTACCATCTCCTATGTTGATAATTATTCCTTTTTTAAGAACATCACGGCCAGCTAATATATCTTTCCAAATAACAGAATCCGAGGGCTTGGGAATATAATCTATAAAATTAGAATATTTAAGGTATTTACTTTTTAAAATATTAATCCACAACTTATTGTTTTGAGTAAGAATTTTCCATCCAAGTTTAGCCATGAAAGAAATATTCCATCTTTTTAAATCCCTAATGCCTAAACCACCTTTAGCCATAGGATCACAAACAACCCTCCAATTAGTTATAGGAATATACTTAGTTCGATTGACTCTATTCCAAAGAAATTGTTTACATTTTTTTTGTAAATCATTAATGACATTTATAGGTAAAATACTAGTTTGCATAGCATAAACAGGGTAGGAATTCAAAACTGACTTAATAAGGGTACATCTACCTGCCATATTCAAAAGTTTCGCTTGCCAACCCTTTATTTTGGCACAAGTTTTATCTAAAAGAGGAAAATAATCTAAATTATTTAAACGTTTATGAGATATAATAATGCCAAGGTACTTTCCAAAATTGGTGGTATTAGTAATATTACAAACATCACAAATAGACCTCCTAACATTGTGATTCATCTTTCTAGGGAAAATAGCAGAAGACTTTAGAATATTTATAGATAGACCTGAAATTGATTTAAAATGATCAAGTACTCCCATCATGGTTTCAATATTGTTAGTGGTTGCTTTACCAAAAAGGAAAACATCATCGGCATAGAATAAGTGAGATATACTAATGTTTCTAGAAATTTTCATAGGTTTCCAAGAACCATTATCAACCTTATCTTGAATTATACAAGAAAGACGATCAAGACAAAGCACGAAAATATAGGGAGAAAGGGGGTCACCTTGCCTAATTCCCCTTGAGGGAGAAAAAGAATTAGTGATTTCCCCATTCCAAAGAAGAGAAATCTTAGGGGTACAAATACAACTAAGAATAAGATTAACAATGTTAGAAGGGAGGTTAATAATAAGAAGGGTGTCTTTAATAAAACTCCATTCTAAACAATCAAAGGCCTTAGAAAGGTCGATCTTGAGAGCCATAAGATTAGCTTTACTAGAAACTTTATTAAAATGATGGGCAACTTCTTTAATGATGATGATGTTTTCCTCAATGAACCTATTAGGAATGAAGCTAGACTGAAAAGGACTTATAAGCTCATCCATAATGGGGTTTAGGAGATTAGAAATACATTTAGTAATTAGCTTATAAATAGAATTACACAATCCTATCAGCCTAAAATCTTTCATAGTACACGGACAATCACATTTAGGAATTAGGAAAATATAAGAGTCGTTAATAGCACTAGGAATGGAAATATTTAGGAATGGAAAATCTCAATGTCATTGTTGGCCTCTACCACCTTAGTTGCATTGTAGTCTTGCTCCTGACCCCTTCTACTTAGCAGGAGCCTTGTTCAACTACACTACAATAACTTAAAGGGAGTGTTGGATTTTTGGCACTAACAACACTTATATTTTTTACCTTTTCAATTTATTGTTAATTTTAATTATCACAAGTACATGCGGTGAGATTTGTTATTCTCTAAGTCCAACCGCTACTTAGCTTGTTTTAATTTGGTGGAATTTATCTTGTTGTGTAGGTCAATTTTTTTTTAGAGGTAGACACTTACTAGTGGTTAAGTGGTGTGGGATTCATGCTATCTTATTTGTTTTTTCTTCAACTGTGATTTCCCGTAGTAGTGTAGTGTCTTCTTCCCGATGATGGTTTGATCCCTTAGCTTCTTCTTCTCTGGATCTGCAACTTAGCCCAAGTCTGTGTGCGGCTCTTCTCCTTCTCCTCCGGCCTAGCAGTGCTTATCTCTACTCTACGTAGGTCGTGGCTGTTGCTTCTGATCATCATCACCGGCATATGTCTACTACTTCTCTTTTGATCATGTGTTACCATACTATCCTTACCGCTCGATGCGTGATTCAGATCTAGTCTGAGCATCCGATTTTCTCCCGCTCCGACTACGGGGGTGTGATAGAGAATATCCATAGAATATTCTCATCCTAGGTTTAGGATATATTTTGTATAAGATTATCTTTGATATCTATACATATCTTATAGTTACCTAATATGATTAGGTTACTCATTGTAACCCTATAAATATTGATCAATAGAAATCACTCTAATTAAGGAGTTTAGATTGTCTGACACATGATTTTCTAGGGAAAATGTAAGTGGAAAATATTATTGTAAATTAATTAAGTTCACACCAAAGGGAAATGAATTCAACCATACACGTTCATCGTTTAACATACGGAGTATATATTTTGTAGAATGATACATACTCCACAGTACATCAATTAAACATTATGCCATATCATATCCGTTATATGATCTATTATTATTATTATTAAACATTTTTGTTCGTTGTTAATTAACCTTTATGAAGGTCTCATTCTATATTATTCCATTATTACTTGCTTTTACCAAAGGCCAAAATGATCATATACATGACATTTACAACTTGCAATTTTATCAGCATCCTAAAATAGTAAAAATGTCATCTTTATTCTACAAGAATCTAGCTGTACCAAGAATACCAACTCATAATCTCATGTTACACAGTCCGTACGTAAATTTTACTTTCTTTGTTATTGTTTTTTAGAGGTCGGTCCGTAATCTTTACTTTTGATTTTTCTTTAGATAGTCCGTAAACTTTACACCCACTAATTTTCCTAATTTAAATTAATTTAATTAATAGATTTTATTTTACAGGAAGATAACTAAGTGGGCCACATGATGTATGTCTTCTGATTTCTGAGTTAAAAATTACAATAATCCCTTTCTTTACGAATGGGCCAACTCCATGATTTTCTTTTGGGTCCAAATATATTTTTGGAGGCCTATGTGTCTCCCCCGTGCTTTAAACTATGCAAATATTTGGCACCACAAAAACATAAAAATAAATAAAGTAAATTGATAAATATCAATAATTTGTTCCAATTTAAAAAAAAAAAATATGAATAAAGATTTTGATATTGATAATGGCTCTCAATTATACGCATAATATTGTTTGCTTTGTGTAAAAGTGTTGAAGCACTAATTAAAAAGTTGCATGTGGGAAGGATGAAGGGTACTTGGGATTACCATTTAAGTGGAATCCATGCTTGATTGTGAGGTTTTTAAAGATGTTGATTTATTAAACTACTCGTAAACTTTTGTGAATATTCCCTAAACAAACTTATTTAGGCAAAAGTAAGCAAAATAATGGTTTTGTATGAATGTTGTACTATTATACTTATTACTTAACCCTCGTGTCCGTCTAGAGACCTATGTATCAAAATTGGACTACTCAAAATTACTAATTTGTAGAATTGTAGGTTATATCAATTTTTGTGGCCTGGATCATATCATTTGATTGTATTTGAATGGTTGAACCCCATAAACTTCTTATCTATCAAACCGACCCATAAACTATTTCATTAATTGATTGCAATCAAATAAAATGTTGAGTTAATACATGTTGTTCTAGTAACAAAAACCATGGCCAATTTCGAATTAAGCCATTGGATGAACCACATTTTCGAGCCGAAATTTAGAGTTGGGCTATGGCAATTCAAATGAGCCAAAGGTCAAAATGACCTAAACATAGGATCATTAGTCATATTTTGGGATCAAAATAAACTATTATTACGAAATTAAACACGCAGGCCGGGTCAGTTGGGCCAACTTAGATTTTTTTTTATTATTTATACTTCCGTGGTTCAAAAATAAAATACAAAAATCTATGGGTTTGATTCCTCAACGTAATCATGTATATGCAAGTCGTTGAAGAAGTTTGTTTCCTTACTAGCGGGCAACCAGAAAATTATGATGGAAGTTGAAAAGAATAAATCTATACAGTACATTATATCATACTGTACAAAAAATGGACTTCTCAGAAGTTAACTTTAGGCAATGGATGAGTGATCAAAAACACTTATTGTTATTCATTCAAGTTATAATATAAAGTTTGCGGGGCATATATTGTCTACATTTCTGTCCAACTGAATGGTTTGCCACATGCTTGTCTAATTCTTCAATAATGTCATTTCTCATGTATTGTTAATTTTTTTATACACTTATGGACTTATGGTGCATATACAACGCCAAAGCAAAATTATCTACTTATATTTGATTGTGACGGTTCCAATAGATTACAAAAAAATCACATGAAATAAATTCTTCATACTTTGTAGAAAGTTCTTTAATTTAATGCAATTGCGTTTATTAATGCATAATAGTAATAATCATACAACAAATGACCCCTATCTTTGATAATGCGTCACATCTAATAATACTTAATACATACCCTCCAGTCACTTAAAATTAGATTGATAGTGGCCTCTCAAGAATCAAGGTCTACTAGCTAGGGCCATTTTCTTTCTAATTTACAGTTCCATTAACAATAATGCAATGATTTTGAGCATAATTAGATTTTATTAATAGTTTTAGATGGGCTTTGTAGCAAATACAGGAGTCCAAATAGTTGTATAATAACCCACAATCAGTAATGACAACAAAAGTTTTGAAAGCCCATTACTTTGAATCATGGATATATGTCTTATGTTCACGAAACATTAGCTCATCATTTGAATCTCCATGTAAGACCACTCTCAATGGTGAGCAAAAAAAATGCTCACCCACTCTCTCTCTACCCACTTTCTCTCTCAAGAAATAAGTTTTGCTCATGGGCAAATTTTTTTCACATATTCTCTCCCAATGGTGAGCAAAAAAATTGCCCACCCACCACTCTCTCTCTCTTACTTTTTCAATACCCCACCATTACTTTCTCTCTCCTACACAACACTTCTTTACTTATTTATTTCATTTATATTTTAACAATGTTACTCCAAATAAATAAAAACTAGTTAAAATTTGTGTAACTTATTTTTTTTATTTTTGTCCTTTTTATCGTTAAAATTTGTCGTAAAATTAAGTACGTTATATAAAAAAAAATTTAAAAAAAGCTCAAAATTTCTTAAATGTTTTTATTTATTTTAAAAGCGGTACAATACTAGAAACCAATTACATTTGCAACGTCATGCGTAATTAAACTTAGGAAATAAAATAAACACAACAAGTAAAAGTAGCTACGCCATAGTACTTGGCTTTATTTAAGTCGTGCTAATTTCTCCCTAATTACGTGGCCCGTAGTGTTGCCAAATATGTTCGACTAAATCACGTTTCAGAGATAGATGAATTTCTCTGTCACGGAGGGAAGCTTTTCGCTGTAGAAATGCGTTGAAATCAAAGTTGGTAGGTCGGCCTACGTTGAATTCAAACGGTGGCGTTGTAGATGTTGATGCTGGTGTTGATTCTTGTTGATCTTCTTCGTAGAAGGCTCTTAGAACTTCGGCTCGAGTGTAGTTGTGGCGCTCATCTTCAACAATCATGTTGTGCATAATGATACATGTTTTCATTATGTCCCGCAGTATGTCCTCATCGTACGCCAGCGACGGTTTTCGTATTATTGCAAATCGAGCTTGCAACACACCGAAAGCTCTTTCAACGTCCTTTCGAGCGGCAGCCTGGTGGTCAGCGAACATTTTATCTTTGGCCAGTTGAGGGAATGTGATACCCTGAACAAAAGTTGCCCACTTCGGATAAATGCCGTCGGCTAAATAATAAGCCATGTTGTATTCATGGCCGTTAACCGTAAAATTTACCGGAGGAGCTCGACCATGCAGAACCTCATCGAACACTGGTGAACGGTACAACACATTAAGATCATTACAAGATCCGGGAATACCAAAGAAGGAATGCCATATCCATAAATCCTGATCCGCAACGGCTTCCAGTATTAGCGTTGCTTTCTTGTTCCTACCGGCGTACTGCGCTTTCCAAGCCGTTGGACAGTTCTTCCATTCCCAATGCATGCAATCAATGCTGCCTATCATGCCTGGAAAACCACGCAGTTCATTTTGATGCAGTATCCGGGCCAATTCATCAGTTGTAGGGTTTCGCATGTACTCGGTTCCGAACTGGTCAATGACCCCGGCACAAAAACGTTGTAGGGCAACTCGAGCGGTTGACTGACTGATTCGAACGTATTCATCAACAGCGTCTGCAGCCATGCCATAGGCTAACATTCGTATCGCGGCTGTACATTTTTGCAGAGGTGATATGCCTAACTTTCCAGTTGCATCCCTACGCTGCTGGAAGTAAACATCACCTTCAACGACCTTGTTCATTATACGTAAAAACAAAGGTCGTTGCATACGAAATCTTCTTCTAAATTGGGTGGTATTGTACACAGGATTATCGGAAAAATAATCATTGAACAGCCTGGCATGTCCCATTTCCCAATTTTACCCAGTAAAAATTACCCAGTAAGAAATTCTTGTACGACTCTTCTTCAGGAGTGAGTGGCGTAGGCGAATTCTTCATAGCTTGCACCATATCAAACCAGGTTTTCATCTTATGAATGTCAAGTTCCTCCCTTTTCCTCTGTTCCTTCTCCCTTTCAATTTTGATCCGCTCTTCCTTCAGAATGGCCTCCCTCTCGCGAATTGTTGCCAATTCCTTCATTCGTTCGCTAAGCTCAGACGAACCACTGTCCGAAGCTACTTCTTTCCCTTTACGCTTGGCCTTTGCTTTCTTCACACCTTCGGGTCGTTGTATTCCTCCAGATGAAAAACCATCCGTAGGGGTTTCATCCCCTCCATCATCTCTGGACCTCTTCCCACTTCCAGCACTACCTTGCTCCTCAACATCACGAACAGCTTTTCTTTCCTCCTTTGACAAGGACCATCTCAGCTTTGGCCTCCACTTTGGATCTCTATTAAGCATTTCAACAGCGTGAGGAAAAGCGAAATTACGACCTTGGGCGAGATGGAAAAGCTTCGACGCACTTTTTATACGGTCAGCTTCGTTGTAACCACTCCCTCCCTCCGGAAGTCTACCTGCTTCATCATAGCAAGATATCCACTGTAGTGTGTCTGCTGCCAACCTTCTCCAGTGCGACGTCAGACTCTTCATAGGTCTTGGTGGAAGTATATGCGGCTTCTCCGCATGAGCAAGTTGATATGCTGCGTGTACATCGCGCCAAAGGGAAGTTGCTTTCTGGCTCGTGCCTTTAATAGCATTCTCGCTGATCTCCAAGTACAACCCAATCAGAGTTTCATCTTCCGCAACTGACCAAATTCGAGTCGCTCGTGCAACAACCTGGTTGGATTTCAGTTCGGGAACTGGTGGAGGATATTGCGGCGTCTCTGGTACGTTGTCTTCTTCGCTCTCATCGAATTGTGTGTTGCTATCATGTTCAATTTCAGGTGTACATTCTTCATTAACATGGTTTCGTAGGGGAAACTGAGTAGGTGTCTGATACCGTGGAGGTGGTTGCAAAGACGTATTGCCCATTCTTTGCAAGAACAATTGAAACTCGGGATTAGTTAGGAAATCATCACTAAAACCAGAAAATTGTTGACGGAAATTTGGGTTGTTTGGATCCATTAAAAGATTCTGCATCACAAAACAAAAGATAAATATTTTTACTAAGATTTACTCAAAAAACAAATTAAAATGACAACAAATCCAAAAAAATATCAACAACTTTATTAACCAATTCACATATATACTAATTTAAAGTCATAACTAAATTTTAATATTAAAAAAACAAATTAACCAATAATTTCAAGACTTTATTAACTACAAATTTAGTAATGTATGGAGAAAACATCAACAACTTTCTTCAATTACATAATGCAATTACAGTACATGGCCTACAATATTTTTTTTTTAAAAAAAACACACATATACTAATTTTAATACATAACTACATGTATATATTTAAAATAAAATTAACCAATAATTGCAACACTTTATTTACTACAAATTTACTAATGTAAGGAGAAATTATCAACAACTTTCTTCAATTACATAAAGCAATTACATAACATGGCATACAATATTTTTTTTTTCCAAAAATCACATATATACTAATTTTAATACATAACTACATGTATATATTTTTAAAAAAAAAAATAACCAATAATCAACACTTTAACTACAAATTTAGTAATTTATGGAGAAAATATCAACAACTTTGTTTAATTACATAATGCAATATAATTACATGGCTTACAATATAATCACATATATACTAATTTAATTACATAACTGAATTTAAATATTTAAAAAAAAAAAATTTACCTCAATATGGATGTTTTGCAACAAATATATTCTTCTACAAATTTAAAATGCTTAAGAAAATAAAAAAGTGGAGGATTTTAGGTGATTACGAAATTATATCAAAACATATCAAAATGCATGTCTATTTATAGAGAATTTAATTTTATGACCGTTGGTAATTTTTTTTTTTTTTTTTTAACAAATATATTTTTCGGAAAATCAGTTACAAATAATATTACCGTTGTAAACGGCTAGTATTTTCTCATTGGTCAATAACCTGCGCATGACACGTGGCTGCACCCCATTTGCCATCTGACTGACGCGCGTCAGATCATATTTTAATTTTTTTTCAGCAACCCAACATCAAAACACAGCGTTTTGATGCACACCCTTCAGCCCACTTCAACGAAACACCGCGTTTTGACGAAGGGTCAGCGAAATTTTTTTAATGCTATCTGCACGTTGTGGGGCCCACAACCACCACTATTCATACCAAAATATGCTCATGCTGTGGGCATTTTAATAAATGCTCATGAGCATTTTTCTTGTAATTTCCATTTGCTCACCATTGTGATGATTGATCTAATTTTAATTCCATCAAAAATGCTCATGATCAAAATTTTTGCTCACCACTACCAGTGCTCTAACTAAATTATACAAGTAATTTCTAATATGAGATGGTCTTAGCTATAAATGGTTTCTAATTTCTTATAATTACAATTTACTAGTAATAGAATCAATCTCAAAATCAAGATCACTTGGAATAAGAAGGGAAACTTTAACCACTTGAGTTATTCCTCGTTATAAAAAAATGCATCGATGATCAAACAATTGTAAGCTTGAAACCCAAATAATATTTAACTGACTGTTTCTTAGTTTTCCTTAGCTCATAAGCCCAATGGGCAATGTGGTTTTGTACTTTTGTTAATCTATTTTTGGGCCTGTTTTTACTAGATGGAAGAAATGTGGATCGTTGGCCCAACTCCAACCAATTTTTTTGTCTGAATAATTGAAAACTATAAGGCCATGGGTAATTTGTACAAATTACAAATGTGGATAGAGAATTTGAATTAATGTACATAAGCCTTCAATCTGAAAAAATATGTCAAGATCTCACTGGTTAAATTTCACAATTATTAAGTTGCATAAAAATGGTGATCAAGTACTAATAATTAGTTGTAGCATAATGATCATATTGCTCAAAGATCATTAACATACTTTGAACATTAGAAATTTTAAACTATGCATTTGTTAAGTTGTAAAGTACCGTGTAAGTCATACCTCATACGAAGTATAAATACTACTTGTTCATAAATTTTATTGATATACGGAGTATAAAATAGAAGTTCTGATTCAAACTATTTATCCAACGGAAAACACAAATCATGGATGATGGATGTAAAATAAAGTTCTCATATGTTGCACCATAATATCCATTAGATTAGATCTACTACTACTTGTAGAGTTGTAGAACATAATTTCCCAACTCCTTAAAATCACCAAAAAAAAGAAGGAAAAAAAAAGGTTTTGCGTACACGTCATCATTACCCGCGCTTGGTGAAGCAAATTCCGTTAATGAATAGCACTCCTACAAATAACGACTAGCCTCGCAATTTCCACCATCTAATCTATTCTATATGCCACGTGTCATATTGATAACCGGTTAGCAAATAAAAATATCAGCTCAAAATAAAATGTTCCAGATAAAACCCAAATAAAGTAAAAAATTAATAAAAAATAAAATAAAAAAAAAGGAAAAAATTCCTCTTCACTGAAGAATTGTACAGTACTTGTGAGACTTCCCGGCGCTTCCGATGAACGCCGAAACGTTTCTCATCACAAATTCACTTTCTCTCTCCTCTTCCTTAACTTCTCCGAAGGTTCCAGAATCAATATGTCGCCGTCGATTTTCTTTCCGGTTACTCTGGTCGGAGATTCATCGGTATCCGTCGAATTACCGGCGGGATTTAGTGACCGCAGAATTTCGAAACGTTTCGGGGAAAAGAAGAAGTTTCGGGAAAGTTTGGGCTGACGTAAAACCTAAGCCATTTGAGGTATCCGCTGACTCGGTTCCTACTGAGTCAGTGAAGTTCCGTGACGCGTTAAACGATATCGTTTTGGAGGAGAAATGGTGGGAGCAATTTCCTAAACGCTGGATTATTGTGATTTTGTGTTTCTCCGCTTTTCTTCTTTGTAATATGGATCGAGTAAGCTTTACTAATTTTTTAATCCTTTTTTAATTTTATTTTTCTGCTAATTATTTATTTTATTAATATTATTTTTCCTAAATTTTAGGGTTTGATTTCGATTATTTATAATCTAGGCTTGCATCAAGGAATTTTATCCCGAATAGATTGTAGAATTACACTATCAACGTGACAAGTAATTTTGAATGAACGGAAATTACAGTAATGTAGTTGAAGTTTGACTGACTTGACTTGATGAACACTAAGCCATTTTTAGTATAGTAACAAAAATAACAACTACTCCATAACAACCAATTAATTGCAATTATTATGTGTCATTTTGCTAGTATTGTCCCTCCATTAAAAAATGTGTTTGTTAATACGCATGAATTCGTAATAGTGACTAGGCCATATAGATGTCTTGTTATTAGAATGATAGATGAAGTTGTTGTAAAAGAAGGCAATTGTATTTGCTAATCCCCCTCTAATTATCTTGGACCGTCGAGTAATTGGGAGGATCTTGAAATGTACTGATTAGACTCAATGTTCCGTGTATCTTGACATATTGGGTCGTAATTGAATTATTAATGATGGTTGATAGCACTCAGAGTTGATGTGTTATATACCAATATATGTAAGGGGAGGGAGTTTGAGCTTTTCAATGGCTTGCTTCAATTCAAAGTATATATGGAGGTTGTTTGTTGGTCACCTTGCAAATGTACATATCGATTGCTAAAGCAAGCCTTATTTATGATATAATGAAACTACGAAAGTATGGTATATACTCCATAATTCATAAGCCTGTAATGTGCATTCAACTGCAATGGTCAATGCTAGGGTGAGTAACTTTAAACAGATGTTGATTGGCAGGTTAATATGAGCATCGCCATACTTCCAATGTCAGCTGAGTATGGCTGGAATCCAACCACTGTTGGTTTGATACAGTCTTCTTTTTTCTGGGGCTATCTTCTTACACAGGTGACAATTCCTATCCTCTGAATTTTGGGTGTTTTGTGTTCATTTCTTGTTTCCGCTATGTCTTGTGTCCATCATATGTCTTAGGCTATTCAAGATAAGCTACTTTAGTTTATATGCTTGTATGTTTATCTCAGGCATC
Source organism: Chenopodium quinoa (assembly GCF_001683475.1). Classification (NCBI taxonomy): domain Eukaryota; kingdom Viridiplantae; phylum Streptophyta; class Magnoliopsida; order Caryophyllales; family Amaranthaceae; genus Chenopodium; species Chenopodium quinoa. Next base: position 826,688 of record NW_018743669.1, on the reverse strand, counting down.
TTTTTAGATTAGCATGTGAAAACTAATTGCTTATGGACATGTGGTAGTTTTTTGCTTTGATTGGTTCAAAGTTAAATATGCTAAGTGGCCACTTACTGTACAGATAGCAGGGGGTATATGGGCAGATACTCTAGGTGGCAAAGCTGTACTTGGGTTTGCTGTAGTTTGGTGGTCTATTGCTACTGCTCTTACTCCTGTTGCTGCGAAGCTTGGATTGCCGTTCTTACTGGTCACTCGTGCTTTCATGGGCATTGGCGAGGTTGGTACTTTTCTTTGTAGGTTATTTTTTTTTTGTTGATTATTGATATCAGCATAATATAACATAGTTTAAGTTCTGTTTTCTCTGTAATTCTTTAGGGTGTTGCCATGCCAGCCATGAATAATATGCTTTCCAAATGGGTTCCCGTGTCAGAGAGAAGTAGATCATTGGCATTGGTGTATAGTGGAATGTACCTTGGATCTGTAACAGGCTTGGCATTTTCACCATATTTAATACATACTTACGGTTGGCCTTCAGTTTTTTACTCCTTTGGTTCTTTAGGAACTGTATGGTTTGCGGTGTGGCTGAGTAAGGTAATTTCTTATTCTGTATTTCATTGCAATTTCCCTAATAATGGATTTCAGACTCAATATATTTGCTTATTAATATTCTCAACTTGTGTCCTTTTCTGTTCTCTCTTTGTGCTGGGCAATAAACACATAGGCAAGTAACTCGCCACTTGAAGATCCTTCATTGCGGCCTGCAGAGAAAAAGTTGATTCTCAGCAGCAGCTTATCCAAAGAGCCAATTAAGAGCATTCCGTGGAAGTTAATTTTGTCAAAAGCACCAGTTTGGGCTCTGATAGTGTCTCATTTCTGTCATAATTGGGGAACATTTATCATTCTTACATGGATGCCAACATATTATCACCAGGTGAGACTTCAATATTCTAGCATTAGTTCAAAATAAGAGTGTCCAATAATACATAAGAAGAAACCTCATCTGGGACAAGGTATTCCCACAATTGCTCACGACCATACGACACTAACCTAGCTAGGTGATGGGCAACAAAATTACCCTCACGCTTTACATGGGACCAAAAAATGGAAGAAAACTTTGAACTAACCCCGACTATATCCTCCAATATGCCATCCACAGCTGCCAAGGAGAAAGAATTTTTCTTGATCCTCGATACTAGTTGCAAAGAGTCAGCTTCTAGTATAACATCATTATAACCCAATTCCCAAGCCTTTTTAAGACCAAAAAGAGCAGCCTTGCTCTCAGCAATTAAAGGCTCCCAACGAGCTTTAGCTCTGCTGATAGCCGAGAACAGGACCTGGCCCCTGCTATCCCGAGCAATAACCCCCATCCCCACCCAACCTTCCTCAGAGATGGCTGCATCAACATTGATCTTCGTGACACCAGGAGGGGGAGGCTGCCATACGGTTCTTCCAGCAGCTTGAGGCAGAGGAGTTGTACCACCATAAATCTTCTCTGTATACTCACCATAATCAACAACCAATCTGCTGTGACGGAGGAGAAGAGCTTCATCTGCATCCCACACATTCTCGAAGACCCATTTGTTACGGCGAAACCAAATAAACCAAGTGAGGAATAAGCTTCTTTGGTATACTTCCTCTGAAAGGTGTTCTGCCCATTTCATTAGAGTTTCCCCGAAAGAATCAGATGCAATAAATTTGAGAGCATCCTCACAACCACTCTTAATCCACAATTGGAGCGCACTTGGGCATGAAATAGTTGCGTGAATGGCTGTTTCACTGGCTAAATTGCAGCAGGGACAACTCGAGTCATCAATGAGATGTCTGTGTAGCAGAACACTACGGGTAGGTAAGGAGTTGGAGCAGCATCTCCATAAGAAATGACGCACTTTTGGGGTTGTCTTCACCTTCCAAATCTCCACCCAAAACTGATCAAAATTATCCAACTCGAGCGACGAACCTAACAAGTAGGCAGATCTAACCTCATAGCAGCCATTTTTCGAAAAAGCCCAAGTTAGGCTATCCTTCGGCATTCGCTCACTAATTGGAATAGCTAAAATAGCTTGTTTATCTTGATCATTAAAAATGCTCTCCAACTTGTCCATATTCCAGCAACACCCATCTTCATCAATTAGCCCTGCATCAGTTTCACACACATCCGTCATTCTAGCAGTGGTAACAAAGCGACTGTCCCCATTTATAAGCCAAGGGTCCCTCCATATACCGATGTTTTGTCCGTTCCCAACTCTCCATAACATGCCCTCCTTCACAAGAGCCTTTGAGCTCCATAAACTTTGCCATGAGTAGCTCGAAACCGGGCCAAGAGCAGCTTCAAAAATAGACGTCTTCGGGTAACACTTAGCCTTCATTACCCGACTTACAAGAGAATTCTCATTAGTTGCTAGACGCCAAAGTTGCTTCCCAAGAAGAGCTATATTAAAAATCCCCAAGTCCCTAAATCCCAGAGCATCCCAACTCTTCCAATGAATTTTTCTACCCCTCTCATTCGACCCCCACCAAAACCGAGCCATCATGCTATGTATCTCATTGATCAAGCCAATTGGAAATCTATACACACCCATGAGATAAGTTGGAATTTCCTGGATAATAGATTTTAAAAGAACTTCCTTCCCGGCCCTCGACAAAAGCTTCTCTTTCCAACCTTGAACTTTCTTCCATATTCGGTCCTTCAAAGAAGCAAAAACCGCTTTCTTTGATCTTCCTATCTCAGTCGGCAAACCAAGATATTTCACGTGACTATCGACCATTTCCATACCAAGGACAGAGCTAAAAGTGACCCGTGATGGTAAAGGGACTCCCTTACTAAAAGATACTTCAGACTTCTCTAAATTAATTTTTTGCCCGGAAGTTGCTTCGTATTTGTTGAGGATATCAACAATGACTGAACATTCCTGTCTAGTAGCTCAGGAGACTATCATCTGCAAAGAACAAATGAGTAATCTCAGCCCTGCTAGCCCGAACACCATGGATCAAATTCCTCTCCGAAGCCAAATGTAACATTCTAGAAAGCACATCAGAAACTAGAATGAAAAGATAAGGGGAGATCGGATCACCTTGACGAAGGCCCCTAGATGGAATCAAATCGCTCGAAGGCATCCCATTAATGATGAAAGAGTAACTGACTGTAGATACAAAGGTCATAATAGTATCCACCCAGGCACCGGCAAAACCCAACTTGGTTAACAATCTCCGCAGAAACTCCCACTCAACCCGATCATAGGCCTTACTCATATCCAACTTCATTGCAATCGAGCCCCTACGACCTTTCGATCTCTTCTTCATGGTATGAAAGAGCTCCAGAGCAATCAGAGCATTATCAGTAATTAATCGTTTAGGAACAAATGCACTCTGATTTTCTGTGACCATCCCTTGAAGAAGCGGCTTTAGTCTATTAGCCACAGATTTTGAGGCTAATTTATATAACACGTTGCAAAGAGAGATAGGCCGAAACTGAGAAATACAAGTGGGGTCCTTAATTTTCGGAATCAGGGCTACATTAGTACGGTTTACATGAGACATCGACACTCTACCAGAAATAATATTATTGACAAAAACAGTCACATCATCACCAACTATATGCCAATATTTCTGATAAAATAGCATGTAACCCATCAGCCGCCCGGGGCTTTGCAAGGACTCATTTGAGAGAGAGCAGTAAATATTTCATCTTTAAGATAGGGACGACATAAAGAGAGATTTGTACCTTCGGACACCAAGGCTGGAACACTAGCAAGGGCCTCGTTAATCAACTCTTCATCAATCTCACCACCTTTGAACAAGGAGCCATAAAAATTAAGGATAATCTTCTCAACCTCTCCATTAGCATTTACCAGCCCTTTAATGAAGTTTTTGCTCTTCCGTTGTGATGCTTTATGGTGAAAATATTTGGTGTTCCAGTCCCCATCTCTAATTTCTGAAACTCTCGATCGAAGGAACCAGTAAGCCTCATTTTTTTCATGCAAGTCATCAAGCATTGCCTCCAATCGATTGCACTCATCAAAATTTGACATTGTGTTTGAAAGGATTTGCGCCTCTTTTAAAGCTTCTTCAGTCTCGGCAATCCTCTCCCCCAAGTCATCAAATGTGTCCTTGCTCCACTTTGTCAAATCATTTGCTACTGCCAATAATTTGTTCGACATATCAAGATGGTTAGCCCCATTCCACGAGTCACGGATGACATCCTCCAACCCCTCCGCAAGCAGCCAGCAGGTCTCGAAACGAAACCTTTTCTTCCTTCTCTTCTTCTTCTTGCGCTCCTTAGGCTCAGTGTCTAGGAGAATAGCAACATGGTCAGATTTAAATTTTGACAAATGTGTAACGTGTGCCTTATCAAACCAACCACACCACCTAGAACACCCCACAAAACGATCCAATCTTTCACGAACCACTTCCCCTGTTGGAGTACCTCTCTCCCACGTGACCCAAGACCCTTCATAACCAAGGTCACGCAAGCTACAATCATCGAGAACCTCCCTGAACGCATCCATTGCCCGTTGATCTCGCATAGCTCCCCCATCCTTTTCATGTTGTCCCACAATCTCATTAAAATCTCCACCAAAGACGATGGGATAAGGTGAGCTCAAGTAGAGATCACGCACAAGGGCCCAGTATTGCTTTTCAGTGCTTTGTCTGCCCAACCATACATCCCAATGAATCTCCATATTCGTCTTCCGGTCTCCTTAATATCCCCACAAATATGATGGTCTGAAAAGGACACTAAAGAAAAATCCACCCCCTCCCTCCAGTACACACACAAGCCACCCGACTTGCCTCTACTATCAACTCCAATATTCTAGCATAAGTTTACTATACATGTTGCTTTATTCTCAGCTTGATGTGGATATAACCTCTCTGCAAACTGCAGCCCAAATTTGTAAATATGAAGTACGAAGTATTATTTATAAACTAACGTAAAGATTCTGGACACTAACTTACAGGTCCTCATCATTTGACTTTTTACACATGTTCAGAAGTGTGATTAATGATTTTTCTCTAGCCAGTAGCGTCTAGCAAGTCGAGTAGAATTATTTGGTGAAGATTAAACGATTGGAAGAAATCATCTTGTTGAACATAGTGAGCAGTAAATTTACTCTTATGAGACCTCATGGACATCTTTCTTTTATTACTACCTGCTAGTGACTAGTGAGTAACCATAGTGAACTTTAATACTTTTATCTGTCTAAGGATTGATCACCCTATGGCCCTATGATGGTTATTCTGAGAAAGCTATGCGACTTAAAAGTGATAATTGAATGAAGCCAGCAACACCATGTGCATGCACTCGTGCCCCTTTGCTCTCATATGATAATCTATCATAACTGGCAATACTCAGTTAAGACTAAAGATTAACTATTACTCGTACGTATTAGTGAGACGGCCTATAGAATCTGTACTGTGCTACCAATAGACAAGAGTCATCTGCTCTTAAAGAGGTCCTTTCATTTGCTTTATGGTCCACCCTCTCCCTCTCCTGTTCTTACTTGTACGTTTTACCTGTACTTCTTAACCTTCAGTTCAATTCTTGTACCAGAAAGACTGTTATTGTGTTTGATATATATGCTTATTAGTGTGACATCCTTTTGTGCTAGCATGTTTGACCTCTCTTATAATTGATGTGATTTAGTTGTTCTTCTGAATTATTTAATTTGAGCATCAAATAATAAGAAATATACTTGAAACATGACAATTTTTTTCTCTTTTGTACTATGCTGCTCAACAGGTGTTGAAATTTAATCTTTCAGATTCTGGAATGTTATGTGTTGTGCCTTGGCTTACAATGGCAATATCTGCAAATTTCGGTGGTTGGATTGCAGATACTCTTGTGAGTAAAGGTTATTCTGTGACAACAGTTCGTAAGGTAATGTAATTTTTTGAGAATTTCATCATACACCCAGGTGTACCATGAGCATGGTACACCCGGTCAAAATGCATGAGTTATAAAAACGCAGAAAGAACATTGTATACAAATACAGAGTACACGAGAAAAAAAAAATCAAAACATTTTTATTCCTTATTCATTACATACATTCCATATTACTTTTGATAAACAAAATTTCATTTTTTTTTTAAGAGAAAGAAATTGGGTTTATAAAGAGAGAAAGTATGGTTCCCTCAAAAAAAAAAAAAAAAAAAAAAAAGAGAGAGAGAGAGAGAGAATATGTTAAATTTTGAATTTCAAAGTGATTTAATGTTATTTCGAAGTTGATTTATCGTTTTGGTGAATCATTTATTGAAAGATCGATGTAATTGACAAATTCGTTGTTGAGATAAAAGGTATCTATTTTTATGTTTTGGTGTTATTTTCTTAGGTTGAAGATGATGTTCTTCCTATTTTGATCAATGTTCTTTTATCATTTTTTTAATTGCAATGAAATATGTTTTAAGTCTGATCAATATGTTCTTTAAGTCTAAACTATATGTTCTTTACAATACAAACAATGTTCTTTGAGGCAATATATATTAATCATGTTCTTTGGTTATAATAATACAAATTATGTTCTTTAGGTATAATAATACAAATTATGTTCTTTTTACTTATTTAATATGTTCTTAAAATTTTGAATTTTAATATTTTTTAAAAATTAAGAAAGAAATTTTGAATTATATTTGTGTAAAATTAATTCTAGATAGAGAAATTTTTTATATATGAATATTTTCTAATTCAAATGTAATATTTTGAAATGATTTGACATTAAATTATTAATAAAACTCAATTCATAATTATTTTTTACCTTTTTGATAATAAGTATCTCATAATATACTGTGTTCTTTATATTTCAGTGATATATTCTTTTATAAATTCATGATGTACTTTATAATTATGTGTTATGTTCTTTCCACTTTAATCTGGGTGTACCATGCACATGGTACACTTGGGTGTACAAACCACTAATTGGTAATTTTTGAGCCTATAATCTTTATAACTATAACCACTGGTTGATTAAGTTCCTTCTAGTTTACTGTGTTTGAATTTGAAGTCTTGTGTCTGTTACAGTATTCTACGGCAAGCATGTTTATTCTGGCTGTGTATTGTTGATACAGCTAATGGATCTCTTGGTCATAAAAGTTTGTGAGAATATTCAATGAAAGTAACAAAGTTAAATTGTTTTGTTAACAATACTGGTCTACTCTTTTTGCAGATTATGCAAACTGTCGGTTTTCTTGGACCTGCTTTTTTTCTAACTCAATTGAGCCATGTTGATTCACCTGCAGTGGCTGTTCTTTGTATGTCCTGCAGTCAGGTTTGTAATTTTTTCTTTTCATGAGATTGTGAAGGCAGTGCAGACAGTGCTAGCTTAGTGCCTGCTATTAATCAACAGTTTGCATATTACACGAGTATATGACCAACTTTATCATGTTTTGGTTTGCTGAAGTAAACCTTGTGATATTCTTCAGAAACAAAATCATCTGCACATAGTTTCAGGATCTTTTAGTATGACCTTTTTCACTTATATATACCTACAAACTAATTGTTATATATGACAAACCAATCCTGTTGCGTACAAGTTCATTGGTCTAGCCAGAAAATTTCTTTTTAAATTAGATATGAAAAAAAAATTCTAGTTACTCGTTGAAATTGTTTGCATTGTTAAATCATGCATGGTTCTAGTAATAATCCTAACAACTATTTGTTTCTTATTTTGTCTGTCATAACTAGGGAACTGATGCGTTCTCACAATCTGGCCTATATTCAAATCATCAAGACATAGCCCCTCGGTATTCTGTGAGTATTTGTAACTTAGTTCCCCCACCCCCAATGTTTATAATAGGCTTCATAAGTTGTAATTACACTGAGTTTGCAGTAGGTAAAAACTTCTTCTTATTCATAATGATGGAATTGTTCCCTAAATCTTTTCTTATGAACTGTTCTCAGGGGATCTTGTTAGGCCTTTCAAACACTGCTGGAGTGCTGGCGGGTGTCCTGGGAACAGCAGCCACCGGCTATATTTTGCAACATGGTTTGTTCTCATACCCTATATTTTACGTTGTGTGTAGAGCTATTAAAAGTTGACTAGACCTGAAATACCGAGTCAAACCCAACTATTAACCGACCCTTCTGAACCCGAAAAAATGGTGACCCAAAGCTGACCTGACCCGACATGAAACCAACCCTAGACCCGAGTTGACCCGAGTACGTAAGATCTGAACCCGAACATGAACTGACATGGAGATGACCCGACCCGAATGTAACTCGTAAATTATTAACCTGAACCAAACCCGACTTGAACCGAAATTGCCGAATCCCGTTTTAACCCGACAAAAGCCGAATTTAACCCGATTTGTTACTAACCTGACCTAAAGTTACCCGACACGAAATCAACCCGACTTGTTATTGACCTGACCCAAATTCAGCCCAACTTGTTATTGACCCGACCCGAATTTTACCAAACCTATTACTAACCCGACCCAAAAATTCAACCTGATCTGTTACTTACCCTACTCGAAATCAACACGACTTGCTATTGACCGGACCTAAATTCAACCCATATTATTCCTGACCCGACTTCAAATCACATTAAATGCAATTTAGACCACCTTATTATTCTTGATCAAAGCATTTTGTCTAGAGAGACTAAATCGTTCCACGCCAGCAAAAGAAAGGAGCATCATCCTCAAATTTAAGAGTTAAATATAGTATATATTTGTTGTATGGTCAAAGGAGATAATTATCTTCCTAAATTATAGACTATAGTTCCCTAGTATATTGTCATATATATTATAGTCAAAGGAAATAATTAGCTTGATAAAAATGATAATTATCTGTTTATAGTTAGTTAAACCGAATATGACCTGACTTTGAAAATGACCAGATCTGATTGTAACCTGCTAATTATTGACTTGAATATAACCCGACTTAAATCCAAGAATGACCCGACTTGGAAATGACCCAACATGATTATAACCGATAAATTATTAACTTGAACCGAAGCCGAATTGAACCCGAAAATGACCCGAGTTGAAAATAACCCAACCAGATTATAACCCGCAAATTATTTACTTGAACCGAACCTGACTCAAACCCGTGAATGACCCGAACTGATTCTAACCCACAAATTATTGACTTGAACCGAACCCGAGAATTACCCTAACTCGTTTGAACCCGTGAAAACCTGAATTAAACCCGACCTATTGTTCACCCGACTCGAAATTAACCCAACCTGTTATTAACCTGACCCAAACCCGATAAGAAGTATGACCCGACGTGACCCGACTCAAGCATGACCCAACCCAAACCCGACCCGCATAGGTTATGAAATTAATATGAATTAACTCGACCCACTCTTACCCGACCCAAACCTAACTCGTTTACCCGAACTGACATCTTTTTACGAAACCTCCAAATATTTCTCAAAAAGCGTGGATATTAGCCTTCAATTTTGAAATTTTTTTAACTTTTTTTCACCTGGAAAGAAAAATTGCCGAAATTTTTACCATGGTCCCTAAAATCCTCTGGGAGTCCAATTGGTATGGTGGAACCATCCAATTTGTCTTTAAACAGCCAATTTACTGGTTTATAATTTGCACTGATTTCATGAACTAAAGCCTACCACGAACATTTATGACAACGTATAAATATATAATGATTATACATGGTTCCAAATGACATTATGACCCCGAGATTTATCCCCTAAAATTTCAAGACTTTTCGACACTGGGTCCCGAAACCTCCAAAATTTCGCAAAATGTGTGGATATTAGTCTTCAATTTTGGAATTTTTTGACTTTTTTTAGCCCGGAAATAAAAATTACTGAAATGTTAACCATGATCTCTAATATCCTCCGGGAGTCCAAATAGATGGGTGAAACCATCCAATTTGCCTTTAAACGGCCAATTTACCGGTTTACAACTTGCACCGATTTCATTAACTCAAGCCTACCACAAACATTTTTGACAACAAATATTGATAATATATGGTTCCAAACGACATAATATGACCCCGATATATATTCTCTAAAATTTCAAGATTTTTCAACACCTAGCTCTAAAACCTCCAAAATTTCTCTAAAAGCGTAGATATTAGACTTCAATTTTGGAATTTTTTTGACTTTTTTTCGTCCAAAAAGAAATGTTTACCATGGTCCCTAATACCCTCCTAGTGTCCAATTAGGTGGGTGGAACCATCCAATTTGCCTATAAACGATCAATTTATCGGTTTATAACTTGTACGGATTTCATTAACTCAAGCCTACCATGAACATTTATAACAACATATAATGATTATATATGATTCCAAACGGCATTTTATGACCCTGAGATGTATCCCTTAAATTTTCAAGGCTTTTCGACACCGGGCCTCGAAATCTCTAAAATTTCTCAAAAAGCGTGGATCTTAGCCTTCAAAATTGTAATTATTTGACTTTTTTTTCTCGTCAGGAAATAAAAATAGCCGAATTGTTTACCATGGTCCCTCCCAAATGCCTTTCGAGAATCCAATTGGCTGGGTGGAACCATCCACTTTGCCCTTAAACGGCCAATTTACCAGTTTACAACTTGGATCGATTTCATTAATTCAAGCCTACCACGAACATTTGTGACAACATATAATGATCATATATGGTTTCAAATGGTATTATATGACCCCGAGTAATATCCCCTAAAATCTCATTGCTTTTTGATACCAGGTCTCGAAACTTTCGAAATTTTTCAAAAAGCGTGGATATTAGCCTTCAATTTTTGAATTTTTTGAGTATAAATAAAAATTGACGGAATGTTTACTGTGGTCCCTAATACCCTCCGGGAGTCCAATTAGGTGGGTGGAACCATCTAATTCGTCTTTAAACGGCCAATTTACCAGTTTAAAACTTGCACTGATTTCAATAACTTAAGTCTATCACGAACATTTATGACAACATATAATGATCATATATGGTTCCAAACGACATTATATGACCCCGAGATATGTCTCCTAAAATCTCTAAAATTTTCAAAAAGCATAGATATTAGCTTTCAAATTTTGGAATTTTTAGACCTATTTATTTCCGAAATATTTAACATGGTCCCCAATATCCTCCAAAATTTCTCTAAAATCGTGGATATTAGACTTTAATTTTGGATTTTTTTGGCTTCTTTCGTCTGAAATAAAGATTGCTGAAATGTTTACCATGGTCCCTAATATCCTCTGGGAGTCCAATTAGGTGGGTGGAACTATCCTATTTGTTTTAAACGGCCAATTTACCGATTTACAACTTACACCGATTTTATTAACTCAAGCCTACCACGAACATTTATGACAACATATAACGATTATGTATGGTTCCAAACGACATTATATGACCCCAAGATGTATCCTTTATAATCTCAAGGCTTTTTAACACTTGTCCCCAAAACATTCAGAATTTCTCAAAAAACGTAGATATTAACCTTCAATTTTTGAATTTTTTGACTTTTTTTCGCCCGGAAATAAAAATTGCCGAAATGTTTACCATGGTCCCTAATACCCTCCGGGAGTCCCATATGGTGGGTGGAACCATCCAATTTGTCTTTAAACGACCAATTTACTGGTTTACAACTTGCACCGATTTCATTAACTCAAGTCTATGCTACCACGAACATCTATGACAACATATAACGATCATCTGTGCTTCCAAACGGCATTATATGACCCCAGATATATTCCCATAAATCTCAAAAAGTGTGGATATTAGCCTTTAATTTTGGAATTTTTTGACTTTTTTCGTTTGAAATTAAAATTGCCGAAATGTTTACCATGGTCCCTAATACCCTCCGAGTGTCCAATTTGGTGGGTGGAACCATCCAATTTGGCTTTAAACGACCAATTTACCGGTTTACAACTTACACCGATTCCATTAATTCAAGCCTACCACGAACATTTATGACAACAAATAATGATCATATATGGTTCCCAACGTCATTATATGATCCCGAGATGTATCTCTTAGAATTTCAAAACTTTTTAACACCGGACCCTGAAATCTCCAAAATCTCTCAAAAAACATGGATATTAGCGTTCAATTTTGGAATTTTTTGACTTTGCTGAAATGTTTACCATGGTCCCTAATCAAGCTGTCAAAAGTTGAACCGACCCGAAATACCGACTCAAACACGATTATTAACCGACGCATCTGAACCCGAAAAAATAGTGACCATAACTCGACCTGAAACCAATCCTAGATCTAAGTTGGCCCGAGTATGTGAGACCCGAACCCGAACATAAATTGACTTGGACATGACCCGATCTGAATGTAACCCGTAAATTATTGACCTGAACCGAACCCGACTTGAACCGAAACTGACCCAAACCCATTTAAACCTGAAAAACCCGAATTAAACCCGACTTGTTACTAACCTGACTTGAATTCAACCCGACCCGTTCCTAACCCGACCCGAATTTAACCCAACTTGTTACAAACTCGACCCGAAATCAACCCGACTTGTTATTGTCCTAACCTAAATTAAACCTGACTTGTTATTGACTCGACCCGAATTTTACCAGACCTATTACTAACCCGACCCAAAAATTCAACCCGATCTGTTACTAACCTTACTCGAAATCAACACGACTTATTATTGACCGGACCTAAATTCAACTCGAATTGTTCCTGACCCGATTTCAAATCACCTTCAATTGCAATTTAGACCATCTTATTATTGTTGATCAAAGCATTTTATCCAGGGAGACCAAGTCGGTCCAGGCCATCAAAAGAAAGGAGGATCATCCTCAAATTTAAGTGTTAAATATAGTATATATTTGTTGTATGGTCAAAGGAGATAATTATCTTCCTAAATTATAGACTATAGCTCCCTAGTATATTGTCATATATATTATGGTTAAAGGAAATAATTAGCTTGATAAAAATGATAGTCAAATTTGTCAAAAAAAAAACCTTTTAAATGCACCATTTTGCGAAAAAAAACCTTTTAAAAGCTTTTATGTAAAAGAAAACCCAAAGTTAATTTTTTTTTTGTTTAAAACAACCTAGTCCTACTAATACACCTAATTAACCAATCACTTCTAATTAACCTCTAATTCACATTTTACTACTTAATAATTAAATTAATTTATAAATTAAAAAAAAAAAAAATTTCACCCCTACCTGCCCACCACCGACCATCCATCCACCCCTCCCTCTCCTTTTCCCCCTCCCTTGATAGCAGCCCTCTCCCCCATTTGAGCCGCCGGCCACCAGCCATCCATCCACCCCTCCCCCTCTTTCCCTCCTCCCTTGACAGCAGCCCCCTCCCCCATTTGAGTCGTCGGCTTGAACCCATACCGCCGGCCCGACAACCCACATCCCTTTCCCCCTTACCCCCTCCTTTCTTCTTCATCAATTTCCTCCAAAAATTCCTAGTTTCATCTTTCTCTCTCCTAGCTCAATCATGGCCAATGGCTTCTCCATCTCAATTTCCTTAAATTATCTCACAAAAACCCTAATTTATCAATTAAAGACTTTAAATTCACCTTGAAATTTCTCTCTCCTCCTTCCGTGGGAAGAGGAGGGCCCTTGCGGAAGCTTTGCCCGCCCCGACTTCTTTCGCAAGAAACCTCCAATTGTGTAATCTTTGATTATTGTTCTCGACCTTCTTTGAACACGATGTATTTCGAGAATTCGTGGCCGAGTTGATGTTTCTGGGTGTGGGTATTTTCGTGGTGGACTGGCGATGGGAGTGAGGCGGGTTCTTGGTGGTGGTTGACGACGGGAGTAGGCTAGCTGGTACTAGGTTGGTACTTGGTAGTAGGTTGTGGCTGGGGTGGTTTTCGTGGTTGGCTTGGATGGGGGCTACGATTCTGGTGGCTTAGTCGGTGGTGGGGCTGCTGCTAGGGGAGGGGGAAAGGGAGTGGGTGGCTGGCTGGTGGTGGAAATGGTGGTTTGTGTTTTTTTATTTAATTATAAACTAATTTTATTATTAAATAGTTAGAGAGTAATTAGTGGTTAATCAGGTGAATTAGAGGTACTTCAGCAAAAATTAAATGTGTTATTAACCTGACCTAAACCCAACCCAAACCCGATAAGAAGTATGACCCGATCTATTGTTCAGCCGACCCGAATGTAACTCGACCTGTTATTAACCTGACCTAAACCCGACCCCCAAACCCGATAAGAAGTATGACCCGATGTGACTCGACTCAAGCATGACCCAACCCAAACCTGACCCGCATAAGTTATGGAATTAATATGAATTGACCCTACACGAGTTAGCCCGACCCACTCTTACCCAACCCAAACTCGACCCGTTTACCCGAATTGACAGCTTTAGTTGTGTCATGTTGTGATCAAAGTCAATGAAATTATAGCATGTTGTAGTGAGCTTTGGCTAATCTAGTGTGGGACTGAACCAAAATTCCTTTTTGCATCATAAAGTGATGCTGCCATTAATATGACTGCAAATACCATAACTTTTGTTGAGGTTGAAAGTGCTGTATGAAACATACATTAAAAAAAAAAAAAAAAAAAAAAAAAAAAAGAGAAAAAAGGCAGCATTATCTGATGTTGTGCAGCTTTCTGATGATTTTTTAATTATTACTCTCAGGTTCTTGGGATAATGTGTTTGAGGTTTCAGTTGGGCTGTATTTGGTTGGAACTGTGGTCTGGAACCTCTTTTCAACAGGAGAAAAGATCTTGGATTAATCCTTTTAAACATAAATTCTACTTCTGCAAGGCCAGATTGTTTCAAGGAAATGCTAGTCCAGATTGCTTCAAAGAAAGTTCACCATAATATAATGAGAAATCGACAGAGCTTGTTATTAGGCCTTTTATTTTGGCTCAAAAAACTAATGGATAGGTGGTCATCTGATCAACATGAAGCTGAAATGCTGAATGCTGCTTTGAGTCAGTACAATGAGAAGATCTGATTCATTACATTAGCAGCTCCCTCGAAGGTCTGTCACTAGCCTAATCACTCTTACAGAATATGTTCTATACAATTTGCAGATGTTCTACTGACACGGCTACTTGTAAATTAGAGTAAATCTTAGATCCACCAATGGCAGGATTCATACAGGCACGGTGGTTGTTATTGCTGTAAATAACAAAAGAACTAGAATCCATTTTGTGTACTCCCAGTCTATACTTAGTTGTTACATTTTCCCAATCTTATTTAATCAAAAAATTGCCATGATTTCATACCATATAATTCTTATTCTTAAGAATTATATATATGAAGTATAAAAAGAAATATGTATACAAATATCAACCAATTGAATATGTCAAGTCTTGTCTCTAGTTTCAAATCCTAGCTTCGCTCTACATAGACGTCATTACCTTTTGGAGCGTGATGTCGTTGAAGTCAATAGTGCAGTTTGATAATTCAAAAGCAGGAGTTTTGCTTTTTTGGGAGTGGCTTTTCATTAAAGCACTAGACTAAATTATATTCCATGGAAAAAATAGGCAGGAATTTAAGCTAGTGCTATTGCCCCAATGGTTGGGGGGCATGCATAAGATATGGCTTCTGAAGTTGGACTTGTTTTATCAACCCCAGTCTACAAGTCAGCAAATAATTTTTCCACTACCAAGAAATCAACTTTCAGTGTGTTTCTGAAGCTGTTAGTTAGGTGCTTTATTAGTTGCGAAAATTTGATAACTCCTCTCTAAAATTATTCTATCTGCTGGTTGGACTAATGAAGTTATGCAGTTGCATAAAAAATTATGCCAAATTATATGGGTTAAGTTGTCCATTGACTTAAACTATGCCTGATTATCATGTTAATTAATGTTACTTTGTGAATTTGCTAACTTCTTTGAATCTGTGCAAATTCACATAAAATGGAATTCAACATCATATCATATACTGGCAACAACAACAAAGACTTAGTCCCAAAATGATATGAAGCCAACTAACATAAAATTCCGAACCGAATATTATGTACGGAGTAAGTAAGAAATTCTTCCAGTTCAAGCTCAGATTCCTCATTGTATGGGCACTGATGCACCTTTAAGTACCAATGTATGTACCACTAGTCATTTGAAGTACCGTCACTAACGAAAACCATTCAAGGTGTTACTAAAACTATGTGATATTACAAAACTTGGAAAATAGAACTGCATCTATCTGATATATCACTGAAACTATGAATTATTGGACTATTTAATTGATTGCATGTCTCTGATATCTTTATAAAGTTTTAAATATGCTTTTACGATACAACATAATACAAAGTATTTTAAACAAAATAGAAGGAAAACATGAGCGAGTTTCAACCATATTTTTATTTACTTCCTATCATTCATTTGTAACACAAGAGCACCCTAACTCATTTAGAGGGACATTGTACATTTCCACTCTTTATAGAAGTAATTGTATACGAGTACACTGTATTACATTGTCAAAATATATATGCCTTAAACAACAATTTCTAGATACAAATGAATCTCTTTTTAAGAACTTCAATTCAATAGAATAGTAACAACAATAATACAAATCAAAACAACTGTATCAAACATACACAAATGTAAATATTAAAATCAAAATGCACATTTTATGAGTATAATGATAAAATGAAACTTCTTTAAACACTTGAAAAGACGAAAATGCCCCCAATCTCGCTATGCACAAGCAGCAATGCAACCCGCACCACCCTTGAGCTCTCTAGGCTCAACATACACCTTGAGCCCATGTTTCGTGAACAAAGTCAAGGACATCTTTTGCTCGACCCGATGACCGGGAACCGGCTGTAGCCGGTACCGGAGCAACACAGCTGAAGCCACAGATTTCATCTGTAAGTAAGCCAATTCTTTCCCTAAACAAGTCCTAGGACCCGCATTAAAAGCCACAAACTTATAACCATCCTTAGGTGGTTCAAACCGGTATCCAGAACCAGATACCGGTTCACTTAACCACCTTTCAGGTCTGAACTCCATGCAATCCTCTCCCCATACAGTTTTCATCCTCCCTACGGAATAAATCGAGTACGTCACTGTGGACCCCGCAGGAACAATAGTCCCATCTGGCAATACGTCGTCGTTCACAACGTACTTGAAATCCTCCGGTACAGAAGGGTATAATCGTAAAGTCTCAGCTAATGCTGCTTTAAGATAAACAAGTTTATCAGCCTCATCAAACTCTAGTGGTTCACTAACCCACTTACCCGGATCATCGCCACGTGTCTGATTTAACACCGTCGATATCTCATCGATGATCTTTGCCTCAACCTCAGGGTGATTCATCACTAACCAGAAAAACCAACTCAAGGCCACTGATGACGTGTCACGTCCAGCTAGGACAAAGTTCAAAGCGATGCGTTTAAGCACATCATCAGCAAAAAAGTTACCGTTTTGATCTCTCTTGTTCATAAACCTTGATAGTAAATCATCAGAAGGGTTCTCTTTTCTAGCATTGAGTGCACCTGACATATAATTTTCCACAACTTGTAAACTTTTTTGTAACCTTTTTTCAGCTCCAACTTGAAATACCTTTTTTAACCTCCAAAGAAAACCAGGGTATAGTAGCCTCTGAAGGGTAGATTCGGTAGCGGAGTCAAAAGCCGAGGCAAACGGGTTATCGGGTAGACCCGGTGACAAAGTCATCGGGTCTTTCCCAAAAGTCAACCCACAAATATTATCAAAAGTAAGCCTAAGAAGCAAGTCTTGTAAATCAATCGGTTTCTTTTCATCTTCAGCTGTTTCTAGAATCTTCCAAAGCCGGGTTCGGATAGTCCGGTTAACCCACCGGTTCATGGCTTGACGTAGGGTTCTTGTAGTAAACTCAAGAGCAGCAGTTTTACGTTGTAAAAGCCAAGTTTCACCGTCACTGTTAAAAATACCTTGGCCTAGTAAATCATGAAAAGCTGCTTGCCATTGTGGGCCCTTAGGGTAATTATCGAACCGGGTTCGGAGGATGTGTTCAATGTTTTTTGGATGACACGTAACCGTGTAGAACCCTTGCTTGTATGCCAAGAAAGGTATGGCTATGGTACATGTTTGGTACGTGGCAGCCCCACTAGTCCGCCGGAGGTTACTCGCAATCCAATCATGGAGTCGATTTCGATTTTTGAACAGATATGGTAGACTTCCTACCAGAGGCCAAAGGTTTGGACCAGTACTTAAACGTCTACACAGCTGAGAGAACCATAACATGTAGACCGATAATATGGCCACCATGCCCAAAAAGATTTGCATTTGCATGGTTTCCATTATTATGTGTGGTGGTAATTGTGAAGTTTTATTAAGTTATGGTTTTTTTTTAGGGGTTTAAGAAAAGAGGGATATGATAGAAGAAGAGTTGATGCTTGATGTGATGAAGTAATGGGTTTGAGGAGAGTGAGAGAAATGGGTGTTATAATATATAGATGAGGTAAGCGGTAAACCAAAAAGGTGATAAATTTGGTAAAAGGAGTTTAGTAAAAGTTGTTGAGAATTTGTTTTTGTTTAATTTTGGGGGTTTAGGGGTTAGTCACCAGGGCACTACATATTTGCACATTTGTGAGGATATTTCATATGCGTTTTTGGCTTTTGCTACTCGTGTGAGAATAAGACAAGTACTCAAAGAAGTGGCATGTGTAAGTTAGATTAGCAATGACGATTATGGTAGTGAACTTGCTTTTGGGTCATTATAATATTGAAAATACGTAAAATATATTATTATTATTATTAATATTAATAATAAAGGTATTTGGTTTTTGAATTTTGTTCATACCTTAATCCTTAACTCATTATACGAGTAATATTTTTTACTTTGTGTCCAATTTTTACGGGCCAGATTTTTATAACTAGGGAATAAGTCATATACAAGAGGGGATGAGAAATTGAACACCCGTCACAAAGGGGAGATGGAGAGACTAACCATCTCTCTACTCCTCACTCCTCAATTGCAAAACATAGATAAGATTCATAAAGATAATGAAATACAAGTATTACACAAAGGGAAAAATTGAATCCAATGAGGAAACGAAAAATCAGAAAATAAAAGCTAACGAGAGTCACAACTGATAAAGTTTCCCGACATAATCAATATAGTGATGAAAAGAAATACTCGTATAATTGATAGCTGATAATGAAGCAATAAAAAATATAAATGCAAAAAATCATAAAGCAAATTAATTCATCCTTTGACTCTTCACTCAATCAACCCCTGCTCCTCCCTTAAAAAAATATTAATTCCAGTAGAAGGCAACTCAATATTGCAATAACAATTCACGGTCCAAAAATCATGGATTAACAAATTTCAAATTAAGCTTCATAAAATTAAGTACAGTGATCATATATATATATAATTCAATCGTCAAGCAATGCATTATTTCAGTGTATCGAAAAGTAAGAAAGTCGATCTCCAACCCAATTAAGGCGGTGATATTAAAAAAAAAAAAAAAAGACATCAAACAACAACAAAAAGTGATATAAATGAGATTCAATTTTAATACAAATGAAATGAATAAGTTCGATTATTGTATGAGTAACATTTGTTGATATATGACGAAGTTGACAATATTGTTCAATTAAACGACTAATGTAGACTTACTATTTAATTATTT
The DNA here is from genome assembly GCF_001683475.1 of Chenopodium quinoa. Taxonomy (NCBI): domain Eukaryota; kingdom Viridiplantae; phylum Streptophyta; class Magnoliopsida; order Caryophyllales; family Amaranthaceae; genus Chenopodium; species Chenopodium quinoa. Next base: position 807,262 of record NW_018743669.1, on the reverse strand, counting down.
ATTTATTTATTTATGTTTTGAAATAATGTAGACTTACTATTACTGAGTAATAATATATATTCTCTTCTAGACACTATATTAATTAAATCTACCTAGGATATTTAGATTATTTACTGGCACAATGGCACTATAGTCAGCTTACTCAGCTACATGCAACTAAACTATTAATGAAAAGATCTTATTTTTCTTGGTTAGTTTACGCAAACCATAGTTTATACATATTTTGTCCACTTTCCTGTCGTGTACCAATGACTACCAAGTAGCAGGTTCATACTAACACACACTATAGTACTAATACTGTAATATTATACAAAGTATGTTGTATGTTATAAATATATTTTATATATTATACGTGAATCGATCGACTAAGTATAATATTAATTATCATATGATATTAGTTGTTGGTGATATGGCTACTAATTATTGGATAATTTTTAATTAAAAATGTGAGAAATTATACCAGGTAGTTAGAGATGGTGTAACCATGCTAGGAAAATAAGGTTGATAAAAAGCAAGGAAAAACATTTTTTCTACAAAAGAAAAAAAAAAGGAAGAGAGTGAATAAAAATGGTAATGGGTATTTTTGACCCATTTGAGAAATCAGTTGTTGAGAGTAGAAAAATGATAATTAAATGCAAGCAAGTTTGAAGTAACAAGTTATGCTTGCTATTTTTAATTAGAGGAATTGTCCCACCAAATAAAAGTTAGTAAGACCATATAATAAACTTATTGGCTTATAACTTATTAGCTGTTGGTATTTGTATAAATCTTGCTATTCGTAAAGTCAGTAATCTTATTATTAATTATCAACTGAAGATCAACAGCTTCTTAGCTAACTTTGTACTCTTGGTATAGCGCATTACATTACTAACAAAGTAGTATTTCTAGAATAATAGTGCCCATAAGACAATCATATCATCTACTTATGTACGTGTAGACTACGTATAGTACGGGTTTAGAGTGTAGAACCGTGTTTAATTTGTTTACCGGTTTACCCCCTTCTTCCCTACTTGGAGAGCTGGAGTATGTAAATTGCTAATCGTGTCGTTCTTAGCTTTAATTTTGTTGCATCAATCGATTCTGGATAAAAGGTATAACAATCTATAAAAGTTATAACTATACAAATTAAAGTCAAGCCCCATTTTATACGGAGTATTAATTGAAATTTAGAAGTTGATGATCATACCTCGTAAATTAAAGATATGCTAAAATTCTATGGAATAAAAGTTTCTAACACCTTTTTGAACTAAGGTAGGTTAAAATTCAAAAGATTCCTTGAACTAACAACTTACATGATTTATGAAGCACCTAGTTATTAATTGTAAGGGTTTACTTTTGCTTGAGAAAACATAGCATCCCTAATAGTCTTATTGTACCTTTTTGTGGTATTGGCACCCAACAATATCTACCCATTGAAGAATAACTAAATTAGGGATAGATTAATGTTACAAAAAAAAGCTATTATCGATTTAAGACAATCAAATCGTATCATATCATATAACTAATATATAAAGCTAAATTGTTAGCCATGTCACGAGGCAGTGACACTTGGCGTTTAAACTTTTCCAACTTTTCGCCAAGTGTCGTGCCACGTTGGATAGATTTCATAAGATAAAAAGTTTAAAATTCTATTTTGATAGAATTTTAGTATAAAATTGCTAGTGTAGAGTTTTATTTTCGATAAAATACCAATATTTCAAAAATGTACAACCCTTGCCCAAAGTTTGGGTTCAGGTCAACTCAACGAGCTTTGAACATTTATTTTATGTAATTTATTATTTGTTTGCTTATTTTTTACACCGTATTTGTTTAATGTATTAAATTGAACATTTTCACAAATTGTTCTTCAAAAAAATGAGTTTGATAAGTTTTCTTGTACAAGTACTCAAGTAGAATAATACAAATTGTTAGTTTGATAAAAGTGTTACTTGGGCCTTGAGACAAATAGCAAAACTCAAAGCCCAATAAATCATACTAGAATAAAAACAATCCAGTAATCAACTAAATTACACTTACACCCTCATCAATTTATTTATTATTATTATTAAGTCCCGCAAAACGCAACACCTCTTTCTCTCTCTTTCCGGCGCAAATTCTCTCTCCTCTCAAAAACCAAACCCTAATTCGTTCATCTTCAACAATGGCGCCGGGCGAGAAAACGGTGCTCCAATTCGGAGGTTCAACGTCTTTGAATGTTAAGGTTCATCCTTTGGTGATCTTCAACATCTGTGATTGCTATGTCCGACGACCCGACCAAGCTGAACGGGTCATCGGAACTCTTCTCGGATATCTTTTACCCGACGGCACTGTTGATGTTCGTAACTCTTACGCTGTTCCTCACAATGAATATTCCGATCAGGTATTTCCTTTTTAGATTGCCAAATTTTGGTATTTAGTTTGTTTTAGATTGTGAAATTCGCACTATTTGTTGAAAGTTTGGATTAGTTTGTTGAATCTAGAATTGTAAATAATTTTAATTTCAACAAATTGGATGCAATTTGTTTAATTTGCGTTGTTTAGGTTTTTCGAAGAAATTGTTTCTCTAAAATTAAATAGGATTAGATGTTATCAATAAGTTGTTAAGTTCCGGAGTATGTGTTAAGTGAGTTTAATTGTCTCAACCTTTCGTAATTAAGGATATGGTATGATTTTGCTATAAGTTGTTAACTATATTTGGCTGACTGCCTCTATTACTTAAATTAGTGGACTAGTGGAGTTATTTTTGTGAATTTGAACTGTCTTTTCAAAGGCTAGTGAATTTGAACTGGAATTTGAACTTTAGACGGAACGAACCGATCAGATTTTTGGTGAGTATAAGTGCTGACAGTAGACATGATTGTGTGGGTTATGGTGGACTGATTGGTGGAGTTTCGGATATGTTATTGGTGGAGTTTCGGATATGTTAATGTCGTTGTTGAGGAGTTCTTATTTCTTGTGAATTCTTTTAAATTTCCAACTGTAGATTGACTTTGATAACATCACCCTAAAGGAAGATTAGCAATTTTAGTGTTGATTGTGATGATAGCTAGTAAATTCTAAATCCCCCCTTTTTAAATAGATAAGAGGTCGTCAATGAATGCGAAAAATCACAACTCTAAGTCCTTTGTTCAGGGAATTACTGATGTTTTGTTAAAGAGAATAGGAGCCACAGGAAAGCTAGAATGGCAGATTTTTGTTACTCTTGTATCATTGTATGCATGCTCCTATCTTTGCACACTGAGAACTTCTTTTCAGTTTAAAGTCGATGTATATATGTCTCAAGAAAAATGGTTTTCTTCTGAGTTTTATGATGTCAATTCTTGAAGAAGCTGAGCACTTGAATATATTATGATTGTCTCGAGGCTTCTTATGGTTTATTGAGAAAAAGGAGTTGCTTTATGCACTTGTTGCTATATATTAGCATAAATAAAGAATGCTAAGAAAGACTTGTATTGTTTTTGCATGTCTTCATTTTGTTTTAATCTGTGCTCTGGTTTATGTTTAATTCACACCACACTAAATCGATGTTGTTTTACGTACAGCAAAGAAATCATAAGCAACCATTTTTGTTGAACCTTGTCACGTTGAGTGTTGAATTGTATGAAGTGGATCTTGGTTGTGTATCTTTATTTTTTTTCTAATGTGGAATTGGATTTTTGAAATCTGACATCTAGCAATGCTTTATACCAATGTGGATATGATTGACTTGTTTATTATGTGCTTAAGTATGGCTTATCTGTTAAGCTTATGAGTTTATTGGGACAGTTGTTTAGACATGCACTAGTTTTCTTTTAACATCACCCTGATTCCAGGCATTGTCAGAGGTCTACTGTCAATCCTATGGTAGACCGTTGAATGTCCTGGGAAAGTTATTTATGCGTCCTTCGTTGTCCAGTAATATACATTTTTATTACTCGGAGTACATTTGGACTCTACATGCATCTTTGGTTTGAATTTCTGGTGAAGAACTCATATGTATTTACTCTTTTGTTGTTTGATGTAATTATAATCCATGTCACTACTTTTTGGCTACTGTAGTACTTATTGGATCATGGTATTGTCTGAAGATTTTTTTAGGTGGTTGTACTTATTGGATCACATGGTATACTGTTGAATGTCCTACCTATGGTAATGATTCATTTATAATAGTATCTGACTATCTGGTGTTTGAAATTTGATATCACTATATTTGATGTCATAGTGGAGAGTTCAGACATAGGTGTCTGCTATCAATCTTATGGTAGATTTTGAACTTAAAAAAAAAGGAATTAATTTGATGTGACCATATTGCATAGTAATCAGCAATTTCATCACCAGGGTACATTTGGTCTCTGATGTGCTATGGTTTTTTGAAATCTGGTGAACAACTTTTGTTCTTCACTGTTCTGCATAATTAATTTTTTTTTTAATGTGTGTTGTCTTACCACTGTTAACTATATTTTAGTCTTCATTTTTTTCTTATTTTATATTTTAGTGTTCATTTTTGTCTTATATTAGCAACCTGTAGAAATTAACCAACTTTTTATTCCCTTGCAGGTGGCATTAGACATTGAGTACCACCACAATATGTTGACATCCCATCAAAAAGTGAACCCAAAGGAAGTCATTGTTGGATGGTAAGTCTTCGTAGCTTATATTATCTTTGAACCTTTTAGTAGCTTAATTTGTCATATCATACTTCTAGAGCGACAGTTACCTATGAGAATTGCCATCTGCTATCAAATGCCCAATTGACATTTTATTTTTCGCTTGAGATAGCTTGCTGATTAAAATTGCCGCTACTGCCTCAAATTTTACCCTGACTCAATCTAATTAAGGAATTGTTTGAACTGTTAGTGGCTAGATATACTTGTAAGTATATAGTGTCAGGCACTATGCAGTGTCTAACAGGATTTCCTGTTTGCAGTTTTCAGCTATTGCAGTTAGACTGTCTGTACCTTTTAGTTTTGACAAATTGGCCCATTTTAGTTTTGCTTGCAAGCATTGGTTTACTTTCTTCCATATTTTTAATACTGTTGCAGTGGTGCTTTTTTCACTCTAATCATGTTTTGGGAATCTTTGAATTGTATGTAATTTTGAGTTCTAAAAACCTTGATATGTTTTGGCAAAAAATTAGTGATATTTACTGTCTAGGTTGTGATGATTACATCTACATCTAGGGCTGTAGCTAATGCATGCTTTACTATCTTGGCGTCATTGTTGTTTAATCTGCCCATTTTTTGTGCCACAGGTATTCAACCGGGTTTGGTGTTACTGGAGGTTCTGCTTTGATTCATGAATTTTACTCTAGAGAGGTTGCAAATCCAGTCCATTTAACTGTGGATACTACATTCAGAAATGGAGAGGCAACAATAAAAGCCTTTGTTTCTGTTAGTTTGTCTCTTGGAGACCAGCCGCTCGCTGCTCAATTTCAGGAAATTCCTGCAGAGCTTCGGATGTCAGAAGCTGAGAGGGTTGGATGTAGGCACAAGCACTTGATATACGTAGTATTTTTTTGTCAAAATAATTAAACCACCTAATTAACAATGCTAATTTGTATTTACTTGTTATATATTCTGGTTTATTGGAAATTGATTGGCTTTATTGCTGATGGCAGATGAACTTTTGAAATCAACTGTGGCGGACAAAATTCCAAGTGATTTGGAAGGCATGGAAAGTACTCTGGAGAGGTTGCTGGCTTTAATTGATGAAACTTATAAATATGTGGATGATGTTGTGGTGAGAACTCAATTGATGCAGCACTCTTCTTTTGACTATTATTCACCCCCCCCCCCCCGCCCTCTTTTTCCTTTTTTTTTTCTTTTCTTTAATGAGCTATGTGTTTATAATGTATCTCCAGGAGAGTCGTGTTGCCCCTGACAACAAAATTGGGCGGTTCCTTGCAGAGGCAGTATCTTCCCTCCCGAAGTTATCACCTTCCGCGTTTGATAAGCTTGTGAACGACAGCCTACAGGTATATCAATTCTTTCTCAATTCAACACTTCAAAAAATAGTTTCTTCTTTTTATCTAGTTGATGTCAAAAGCTGATAGGCATAGAACGAGCTTGACTGGAGAGATTTGAGGGATTGACCTCTTTTATGTCTTTTTTGTCAAATCCTTTTTTTTTTTTTCAATCTTATGTAGGTGATTATCTTCTCTGACTACATGTCATTTTTGTGTGAACAGGACCAACTTTTATTAGTATATTTATCTAGCATCACTAGGACACAGCTGAGTTTAGCAGAGAAGTTGAACACCGCTGCTCAGATTTTGTAAGTCTACTTCAAGCAGTTTTACGCATCCAGCCTTGATTCTGCGCCCTGGATTTTAGAGAAGAGTGTGTATTGATTTATAATCTTCCGGTACTCCTGAGAATAGCCTTTGATAACTTTGTTGTTGGTGATATATCTGTAGCTCGAAAATTTTGATCACTGGATAATGTATTCTCAAGCTTATACAATGCTTTTGATTCTTTCAGTGTTGTTATTTGACTGCAGTTTAGGTTTATATTAGCCTTCGTAATTGTTTTTAGCTATTTGAGTATGACCTTAATTGGCTTTGCTTAGCTGCTAACTCAAAAAATACTGGTTAAATGATGCTATCAGACAACTTGAGGATGTATAGTAATGTAATAGAAGCCTCAGAAGCAATGCACAATGGCAATTTTGCGTGCCATTGTGCACATTACTGCTAAAAAAAGGGTGATCTGTGGCTTCTTTATCAGAACGACAAATGCTGTTTTAACATGATAATCGTTTATTCATAATTGGTTGGATTATGAAAACTTCTTAGATCTCTGTTTCAGTTCTTCCTTAACTTGTATAGTGATGTAACTTTGGCGAACTGTATAATTATGGCAAAATTGTTTTCAGTGATACTTTGAATATGTGAAGGTGTGCCATGGAGGCTGTGAGTGTATACAAGTATATTAGATGGTTGCGACTTGTGAGTATTGCAATCGAGGTTGAGGATTACAATGTGGTACTCCTCTTAAGGACTATTGGTCCTTGCGCTTGCATAGTTGCATTACATGCAAAACTATGAACATACTGGTTACTATTACCTCATTTTATACTGCGTACTGAGCTTCAAATAGTATGTAAGTCATTAAAGGTTAAATGGTATGTAAGTCATTATAAGGAAAGGTAAATATTTTCAATCCGAAGATTATGGCACACAACAAATTGAGGTGATTAAAACTTTTGAGCAGAAAATTGTAATACTGATAAGAGGATGGGCCAAAAGCAGCCACGTGTCAAACACACGACCATACTCGAGGAAGATGATTTATCATAATTCTCTTGTGAAATTTCACAAATAAAATTCAGGAGAAAATAAAATAAAATTAAAGATAAGATCTATAAGACCCTTGTGGAAAACCCGTGGTGGAAACACTCCTATAACAAATTCCAAATTAAAGAAAAAATCAAAGGCCTGAAAATTTCAGACCCTCCAAGTTGCATATATTATCCTAAGCCTTTGCCACAATAAAACTGTTGGTCTAAGAGCATTTCTTCCCTTAAACCTCCATCACTTAACCCATTTACAACCCAAGAAGAAGATAATGGCATCATTGCCCACCATATTCGGAGCAGCCGCCAGCGCGAGAGTAGTCAGAGTGTCAGCAGCCAAAGGCGCGGTAGAAACCAAGGAAGAAAAGAGCTTTGTGGACTGGCTTCTAGGCAAAGTAACAAAGGAAGATCAATTCTATGAGACTGACCCAATTCTTCAGAAGGTTGAGGAGAAATCGGGTGGCACCACTAATGGAAGGAAGGGCACGGTTTCAATGAAGGGCACGGTATCAGTGCAGAGCAAGAAGAAGACTGATGGTAATGGAGGTGTCTTTGGTGGTCTATTTGCCAAGAAAGACTAGTTGATCATACATCACGCTCTTCACTTTTCAGTTTCCTGCAGTGTTTTATTTAGTATATTATTGGATGATTTGAGTTCTGTTAATGTTTTAATCCCATTGTTATCATTCAATCTTCATTTACTACCCTTGGATATGCTTTAGAATATATTCGAAACGTATATATATCTGCCCTCTATTGTTTCATTATCACATTACTCTTCAGTATTTGCATTTGTCATGCTCATTCTTGTAAAAGATGGTCTAAGTTCATACTGCTAAGCTTCCAAGGTGATCTAGCCCCGAAGGGTCACTTTCCGAGGCATTGGATAGCTTGTCCAATCTCGGTGGCGTGCTTTGGTTTTCTATAATCTATGAACAATGGTGATATAAATCACCCATCCCAGGGAACTAGGGAAGTGGGAAGGAGTTCCTCTGTAAGATGGAGTTGTTTTAGTTTGCGCAACTTATTTTACATAGAGTGGCATCATGGATAATTTCAAACTACATACAAAGATCAATAACCATTAATCTTTTCTAATGAAGAATTTGTAACTGTTAATAAAGGATGATTTCGTGAATCAGACTGCCTTTCTAAGGGGCTGAGAGACACATCACAGTTTTACAGCAAGACACACAATTGATTAGCCATGATTTTGTATGAAATACCTAACTGATTGTAATCAATGAATTTTGCGAAGAAAAAAAAAAATTGGTTCACAGAGAAATCTGAAACCTGGTGTGCATAATTTGGGAGAGAGCTCAGATAAGTGATCAATAAAATTTCAAGTCCCAAACATAACAATAATTCAGGCATAAATTGTGGTTACAGGAGAATTTCAGATGCAACAAAATAAAACGGTGTGGGGGATGAGGAAAGGCAGAACGATGGCTCTGTGAAAAGTCGGGGAGAGAAAAGGGGGGAGGGAGGGCTGAACAGCTTACTGATGAAACCATTTCCAGAATTTTGGATATCTGCATAATTTTGGCACCATTTCTTCTCAACTGCAACCAGCAATCAGCATCATGTTTTTGTAACTAGATACTACAGCTCCGATCAATATTTTTTGATGGGGGAGATGGAGAACATGACTTAATATAATCGATGCAATCATCAATAGCTTCTCTTGAATGAGCTTCTATCACATCTATTGATTTTAGAGTTGATTTCTTAGACGAACAGGTTTTTTTATCGGTTACAATTCTTAAGGTATTTCTGATGCCTGTACCAAAACACTTCAAGAACTGCAAAGGTGAAAATGCATACTTGATATTCTTCGAAAAGGATGCCCCATGACCAGAAAGACTCTTACTTGAGTTCTGCCTCTTAATTATAAGATCATTGCCTACTTGTCTAGTAAAAGTTTGTGTTTGAGTATCACCTCTTGACATCTGAACAGAGCAACAGTTCTTAGAGAGAAACAGAGACAGAGGATGAAGTTTTAGGCAGGGAGAGTTTACAAATGAATTGGCATAGGTGGATGGGTAAAGTCAATAAAGCTCTCTGAAATTTTTAAGGAAATATTTATAATTCAAAGTATAAAAGTTTATTGATACATTATTGATATTACCTGGCAGCTAATCAAAGGAGCAAATAATCACCAAAATGTAAGCATTAATGGAAAAAATATCTTCAAACAGATATGTTTCCTAAAATGAATAACTAAAATTTGCAACAAATCACCTTTTTCTCCTAGTTTAAGTAAAGGAGAAGGGAGCAATATGACAAGTCCAAGCCACTCAAGTTCCTTTGACAGTCCTCTATATCTCACTATAGTCACCCATCCACATACAAGTCACTCGTAAAAGTTACCTACGTTCTCACCGAACACAAATATCATGCAAGACTTATAAAAACGAGATGCAATAACGCAGATTTCCTTGAGAATGTATTTTCTCATTGTAAAAAGAAAAAACCGTGTATAGAACAACCTTCTACTTAACGTTACAGGAACACAAGGTTGAACCTGTGTTGTGTTTAGGCTGTCTAGAAATCCTTTAATTTGTAGAGTTATATTAAAGAAACAAAAGCAGCCCACTCTTTAAATCACGGTGATATAATGATAATTCCTCTTTATATTAAGCTATGAGGAAAATGAATGAACAAAACCTTAAAAATAATTTTCACACAACCAAGAGGCAGATTGCTGGCATAATTCAGCAGGCAAACATAAAGTATATAGACTTAAGCTATAAATGAACTCAGAGCAGAAGCTATTTTGCACAATCATGAAATCTTATACTTTTCACCATTCACACTTGAACAAAATATGCTAAAAGAATTCCTGTAAGAAAACACATGTACCCATAAACTATATACTCATGTAAAACTATACAATAACTTGCATTTGTGTTCTTTATGCAGCATCGTAGTACATCAATGGACAGTAAAGAACGGAGAACAAAGCACTAACCAGCACGGCACAAATAGAACTGTACCACTGCAGAGAAAATCTTTCATAATAGAAGCTGGAAGTTTGACGATCATGATAATCTTCAGCATCCCGCCTTCCAGACTATCACCTACTTTGACAGAGCTCAGAACCATGAATCTTTTCATCAGACATTTCATTCACCAACTAGAAAAAAAAAAATCATAACATATGAGCATCATCCATTCTTTACCTCCTTCCTTAATCCCCTTGAAACAACAGAGCTCATGTATCACATAATAGCCTAAGCATCAGCCTTCGTTCCAAAAATTCCAAAGATCTCAAAGCTGACTTCATCAATTGACCATGAATTCGACATCATAGATTCGAACAAAACAATCGCCATACATTCAATCCTGTTGTTTACCATTCATAACAAGTAGAATTTCACCACCAGCAAGAATAACACTATCCAAGAACACCCTAACTTCATCGACATCCTCAAATGCGATAGGAGCCTTAAGATCACTATCCAAATTATACCAAACCCCATTAATCTTTCTCAAACTAACCCAATGCCTATTCTTCCAAAGGCCACCATACCTTTTCACAGGAATATTCAGCACAATCCCCATTAACCCATCATCTTCAGACCCATCAAGAACAGAAATTGAACTAGCCCCATTTCTCCGATCATGCCACACTATATTCTTACCTTTTCTTTCAATGGCAGCAATCAAAACATTAACATCATAGTTCCCAGTAAACAGATTATGGTGAGGCTTAAAAACAACAGAAATAGGGTTCCAATTTACTGGGGTGGGATCACCCAAATTGAGCTCTTCAGCAATCCCATCCAAATCTGTTCGGCTAAATGCAACTTTCTCCTAAATTAGTTAAATTCTAAATTAATTTACCAAAAAAAATAAAAAAAATTGACGAGAAATTAATTTACCAATATTGAAACATCAAAGATTACAATTTTTTTTTCGAGCAAAATTAATTTCTTTGTTTGGAATAAAACTACTGTGTAAAACTAAAGAAGGGGAAAAGTGGGGTTTACCTGAAAGAGATTGTTGAGGGCATGAAGGAGGCAAAACTGCAATCTTTGACGTTCATGATAAATTCCCGACTTGATTTGCTCTTCCATAACGAACCCAGCAGTTTAATTTTCCATAGAAATGATCAGATTTGAAGAGAAGGCGTGTATGGCCCATCGTATCTAATAGTCACCGTCGAAAACATTTGGACAAATTTTTATTTTCAGGCGAAAAAAGTCAAAAAATTCAAAAATTAAACGATAATATCCATGTTTTTTGAAAAATTTTGGAGGCTTCGGGGCCTTGTGTCGCTCTAATTTGTCAAAAAGTCTTGAAATTCTAGGAGATACATCTCGGTGTCATATAATCCCGTTTGAAACCATATATGATCATATATGTTGTCATAAATGTTCGTGGTAGACTTGAATTAATGAGATCGGAGCAAGTTGTAAACCGGTAAATTGGTCGTTTAAAGACAAATTGTATGGTTCCACCCACTCAATTGAACTCCCGGAGGATATTAGGGACCATGGTTAACATTTCGGCAATTTTTATTTCCGAGCGAAAAAAAAAACAAAAAAATCCAAAATTGAAGACTAATATCCACGTTTTTTGAGAAACTTTGGAGGTTTCGAGGCCGGTGTAGAAAATTCACGATATTTTAGGGGATACATCTCAGGGTCATATAATGCTGTTTGGAACCATATATGATCATTATACGTTGTCATAAATGTTTGTAGTAACTTTGAGTTAATGAAATCCGTGCAAGTTGTAAACCGGTAAATTGGCCGTTTAAAGGCAAATTGGATGGTTCCACCAACCCAATTGGACTCCCGGAGGATATTAGGGACCATGGTAAATATTTCGGCAAGTTTTTATTTCCAGGCGAAAAAAAAAATCAAAAAATTTCAAAATTGAAGGCATTATCCACGATATTTTGAGAAATTTTGGAGGTTTGTGGCCCGGTGTCGAAAAATCTTGAAATTCTAGGGAATACATCTTAGGGTCATATAATGCCGTTTAGAACTATATATGATCATTATCTGTTGTCAGAAATGTTCTTGGTAGGCCTGAGTAACTAAAATCGGTGCAAGTTATAAACAAGTAAATACGTCGTTTAAAGGCAAATTGGATGGTTCCACCCACCCAATTGGATTCCCGGAGAGCATTAAGGATCATGGTAAACATTTCGGCGATTTTTATTTCCGAGAGAAAAAAAAGTCAAAAAATTTCCAAAATTGAAGGTTAATATCCACGCTTTTTGAGAAATTTTAGAGGTTTCGGGGTCCGGTGTAGAAAAGTCTCGATATCTTACGGGATACATCTCAGGGTCATAAAATGTCGTTTGGAACCATATATGATGATAATATGCTGTCACAAATGTTTGTAGTAGGCTTGAGTTAATGAAATCCGTGCAACTATTTTTTTTTTAAAGAAAATCCGTGCAACTTATAAACCGGTAAATTGGTCGTTTAAAGGCAAATTGGATGGTTCCACCTACCCTATTGGAATCCTGGAGGGTATAAGAGACCATGGTAAACAATTCGACAATTTTTATTTCCGGGCGAAAAAAAGTCAAAAAATTTCAAAATTGAAGGCTAATATCCACGTTTTTTGAGAAATTTTACATGTTTCGGGGCCCGCTGTCGAAAAGCCTTGAAATTCTAATGAATACAAATTGGGGTCATATAATGTTGTTTGGAACCATATATGATCATTATTTGTTGTCATAAATGTTCGTGATAGACTTGGGTTATTAAAATTGGTGCAAGTTGTAAACCGGTAAATTGGTCGTTTAAAGGCAAATTGGATGGTTCAACCCAGCCAATGAGACTCCCGGAGGGTATTAGGGACCATGGTAAACATTTCGGAAATTTTTATTTTCGGGTGATAAAAAGTCAGAAAATTCCAACATTGAAGGCTAACATCCACGTTGAGAAATTTTGGAGGTTTCGGGGCTCGGTGTCGAAAAGTCTTGAAATTCTAGAGAATACATCTCGGGGTCATATAATGTCGTTTGGAACCTTATATGATCATTATTTGTTGCCATAAATGTTCGTGATAGGCTTGAGATAATGAAATCGGTGCAACTTGTAAACCAGTAAATTGGTCGTTTAAAGGCGAATTGGATGGTTCCACCCAACTAATGGGACACCCGGAGGGTATTAGGGACCATGGTAAAAATTTCGGCAACTTTTATTTACGGACGAAAAAAAGTCAAAAAATTCCAAAATTATAAGCTAATAATCCACGCTTTTTGAGAAATTTTTGAGGATTCTGGACCCGGGGTCTAAAAGTTTTGAAATTCTAGGGGATACATCTCGGGGTCATATAATTCCGTTTGGAACCATATATGATCATTTTTTATCGTCATAAATGTTCGGGATAGGCTTGAGTTAATGAAATCGATGCAAGTTGTAAACCGGTAAATTGGTTGTTTAAAGGCGAATTGGATGGTTCCACCCAGCCAATGGCACTCCTGGAGGGTATTAGAGACCATGGAAAACATTTCGGAAATTTTTATTTTCGGGCGAATAAAAGTCAAAAAATTCAAAAATTGAAGGCTAATATCCACGCTTTTTGAGAAATTTTGGAGGTTTTGGGGCGCGGTGTCGAAAAGTCTTTGAATTCTAGGGGATGCATCTAGGGGTCAAATAATGTCGTTTGGATCCATATATGATCATTATTTGTGGTCATAAATGTTCGTGATAGGCTTGAGTTAATGAAATCGGTGCAAGTTGTAAATCGTTAAATTGGTCGTTTAAAGGCGAATTGGATGGTTCCACCCAGCCAATGGGACTCTCGGAGGATATTAGGGACCATGGTAAACATTTGGGTAATTTTGTTTTCTAGACAAAAAAAATTCAAAAATTTCCAAAATTGTAGGCTTAATATCCACGCTTTTTTGAGAAATTTTAAAGGTTTCGAGGCCCTGTGTCAAAAAGTCTTGAAATTCTAGGGGATACATCTCGGGGTAATATAATGATATTTGAAACCATATATGATCATTTTTTGTTGTCATAAATGTTCGTGATAGGCTTGAGTTAATGAAATCGATGCAAGTTGTAAACCTGTAAATTGTTCATTTAAAGGCGAATTGGATGGTTCCACCCAGCCAATTGGACTCCCGGAGGGTATTAGGAACCATGGTAAACATTTTGGCAATTTTTATTTTCGGGCAAAAAAAAGTTAAAAAGTTCAAAAATTGAAAGCTAATATTCACGCTTTTTAAGAAATTTTGGAGGTTTCGGGGCCGGTGTAGAAAGTCTCGATATTTTAGGGGAAACATCTCGGGGTCATATAATGTCGTTTGGAACCATATATGATCATTATACGTTGTTATAAATATTTGTAGTAGTCTTGTGTTAATGAAATATGTGCAAGTTGTAAACCGGTAAATTGGTCGTTTATAGGTGTAGACACCCATTTGTGTCTCCCCAAAACCAAACCCGGTGATGAGTGCCTTTCACGTCAAATCATAATCGAATGAAACGAAAGTGTGGAAAGGTCTAGTGTTGCGGAAAGTTTTATTTCTTTTCTCTTCTTCCTGTTTTAAAAACTTTATCTTAAGAAAACAGTCAATCCAGTTTGGTTGGTCCATGATATGGGTCCAATAGTGGTGTAGTTGCATGGGGCTTGCAAAGGCCTTTCCAACGATATATTATAAGCCCAATTCCGATGAATATTGAGGAATTTATGGCCAATTTACTAAACTGGGCTCGGTTTGAGTTTTAAGTACGGCCCAATGATCTAGGGGAGGGCCTAATATGATTTATCATTCCTAATGTAATTAGGAATGGTTTTAGTCTTCTAGAACATTCTATAAGGTTCTTATCATTCTTAATTCAATTAGGATTTTTCAGAGTTTTAATTAGATCAAATAGCATTTTCGATTGAAATTATATTATTTTATCTTCCAGTACGGGAATTTTATCAGAATTTCGAAAACGCGTTAAAAGCCAATTTGGCGTCCAACCCCAGGCCTTGGCGCCTGGAATCAGGATTGGCGCCAGACGCCAGCCATTGGCGCCTGGCGCTAGCCACTGGTCCTGGCGCCAATGAGCCAGGGCTGGCGCCAATGTGTTTTTGCGATCTTCAGACTCTGTTTTGATAAATTATCTTTTTTGGATGATTTTCTCTATAAATATCGTATCAAAAACTCCGTTTTCAATCATCATCAACACCAAGATTCACCAATTCTCTTTATTCTTAAGTTTTTATCAACTCTCTTCATTCACAATTTATTCATCAATTAGCATTCATCTCTTTTCATCAACTTTCATTAACATTCATTCTTTCTTTTCTAAACTTTGCTTTTTGATACAAAATTCCGCATTCGCAAGATCTAGAAACACCTAGCCCTAGACGTGAAAGGTTTTAATTTCTGAGGGTTTGGTCCCAATTCTCTCTTTCAATTATTTAATTTAATTGTTTTGATTATTATTTTCCTTGAAGTTACTAACGCGTGTATTTTGTTATTAGAAAGAGGTATGAGGCATCAAAGTAAGTACTTTAATTGATTTGATTAATTTTATGATGTAGATATCATGTTTATATTGTTATTATGATATTCTTAGTATCATGTCTAGGATATTTTTTAATATTAAATATGATTGTTATGATGCTTCCTATGTTCTTCCTAATATTAATTCATGTTAGTATCATGTTAGGGTTAAAGATTTGATTTTTATTGTTTAGTGACATGCTAGGGTTTGTTATTAATCTTGTTAGTATCATGCCTAGGATCTTGCTATACTTTAACATGATGATTATGATTATGATTGATATTATTATTAATGATATTGATTATTTATTGTGTTGCTTGATACATATTATTTTATATTCTTTATTTCTTGATCACCTTTTTATGCATGTTTAAAGGGAATTGGTATTTGCAATCACGCTTAATAAGATAATTAATAATCTTGTTAAGGTTAATTGTGATTATAAATTCAAGTGATCGCCAATAATAGTTTATTTGTGCATTAAATTCAACCAACATAGATTAAACAGGTTTAGGGTTAAACCTATTGATTGTATGTTAGTCAGAAAGCGCACATGAATACGATCAGAATAAAGTAGAGGCCTATTATTAGGGAAGATTCAATCTCTTTTAGGTTGGATTTGTACCATTATCCCCGAACCCTTATTTGGTTCATGACCTTATGGAGTTGACGATCTCTTGGATCGTTAAGGGGTGTAACCTTCACCTCATGAACGGTTTACAAGTTCCTTAAAAACTTGTTGGCGACTCTTTTGCTCTATCTTCTTCCCTTTTGGACGTCACCGTACTTTAGTGTATGATCACAGTGAGGTTCAAGCTAGTGGGATTTTAAAGGCTTGAAATTATTCCCTACAATAGGCAAATTGGATGGTTCCACCAACCCAATTGGACTTCCGGAGGCTATTAGGGACCATGGTAAACATTTTGGCAAGTTTTATATCCAGTGAAAAAATGTCAAAAATTTCCAAAATTGAAGGCATTATATATCCACGCTTTTTGAGAAATTTTGGAGGTTTGGTGCCGCATTGTTAAAAAGTCTTTAAATTCTATGGGATACATCTTAAGGTAATATAATGCCGTGTAGAACCATATATGATCATTATTTGTTGTCGTAAATGTTCGTGGTAGGCTTGAGTTAATGAAATCGGTGCACGTTGTAAACTGGTAAATTGGTCGTTTAAAGGCGAATTTGATGGTTCCACCCAGCAAATTGGATTCCCGGAGGGTATTAGGGACCATGGTAAACATTTCGGTAATTTTTATTTCCGGGTGAAAAAAAAGTTAAAAATTTCCAAAATTGAAGGCTATATCCACGCTTTTTGAGAAATTTTGGAAGTTTTGAGGCCCGGTGTTGAAAACTCTTGAAATTCTAGGGGATACATTTCGGGGTCATATAATTTCGTTAGGAACCATATATGATCATTATTTGCTATCATAAATGTATATGATAGGCTTGCGTTAATGAAATCGGTGCAAGTTGTAAACTGGTAAATTGGTCGTTTAAAGGCGAATTGGATGGTTCCACCCAGCCAATGGGACTCCCGGAGGGTATTAGGGACCATGGTAAACATTTTGGCAATTTATATTTCCGGGCAAAAAAAGTCAATAAATTTAAAAATTGAAGGCTAATATCAACGCGTTTTGAGAAATTTTGGAGGTTTCGAGGCCCGGTTTCAAAAAGTCTTTAAATTATAGGGGATACATCTCGGGGTCATATAATGTCGTTTGGAACCATATATGATATGTATTTGTTTTAATAACTTTTCGTGATAGGTTTGAGTTAATGAAATCGGTGCAAGTTGTAAACCGGTAAATAGGCCGTTTAAAGGCGAATTGGATGGTACCACCCAGCCAATGGGACACTCGGAGGGTACTAGGGACCATGGAAAATATTTTGGCAATTTTTATTTCCGGGCGAAAAAAAGTCAAAAAATTCCAAATTCGGAGGCTAATATCCACACTTTTTGAGAAATTTTGGAGGTTTCGGGGCCCTGTGTCAAAAAGTCTTGAAATTCTTGGGGATACATCTCAGTGTCATATAATACCGTTTGGAACCATTTATGATCATTTTTTGTCGTCATAAATGTTTGTGATAGGCTTGAGTTAATGAAATCAGTGCTAATTATAAACCGGTAAATTGGTCGTTTAAAAGCGAATTGCATGGTTCTACCCAGCCAATGGGACTCCCGGGATTATTAGGTACCATGGTAAATATTTCGGCAATTTTTATTTCCTGGCGAAATTTTTTTAAAAAAATCAAAAATTGAAGTCTAATATCAACGCTTTTTGGGAATTTATGGAGGTTATGGGGGCCCGGTGTCGAAACGTCTATGAATTCTAGAGGATGCATCTCGGGGTCATATAAATCCTTTTGGAACCATATGTGATCATTAATTGTTGTCATAAATGTTCGTGATAGACTTGCGTTAATGAAATCGGTGCAAGTTGTAAACTGGTAAATTGGTCGTTTAAAGGAGAATTGGATGGTTCCACTCAGCCAATTGGACTCCCGGAGGGTGTTAGGGACCATGATAAACATTTTGTCAATTTTTATTTTCGGGCAAAAAAAGTCAAAAAACTCCAAATTCGAAGCCACGCTTTTTGAGAAATTTTTGAGGTTTCGAGACCTGGTGTCAAAAAGTCTTGAAATTCTAGGGGATACATCTCGGGGTCATATAATACCGTTTTGAACCATATATGATCATTATTTGTTGTTATAACTGTTTGTGAGAGGCTAGAGTTAATGAAATCTGTGTAAGTTGTAAACCGGTAAATTGGTTGTTAAAGGCGAATTGGATGGTTCACCCAACCAATGGGACTCCCGGAGGGTATTATGGATCATGGTAAACATTTAGGCAATTTTTACACTACGTGAAAAAACAAATTTGGCACCGGTTCAAACCCGGCCTAAGGCACCGGTTTGAATCGGTGCCAATTTGGGGGGTGCCAAAAACCCAATTTTTAGCAACGGTACAAAACCGGTGCCATAGGGTCAAATAGGCACCGGTTAACCGGTGCCATAACTTCTGTTTTTTTTTTTTGGGAATTAATGTCAATTGGCACCGGTTAACCGGTGCCAGTTCATGTATTTTTTTTAAATTTTTTTTAGTTTGCTTTATCCACATACACACATAATATTTTATCCACTTAAATGAAATGAATATTGATCAAAATTGATCATTAAATAAGAAATATAATCAGAAACATATAACAAGCTTGAATAATACGAAATATATTGATGATTAAATTGTTATTTTACAATACAAAAAAATAAAATAAATTACAACATCAAAATCCAGAAAAAAAAAATTATAACATTAAAGAAAAAAAAAAAATTACACATCAAAGAATAAAAAAACTACAACATTGAAATCAAAATTCCAAAAGCAACACCTTGATTCTTCACCTGCATCAATTAAAACACCGACATTAATAAACTCACTGTAAACTAAAATTACGAAAATTAAGATTCAAACCCAGAAAAAATATGAAATTCAAACCCAGAAAAAATTAAGATTCAAACCTAGAAAAAAAAAATTAAGATTCAAACCCAGAAAAAAAAATTGAAATCGCAAAAAAATTAAATCGAAAAATGCCCAGAAATAAAAAAACCCAGAAATGGAAATAAATTGAAATCGAAAAAACCCGGATAAAAAATAAAAATTAAAAAACCTAAAAATCGAAAAACAAAAAAACAAAATCGAAAACATAATATATTGAAATCGAATAAACAAAAACAAAAATCGAAAAAAAATTCAAAATCAAACATAAGAAAAAAAAATTACAGAAATCGAAAAATAAAATATCAAAATCGAAAACAAAACATATATTAAAATCGAATAAACAAAAATCGAAAAAAAAAATCAAAATTGAAAACGGAAAAAAAATAACCCAGAAATCAAAAAACAAAAAATTAAAATCCAAAACAAAATGTATTACAATCAAAATCGAAAACAAAATGTATTAAAATCAAAATCGAAAAAAATAAATCAAAATCAAACCGGTTCGTGGTGTTGCATGTGCTCGTGGTGGTCTCCGTGGTGGTGTTCGTGGTGGGATTGAAGTAGAAGGAAAAGGAGACGTGGTAGCGAAAGGGAAGGAGGAGGAGATGAGAAAGGGAAGGAGGAGATGAGAAAATCTGGTGAATGATGAGCGAAAGAGGAGGAGATGAGTGGTGAATGATGAGCGAAAGAGGAGGAGAAGAGGAGAGAGAAAGAGAAGGAGAGAAGAGGAGGGAGAAGCGGCGAGCTGAGATGAGTGTAGGGTTTGGGGGGGTTATATATGGGAGGTTTTTTTTTTAATTATAATAATGCTGAACCGGTTTTTTTTATTAATTGAGGAGCGGTTCAATTGGCACCGGTTCAAACCGGTGCCCTTTTAGTTTTTGGCACCGGTTCAGGCCAAACCGGTGCCTTTTCTCTTCTTCTAAAATCCCGCCCATTTCTGGACCGGTTTAGGGCACCGGTTTAGCCTGAACCGGTGCCATATGGGGGGTGCCTAATGCTTTTTTTCTACTAGTGTTATTTCCGGGCGAAAAAAAGTCAAAAAATTCCAAATGTGAAGGCTAATCCACACTTTTTGAGAAATTCTTTGGTTTTGGGGCCCGGTGTCTAAAAGTCTTGAAATTCTTGGGAATACATCTCGCTATCATATAATGCTGTTTGGAACCATATATGATCATTTTTTGTCGTCATAATTGTTCGTGATAGGCTTGAGTTAATGAAATCAGTGCTAATTGTAAACCGGTAAATTGGTCGTTTAAAGGCAAATTGGATTGTTCCACCCAGCCAACGGGATTCCCGTAGGAAATTAGGGACCATGGTAAATATTTCGGCAATTTTTATTTTCGGGCGAAAAAAATCAAAAAATTCAAAAATCGAAATCTAATATCAACGCTTTTTGAGAAATTTTGGAGGTTTTGAGGCTTGGTGTCGAAGCGTCTTTGAATTCTAGGGGATGCATCTCGAGGTCATATAATTCCTTTTGTAACCATATAAGATCATTATTTGTTGTCATAAATGTTCGTGATAGGTTTGCGTTAATGAAATCGGTGCAAGTTGTAAATCGATAAATTGGTCTTTTAAAGGCGAATTAGACGGTTCCACCCAGCCAATGGGACCCCCAGAGGGTATTAGGGACCATAGTAAACATTTCGACAATTTTTATTTCCGTGTGAAAAAAGTTAAAAAATTCAAAAATTGAAGGCTAATATCCACACTTTTTGAGAAAATTTGGAGGTTTTGAGCCCGTTGTCGAAAAGTCTTTGAATTCTAGGGGATGTATCTCGGGGTCATAATTTCTTTTGGAACCAAATATGATCATTATTAGTTGTCATAAATGTTCGTGATATGCTTGCGTTAATGAAATCGGTGCAAGCTAAGTTGTAAACCGTTAAATTGGTCGTTTAAAGGAGAATTGGATGGTTCCACCCAGCCAATGGAACTCTTGGAGGATATTAGGGACCATGGTAAACATTTCGAAATTTTTGATTTTCGGGCGAAAAAAAGTCAAAAAATTCCATAATTAAAGGCTAATATCCACGCTTTTTGAGAAATTTTGGAGGTTTCGGAGACTAGTGTCAAAAAGTCTTAAAATTCTAGAGGATACATCTTAGGGTCATATAATGCCATTTGGAACCATATATGATCTTTCTTTGTTTTAATAACTGTTCATGATAGGTTTGAGTTAATGAAATCGATACAAGTTGTAAAATGGTAAATTGGTCGTTTAAAGGCGAATTGGATGGTTCCACCAAGCCAATTGGACTCCCGGACGGTATTAAGGACCATGGTAAACATTTCGTCAATTTTTATTTTCGGGCGAAAAAAAGTCAAAAAATTCCAAATTCGAAGGCATACACGCTTTTTGAGAAATTTTTGAGGTTTTGGGGCCCGGTGTCTTAAAGTCTTGAAATTATAGGGGATACATCTCGGGGTCATATAATGTCGTTTGTAACCATGTATGATCATTTTTTGTCGTCATAAATGTTCGTGATAGGCTTGAATTAATGAAATCGGCGCAAGTTGTAAACCGGTAAATTCGCCGTTAAAAGGCAAATTCGATGGTTATACCCACCCAATTGGACCCCTGGAGGATATTAGAGACCATTGTTAACATTTAGACAATTTTTATTTCTGGGCGAAAAAAGGATAAAAAATTCAAAAATTAAACCTATATCCATGCCTTTTGAGAATTTTTCAAGTCTTCGGGGCCCGGTGACGAAAAATCTTGAAATTCTAGGTAATACATCTCGAGGTAATATAATATCGTTTGGAACCATATATGATCATTATTTGTTGTCATAAATGTTCGTGGTAGGCTTGAATTAATGAAATCGGTGAAAGTTGTAAACCGGTAAATTGGTCGTTTAAAGGCAAATTGGATGGTTCCACCCACCCAAATGGACTACGGGACCATGGTAAAAATTTCGGCAATTTTTATATCCGAGCGAAAAAAAGGCAAAAAAATCCAAAATTAAAGGCTAGTATCCACGCTTTTTGAGTAATTTCAATTGTTTTAGGGCCTGGGGTCGAAAAGCCTTGAAATTTTAGCGAATACATCTCGGGGTCATATAATGCCATTTGGAACCATTTATGATCACTATATGTTGTCATAAATGTTAGTGGCAGGCTTGATTTAATGAAATCGGTGCAAGTTGTAAACCGGTAAATTGGTTGTTTAAAGGCAAATTGGACGGATACACCCACCCAATTGGACTTCCGGAGGGTATTAGGGACCATGGTTAAAATTTCGACAATTTTTAATTTCGGGCGAAAAAAAGTAAAAAAATTCCAAAATTGAAGGCTATTATCCACGCTTTTTGAGAAATTATGGAGGTTTCAAGGCACGATGTCGTAAAGCCTTGAAATTTTAGGGAATACAACTCGAGGTCATTGATATGTCTATTTTATATAGTGTTTTACCCTCGTCCCGTGGTCATTATTAGTAGTGTTTTTGGCTCTTTCGGGCCACTTTTATTACTAATATGTGTTTTCCAGTGTTTTCGTAGTTTTGGTTGAGTTTTGCAGGGAATTGCACCTTTGGAGCATTTTCCCGGGATTTTTATGAAGCAACTATGAGCATTAGAAGAACACGACCACTTATGGAGCCCAAGGCCGGTTAGAGCCATCGAGCCGGTGATTAAGGGCTCGGTTATTTGGATCACGAGGCAATTGGACCATGTATTCGAGACTCGAGAGGAAATATGGATTGGGCCGAGAAATCTATCCCAATCGAAGTCTAAGCCTTGGAGAAGAAGACCGGACCCGATCGGGCAAGCATACGCCCGATCGGGCGGATGCGTGCAAGGGCAGGATGCGTAGCAAGCCGAGGCGCGCCCGATCGTGCAAGGCTTAGCACGATCGGGCGATGCAGCGAGAAGAGCATGCGAGAAAAAAGGCGCGCCCGATCGGGCGGCCTCTAGCCCGATCGGGCGCGTGTTTCTGGAGAAGTGTTTTTGACGAGTAATTAGTTCCTAATTAGGAGTTGTTTTTAGTTTTGTTTAAATACGTTTTTGTACGGATTAATGAGGAGACGACTTCTACTTCTTCTTCCTTAGTCTTTCTCTCTCTAAACTCTCTCTCAAAACCTTTGTTTTTATTTCTTTGATTAATTCCAGATTATTTTGGTAACGATTTCTCTTCCCTTAATCTTAGTTATTTATTCTATTCCTTTCATCATGATTTATTTTATTACTTTGATTAGTTTAATTTTTAATATGTTTGAGTAGTTTAATTTCTAGGGTTTATGGGGATCTGATAAATAATATAAAGGGGTAATTTATTGTTGTTAATTATCAATGCTAGATTAATTTCCTATTGAATGGATTAATGCTCTGTGACTAGATTAGGCCTATCTTTTATGCATGAGTTTGACAATATTGATTCAAGAATCGAGAGATGAGAATTAATGTTTAGGTCTAGTTTCAATAGGCAAGTTAATTTATAAATGGTTAAGTCAAGATTCGAGAGATGAGATTTAATACCGGTAAATTAATTGTGTGATTGTAATAAGTAGCGTAAGCCCCTTACAATCTGGTTAATTGATGCATTGATGATTGACTATTATTGATTGTTGATATTGCATGATAATTTCTTATTGGATTGTTTTAATGTTTTACAATTGCGGCTTGTAAAAGTATAGCAATATTAAATTAATGAATCGAGCAGATGTTAATTTGATATTAAAGGCTATTTTCATTAAGAACTTAGATCTAGTAAATTGCGAGAGCCTGTTAGATCTATGTTGGTTAATAAATTGCGAGAGCCTGTTAATCATGTTATTTATGCAATGTCAATGATTGATTACCCTATTTTACCCCGGAGTATTATTTATTGGTGAACCTATGCTCTAGATCCTTTATATATTATTTTCTCCCTATTCCTACTCTTTTTAGTTTAGTTTCATATTCAACTATAAATATTGGTTACTTAAATAGTTTGGACTATAATAATAAATTAGGAGTAAAAAGACTAGTTTCCCTGTGGAGATCGACCCTACTTCCCTATCTACCTTAGTTAGTGATTTAGGTAATTATTTTTGATAAGGGGATACGACTTTACCCTGTCAGTCATATAATGTCGTTTGGAACCATAAATGATCATTATTTGTTGTCATAAATGTTCGTGGTAGGCTTGAATTAATGAAATCGGTGAAAGTTGTAAACCGGTAAATTGGTCGTTTAAAGGCAAATTGGATAGTTCCACCCACCCAATTGGACTCCGGGAGGTTATTAGGGACTATGGTAAATATTTCGGCAATTTTTAAATTCAAGCGAAAAAAGGTAAAAAATTCCAAAATTAAAGGATTGTATTCACGCTTTTTGAGTAATTTCGAATGTTTTTGGGTCTGGGGACGTAAAGCCCTGAAATTTTAGGGGATACATCTTGGGGTCATATAATGCCATTTGGTATCATTTATGATCATTATATATTGTCATAAATGTTCGTGGCAGGCTTGATTTAATGAAATCGGTGCAAGTTGTAAACCGGTAAATAAGTTATTAAAGGCAAATTGGATGGAACCACCCACCCAGTTGAACTTCCGGAGGGTATTAGGGACCATGGTTAAAATTATGGCAATTTTTAATTCCATGCGAAAAAAGTCAAAAAATTCCAAAATTGAAAGCTATTATCCACGCTTTTTGAAAATTTTTGGAGGTTTCGAGGCACGACGTCGAAAAGCCTTGAGATTTTAGGGAATACATCTCGAGGTCATATAATTCCGTTTGGAACCATAAATGATCATTAATTGTGTCATAAATGTTCGTGGTAGGCTTGAATTAATGAAATCGGTGAAAGTTGTAAACCGGTAAATTGGTCGTTTAAAGGCAAATTGAGTGGTTCCACCCACCCAATTGGACTCCGGGCGAAAAAAAAGGCAAAAAATTCCAAATTTAAAGGCTAGTATATCCACGCTTTTTGTGTAATTTCGAATGTTTAGGGGCCCGAAGGTCGAAAAGCCTTGAAATTTTAGGGAATACATCTTGGGGTTATATAATGTCATTTGGAACCATTTATGATCATTGTATGTTGTCATAAATGTTCGTGGCAGGCTTGGTTTAATGAAATCGGTGCAAGTTGTAAACCGGTAAATTAGTTATTAAAGGCAAATTGGATGGAACCACCCATCCAGTTGAACTTCCGGAGGGTATTAGGGACCATGGTTAAAATTATGGCAATTTTTAATTCCAGGCGAAAAAAAGTCAAAAAATTCCAAAATTGAAGGCTATTATATATCCACGCTTTTTGAAAATTTTTGGAGGTTTCGAGGCACGGCGTCGAAAAACCTTGAGATTTTAGGGAGTTTATTTTGGGGTCATATAATGTTGTTGTTTGGAACCATATATGATAATTATATGTTGTCATAAATGTTCGTGGTAGGCTCGAGTTAAAGAAATCATTGAAAGTGTAAAACATTAAATTAGTCGTTTAAAGGCAAATTGGATGGTTCCACTCACTCAATTAGACTCCGGGAGGGTATTAGGGACCATGGTAAACATTTCAGAAATTTTTATATACAAAAAAAGGCAAAAAATCCAAAATTAAAGACTAGTATCCACGTTTTTTGAGTAATTTCAAATGTTTTGAGGCCCGGGGTCGAAAAGCCTTGAAATTTTAGGGAATACATCTCGGGGTCATATAATGTCATTTGGAACCATTTATGATCATTATACCTTGTCATAAATTTTCGTGGCGGGCTTGATTTAATGAAATCGGTGCAATTTGTAAACCGGTAAATTGTTTGTTTAAAGGCAACTTGGATGGATATACCCACCCAATTGGACTTCCGGAGGGTATTAGGGACTATGGTTAAAATTTCTGCAATTTTTAATTCCGGGCGAAAAAAAAAGTCAAAAAATTCAAAAATTGAAGGCTATTATAAACGCTTTTTGAGAATTTTTAGAGGTTTCGAGGCACAATGTCGAAAAACCTTGAGATTTTAGGGAATACATCTCGGGGTCATATAATTTCGTTTGGAACCATATATGATCATTATATGTTGTCATAAATGTTCGTGGTAGGCTTGAGTTAATGAAATCGGTGAAAGTTGTAAAACGGTAAATTAGTCGTTTAAAGGCAAATTGGATGGTTCCACCCACCCAATTGGACTCCGGGAGGGTATTAGGGACCATGGTTAACATTTTGGCAATTTTTATATCCGGGTGAAAAAAGGCAAAAAATTCCAAAATTAAAGGCTAGTATCCACGCTTTTTGAGTAATTTCGAATATTTTGGGGCTTAGGGTCGAAAAGCCTTGAAATTTTAGGGGATACATCTTGGGGTCATATAATGCCATTTGGAACCATTTATGGTCATTATATGTTGTCATAAATGTTAGTCGCTGGCTTGATTTAATGAAATCGATGCATGTTGTAAACCGGTAAATTGGTTGTTTAAAGGCAATTTGGATGGATAAGCCTACCCAATTGGACTTCCGGAGGGTATTAGGGACCATGGTAAAAATTTCGCCAATTTTTAATTTCGGGCGAAAAAAAGTCAAAAAATTCCAAAATTGAAGGTTATATCCACGCTTTTTGAGAAATTTTGGAGGTTTCAAGGCACGGTGTCGAAAAGCCTTGAGATTTTAGGGAATACATCTCGAGGTCATATAATGTCATTTGGAACCATATATGATCATTATTTGTTGTCATAAATGTTCATGGTAGGCTTGAATTAATCAAATTAGTCAAAGTGGTAAACCGGTAAATTTGTCGTTTAAAGGCAAATTGGATGGTT
Source organism: Chenopodium quinoa (assembly GCF_001683475.1). Lineage (NCBI taxonomy): Eukaryota > Viridiplantae > Streptophyta > Magnoliopsida > Caryophyllales > Amaranthaceae > Chenopodium > Chenopodium quinoa. Next base: position 780,302 of record NW_018743669.1, on the reverse strand, counting down.
CCACCCACCCAATTGGACTCCGGGAGTTTATTAGGGACTATGGTAAATATTTTGGCAATTTTTAAATTCGGGCGAAAAAAGGCAAAAAATTCTAAAATTAAAGGCTAGTATCCACGCTTTTTGAGTAATTTTGAATGTTTTTGGGTATGGGGACGAAAAGCCTTGAAATTTTAGGGGATATATCTTGGGGTCATATAATGCCATTTGGTATCATTTATGATCATTATATGTTGTCATAAATGTTCGTGGCAGGCTTGATTTAATGAAATCGGTGCAAGTTGTAAACCGGTAAATTGGTTATTTAAAGGCAAATTGGATGGATACACCCACCCAATTGGACTTCCGGAGGTTATTAGGGACCATGGTAAAATTTCGACAATTTTAATTTCGAGCGAAAAAAAGTCAAAAAATTCCAAAATTGAAGGCTATTATCCACGTTTTTTGAGAAATTTTTGAGGTTTTAATACACGGTGTTGAAAAGCCTTGAGATTTTAGGGAATTCATCTCGAGGTCATATAATGCCATTTGGAACCATAAATGATCATTATTTGTTGTCATAAATGTTCGTGGTAGGCTTAAGTTAAAGAAATCGGTGAAAGTTGTAAAACGGTAAATTCGTCGTTTAAAGGCAAATTGGATGGTTCCACCCACCCAATTGGACTCCGGGAGGGTATTAAGGACCATGGTAAACATTTCGGCAATTTTTATATCTGGGCGAAAAAAAGGCAAAAAATCCAAAATTAAAGGCTAATATCCACGTTTTTTGAGTAATTTCGAATGTTTTGAGGCCCGGGGTCGAAAAGCCTTGAAATTTTAGGGAATACATCTCGGGGTCATATAATACCATTTGAAACCATTTATGATCATTATATGTGATGTGTCTATTTTATATAGTATTTTACCCCCATCCCTTGGTCATAAACTCATAATTAGTAATGTTTTTGGCTCTTTAGAGCCACTTTTATTACTAATTGGTGTTTTCTAGTGTTTTCGTAGATTTGGTTGACTTTTGCAGGGATTTATACTTTTGGAGTATTTTCCCGAGTTATTTTGGAGAAATCACGAGCATTGGAGAAACAAGCCTAGATTCTATAGGCCAGGGCCGGTTAGAGTCATCGAACCGGTGATTAAGGGCTCGGTATAGGTGATACCGGGGCATTTGGACCGAGTATTCAACACCGGAAGTGGAAACCCAGATTGGCCCGAAGTATTGAAGCCCAATCGTAGTCCAAATTGTGGCCCAAGTGAGCCGCCCGGCCGGGTGGGAGAAGCTAACGCTGGCGCCCGGTGACGCTCCTGGCCGGGCGCGAGATTAGTATTAGGGATAAAAAGGCGCGCCCGATCGGGCGGTGCCTCGCCCGATCGGGCGCGTGTATTTATTAGTTGACGATTAGCGTCGTTTTAGTTTGTTTTAGTTTAGGATTTGTACGGAGTATAAATACTCCTCCGTAATACGATTTTAGGGAGCTCTCTTTCCTCTCTCTATTTTTTTACGCTTACTTTACTCTCTTAATTGTTCTCTTAGATTTCTTTCTCCTAAAACCTTTGTTCTTAATCTACTCTTAATTCCAGATTTATTTTGGTAACGATTTCTCTTCTCTTAATCTTAGTTGTTTATTTTATTCCTTTAATCATGTCTTGCTTTATTGCTTTGATTAGTTTAGTTTTTACTATGTGTGAGTAGTTTTATTTCTAGGGTTTTTGGGGATCCTTAAATAATATGAAGGGGTAGTTTATTGTTGTTGATTATCAATGCTAGATTAATTTCCTATTGATTGATTTAATGCTCTGTGACTAGATTAGGCCTGATCTTTTATGCATGAGTTTGACAATATTGATTCGAGATTCGACAGATGAGAATTAATGTTTAGGTCTAGTTTCAATAGGCAGGTTAATTTATAAATGGTTAAATCGAGATTCGAAAGATAAGATTTAATACCGGTAAATTAATTGTGTGATTATAATACGTAGCGAAAGCCCTTTATAATCTGATTAATATTTGCATTGATGAATGATTATTATATTCTACCCTGGAATATTATTTATTGGTGAACCTATGCCCTAGATCCTTTTATTCATTGTTTTCTCCTTATTATTAATCTCCGTAGTTTAGTTTCACACCCAAATTTATATATTGGTTACTTTATAATTTAGATTACTTTATTTAATTAGGAATAGAAAGACTCGTTTCTCTGTGGATTCGACCCTACTTCCCTATCTACATTAGTTAGAGGATTTAGGTATTACTTTTGATTTGGGGATACGACTTTACCCTGTCAATATGTTGTCATAAATGTTCGTGGCAGACTTGATTTAATGAAATCGGTGCAAGTTGTAAACCGGTAAATTGGTTGTTTAAAGGAAAATTGGATGGATACACCCACCCAATTGGACTTCCGGAGGGTATTAGGGACCATGGTTAAAATTTCGGCAATTTTTTTATTCCGGGCGAAAAAAAGTAACAAAATTCCAAAATTGAAGGCTATTATCCACGTTTTTTGAGAAATTTTGGAGGTTTCGAGGCACAATGTCGAAAAGCCTTGAGATTTTAGGGAATACATCTCAGGGTCATATAATGCCGTTTAGAACCATATATGATCATTATATGTTGTCATAAATGTTCGTGGTAGGCTTGAGTTAATGAAATTGGTGCAAGTTGTAAACTGTTAAATTGGTCGTTTAAACGCAAATTGGATGGTTTCACCCAACCAATTGGACTCCTGGAGGGTATTAGGGACCATGGTAAACATTTCGGAAATTTTTATTTTCGGGTGAAAAAAATTCAAAAAAATTCCAAAATTGAAGGCTAATATCCACGATTTTTGATAAATTTTGGAGGTTTCTTCTGCTTTTACACATAGGCAGAAGGGGTAACAAGGTAACCTATTGCCTTGCTCACCTTAGTAAACTTTTGGGGGGGGGGAGTTTATGGGTGTGGATTGAGGAAGTTCCTCAAGAAGCACTTTGTTTGTTTTGTTTTGTTTGAGTTTTCAGCTTATGATTAATACTCTCTCCATCCCCGTTTGATTGTCACTTTTGAAGGAAAATCACGGGAATTAAAGTGGAGAGTGTGAAGTAATTAAAGTATATGGGAAAGTGAAATTCTCAACCAATAAAATAATAAAAGTACATAAGAAATAGACATTTTCAATAATTAAAAAAAAGTAATTAAAGTACATGAGAAAGAAAAATTAAGAGATTTAAGAATGAAAAACATTAAATTAGTCAAAAGTTGACACAATTTTATGGAAAATGTTAGGGTAAAATAAGAGGAGAATTTAATAAGGACAAAAAAAATGAAGGTATAAAATCTTTATATATATCTTAATAATTAAAAAATATGAATGTGATAAACATTTTGAGTCACCTAAAATGACATAAGTGACAATCAAATGGGGACGGAGGGAGTAACATTATTTGATTTCCATCAAAGAAAAAAAGTTGTTCAAGGAGCAAAAATGTGGTTCAGACTTCATATTATATCTTAGTAACATTCTTTCATATTTGTGGTTTTTGGAGAACATCATCTGATAGTGTAATTAGGGCCTGTTCTCATTGACTGAACTCAGCTAAACTGTACTGAGCTGAACTGAACTGAACTGAATATTTTATAAGAGAAGGAAATTAGGAGCAGAACTGAATTGAACTGAACTGAACTGAGCTGAACTGAACTGCACTGAACTGAATTGAACTGAGCTGAGCTGAACTGAACTAAATTTCAACGTAAGAGAACAGGCCCGTAATATTTTCTGTTTGCTTAAGGTTTCCAATTGACCAATTTGCTAAAAAAAAAGACCTCATGTGACAAATTGGTAAAATAAAAAATTGCTCATGGAGCATTAAAGTAAATAAAAATAACTCTGGTGTCAATTAGGCCAATAAACTGACTTGACATAAGTAAACATGTGTAAATGTGTAATCACACTTATGTACTGAAATTATCTTTTTATTTTTAGTTTTTATTTCACCTTTTTTACTTTAACTCTCAACTCACCTTGTTCATCTTCCAAAATAATACTCCTAAAAAAAACTCTTTTCTTTAATGGCCTTGTCTTTTTCCCTCAATCTAATAGGGCTACACTTCAGCTTAATTTCAGTTCAGTTCAGCTCCAATCAGTCAAGTTCAGTTCAACTTCTAATTTTCTTCTTTCATGAAATATTCATTTTTAGCTCTATTCAGTTCAGTTCCAATCTGTTCAATTCAGTAAATTAGAACATACCCTAACTCCTTTGCCTTTGCCTAAGCTAGTTCAGGTGGCTAGTGAACCTAAACCCTCTTCGTGTCAGTAAAGATGACTTAGCCAGTGCTGTCTCTCGCCTCAATTCCCAACCCTACCCACCCTTCGTTCGTTAGTGAAGCATTAGTGTTCAGTTTCACGGTCACAGAAGAAATTGAATAAGCATTTAAAATAGATTAAAATTTTCAATTGTTAGAATTTATACTTATTGATAATTAAAAATATTACTCCATCCGTCCCTAAATTACATTCTTGTTTTTCTCTATTATGTGAAGAATAAATGCTAGAAATAGGAATGTAATTTAGGGACGGAGGGAATATTGATAAAAAATTAGTATTGACATATGTGTTCAGAAGAGATTAAACAAGTACTCCCTCCGTTTTTAAATACTTGCTCCATTTCTCCATGCGCGGAGTTTTAGGAGAAATTGAAGAAAATAATAATATATGGAGGTAGTGGGGTAAGCGGAAGAAGAAAAAAAATTGTAAAAAGTAAAAATAGTGGAGAGGATTGGAGGAGAGAAAATATGTAGTGGGTCCACTAAGTGAGAGAAATTAGTTAAATATTATAAAAAACTTTTCAAATAAGGAAATAGAGCAAGTATTTAAAAACGGCTGAAAAAGAAAAGTGCAGCAAATATTTATAAACCAAGGGAGTATTTAAAAACAGAGTGTACACTATAGAAGGTGTAAAAAAAAAAAAAGGGTACACTATCGAATCTTTTTTTTATTTTTATTTTTTTTAATAAATCAGTAGTACGCCTACTCCATCTCTCTCTATTCTGTGTCCAACGGATAAGCATAACCACCATTTCTCATCCCCTCAAAAAAGCTTACTCTTCCTTCAACAATGGCGACTTCAACTTCATCCTCCCTTTCTCTCTCCTTCTTCTCTTCCTCCCTTTTCTCCACTAAATCCCACCACTTTTCTTCCAAACCAATTCTCAAACTCCCCTCCTTTTCCCCTTCCCAAACCCCACTTTCTCTCTCCATCAAATCCGAGCTCACCCCTCTTCCAATCCTCAATTTCTCCGGCGAAAAAGTCGGCGAAACGTTTCTCAACCTCAAAACCGCCCCATCCGAAACGGCCCGTGCCGTCGTTCACCGTGGTCTCATCACCCAACTCCAGAACAAACGCCGTGGGACCGCCTCTACTCTCACACGTGCGGAAGTTCGTGGTGGTGGTCGGAAACCCTACCCACAAAAGAAAACGGGTCGGGCCCGACGTGGGTCACAGAGGTCTCCTCTCAGGCCCGGTGGTGGGGTTATTTTTGGGCCCAAGCCCAGAGATTGGTCCATTAAGATGAACAAGAAGGAGAAGAGACTTGCTCTTTCGACCGCCATTGCTAGTGCTGCTGAGAACTCGATTGTTGTGGAAGAATTTGCGGAGAATTTTGGGAAGCCTAAAACTAAGGATTTTATTGCGGCAATGCAGAGGTGGGGGCTTGACCCAGCTGAGAAATCGATGTTTTTTTTTACGGAATTGGAAGAAAATGTGGAGAAATCTGGGAGGAATATTAGGACTTTGAAGTTGTTGACTCCAAGAAGTTTGAATTTGTTTGATGTTTTGAATGCTGAGAAGCTGGTTTTTACTCAAGGGGCTGTGGATTATTTGAATCAAATGTATGGGGTTGATTCTGTGGATGATGAAGACGAAGACGACGAGGATGAGGAAGAGGAAGGAGAAGATGTTGGTGATGGTGAGGAAGGTAATGATAATTTATAATCTAGTGCTTTGTTTTTTCTTTCTTTTTTTAGTTTTGATGCAACATGATTTGTGGATAAAGTGGCAATTGGTAGTATGAATTACCCTATAATTTAATTACATTGATGTTATAATGTGGCAATTCATGTTGAATTGGTATGGTAGAATGGCTTATGTTTGAAATTAAAGAGAAATTGGTGAAATATGTATGACTCAATTTTGAAAATAAAGGGTGATTAGTAGTATATCTTGCAGTTGCATTATCCATTGGTTGTTTTGTATGTTAGATTATGGTATGAGCTTGCTGGGTAATGTATTCGGAAACTTGATGTGTATTAGTGTAATGGAATTATCGAATTACTTACAGTAGAAGGATCAGTAGGAAGATCATGGAGAGAAGGAAGACATAGGAGGTATAATTTTGATATGATCGCGCTGATCATGTTGGAATGGTACGTGTGTTATTCTTGTATGGAGGAGTTTTTGCGAAACTGTGGGTGTGTTTAATGAGACGATGATTAGTATTCAAAGATTGTATCATGCATTTGATGGTGTGAGCTTGGTATTTCAAAGTCGATTTTTAAAAGAAGAGGAAGGGTTTGGTTTTTGGAGAGAGATAGAGAGGGGGGGGGGGGATTCACTCCACGTGCTCACGCGAATTGGAGCAGTATCTTGATACGGTGGTGTGTTAGTTGGAATAAATGTTGCTGAGTGTAAGTACAAGAATGATTAGTGCTCTTATACGCCCTAGTGAGCCTTGGCTTCTCATGGCTATTAGTAGTTAGCAACATTTTTACATTAGTCAGCTAAACCTTAGTTTCCCTATCTGAATTTGAAGTACTTAATTACTTGTCTAAGGGCCATTGCCTGATGGATCATGGTTTAATTTATTAATAAGTTGATGGCTTCCCTGATGTAGGCTTCTGACAAGATCATCTTCTGTATGCAAATATTAAGCGCATTTCTGTCAGTGAGGTGCATGAAAATTGTAACAGTGGAAATTAGATGGATCATGGTTTTATTTATTAATAAGCTCCCTTGATGGCTTCCCTGATGTAGGCCTCTGACAAGATCATCTTCTGTATGCACATATTAAGCGCATTTCTGTCAGTGAGATGCATGAAAATTACAACAGAGGATTTTAGTTCAATATTGGAATTTTTTTATTCTTCTGTACAAGTTTCAGAGAGCCTCTCTATTCTTTTTAGTATTGGTGCAACTTCAGGAAATAGGATCAAGATACTATGATCTTGCCTACATTGTTAGATTCCATCAGCCCCAAGAAGCCTAAGATTATAAGTGAGGGCATTACAGATTGAACCAGTGGGATGATGGTTGTCTTGCGAGTTCTATGTCATTTGAGCTATATACTTTTTGAGGGAAAATCTTCATGAACAGGCATTTGAGCTATATCATTGCGAGTTCATTCTTAAGAGATGGAACAGGCATCTTATGTTGTTTTTTCTGTCTATTGCCTTTGATGTTCACTGATATTTAATATCCCAGTGCTTAAGATTCACTTAAATTACTGGTCTCCCCTGTGGAGGACACTTTACTTTAATATTTTAGTGTCTGTCTTTTTGAGACCAAGTAAGGAGTAATTTTCTTACCTTGTTTTATTTTGGTGTTGTAGCAGATGGCACTCCTGAAGCTACCGAGTAAACAGGCAAACTGAGATTTTATAGCTAAGAGGAATGTTAATCGTAGGGAGATCAGCAGACCCTGACTTAATACATGCTGCAAGTGCAAAGATTTTGGTACATGTATTGTATTTGATGAGTTTTTAAATGAAATATTTATTCATTGTATTCGATGTTTATTCTGTAATGGAGATGTATGTTTTGCTTGTTCATATCCACATGTAGTAACTAGTAAGAGTTCCATTTGTTGTATACAATGTTCCTCTATATAAAATGCAGGGAAAATTTAGTTTTGCTTGTCCATGAGACCATGATTGATGAATAGCAAGACCTTCATTCAACATCAGGTTCAATCTTATCGAGTCTGTACCCAGTCTCTGATTAGCGATGGAATCAGAATATAGAAGATTAGCCATTGTAGGAAAGTAAAGTCGAATATCAGGATTCGGCATCAGTGTGGCTGAACCATCTATCATCCCTGATTTTGAGATTTTGAGGAGATTATATGAGGGGTGCTGATCAAAAGTCTTGGCGCTTCTAATAGAGTGACATTAGACGATTATTCTTTCAGCATATCAACACTGATTCTTCCTTAGTTTTAGCCATGGCCTATGATCACATCGACCATACTTCTTAGCTCAGGTAGTTAGCTAGGTGGTAGAGGATGATTAACTTCAAGTCTTCAATGCTTACATAAATGACACTGTAAGAGGCCGCTGCTAACAGGCACCAGTCTAGTGTGTAAATATTATATTGGTCGGTAAAAGGTTAGCTATTATACTGGTTAAGAACAATTGCTGGAGGTCAGTTAGCTCTAATAATAGATATTGAATTTTCAATATTGGAAATTAGTTTGTTAATTGTAAAATTGAAAGTATTGTTAAATCAGGATTGAATAACATCATTAAGACGGTTTGGCCGAGTGGTCTAAGGCGCCAGATTTAGGCTCTGGTCCGAAAGGGCGTGAGTTCACATCCCACAGCCGTCATATTTTTTTATTTTATTTTATTTTTATTATCTAAAGTTAATTAAGATAATTTAAAATGAACAAAGATTAACACAGCATGGGCATTTGGTCTAGTGGTATGATTCTCGCTTTGGGTGCGAGAGGTCCCGAGTTCGATTCTCGGAATGCCCCTCTAATGTTTTTGTTTGAGTGCGATTATATAAGGGGACCTCAATAATTTGATCGTTCGCTGGATACCAACTGAGATATAATTTTATGACATCCACACAAAATACAGAGTAGTCTATACATCTTAATTCGTGATTGTGTTTCTTCACTTAATTTGAGAAGCAATTTTTCCTCTTTCCCTGTACTCTTGTACCCAAAAATCGTCCTGAAGTAGACTCAAGATCGTATTGTACAGGCATGCATTTTGAAAATTAACAATATACAGTAGTTGTGTAACATGATCGGGCATTTGGTCTAGTGGTATGATTCTCGCTTAGGGTGCGAGAGGTCCCGAGTTCAATTCTCGGAATGCCCCTATATATTTTTGTAACCCCCACAAATGCCGCTTGCTCTCAGCTCCCTAGGAAATCACTCTTTTATCTAATTTTATATACATCATTTTATTTTTGGAAGGTTCATTGAGGTATTAAGCCAATTCTTATATGATCCAATACATTATTCTATTCACATCGTTTGGGACAAGGATATATATATATAAACTCTTTGGACAAGGAGTCGAGGAAATATATTTCACTCTTTGGACAGTATCATAAACGAGAATCAACTTAAATACGTCGCAGGTACAACCGTACAATGGCTCTCTTATTCGTTCCTATATCCGTGACCATCTATACAGGTAAGTATCTCAAATTGGATTAACATCGTACAACTGATGCATAATGCATGTCTTTCTTTGCAGTAAGCAAAAAGAAATAAAGTGATACCTTTCTCAGCCTTTTGGCTAAGATCAAGTGAAATATAGTGTAACGAAGGGGAGGAGAAACATCAAACACAACTAGGAACGATATGAATTATCAGTTTATCACTGATCAGTATTTCTTCAATTCCTTTTTTTTTTTTTTAAAAAATAAATTATTTTCATTTAGTATATTCCTGAAATAGAAAGCAACTCAACGGCAACTTAATAGTATATTCCTGAAATAGAAAGCAACTCAACGGCAACTTTATAGTATATTCCTGAAATAGAAAGCAACTCAACGGCAACTTAACCATCCTACGTCTAGAATGAACATACAGCTGCAGGTAGCATCTCTAACAAATACTACCTCCCGTTCTTATTACTCGCAACAAATGAACATTTTATGTCTCACAAATAATACCCCTTTGTTGCGAGTAATATGAACCAGAGGTAGTAAGAAGCTTTCACAAACAACTTTTACATGATGTGCACTTATTTCATCTAGAGAAGATCTACTGTTCTAGTGTTAATACAGATCATAATATTGCATATATAAAGCCAATTTATTTAATTACGTAGTATGAAGTATCATTTAGTCAAAAGAGAGCGAGGGAAGCAACATTTATTTTAGCTAACATTAAGTTGCTACCCACCGGATATCAGAGATGGGCATGGTCAAGATACCGAACCAGCTAACCAGATCAAGCTGCCCCATATACAGGAAGCTCTGTCCCTGTTACCACGCAAAGGAAAAAACGAAAAAGAAAATGCACACTCCCTACGCAGGCATTATCCTGTTCAGGTTCAAAGGGACTTTCTCAGCCTGTCTCGCCAGCATCTTCTGTCAAAACAGATGAGATGCTGTAGCAAAGACAAACACCCCTGGTGCCTTTCTTGTGTCAATAAATGTAAAATATGAACGAAAAAAAAGCTATAAGTCGAAAGATCACAACAAAGGGAAAGGAGTTTCATTGAGCCATAGTTTCAAACAAGCTTATGGATGAACTAGTCTATTCTTTATTTATACATCAACCTTGAACTTACCACCTCAGGGCAAAAAAAAAGTCCATGCTTATATTAATCTGCATCCACTGAGGCTTCAAGGAGGGCTAAGCTCAGCTACGCCACTGCCTCGACTTCAAGTGTAGATTTCTACCTGCAACGGTCAAGAGATCAAGAAGTTTAGAAGGATATAATCAATTATTTTGCTAAGAGGTAACCAGCTATATGGAGTGTAATATGCTATTTTACCTCTTCAAAGAATCTACATAACTCTGAGGCAAGTAGATCTCTCCCCCGGCTTCACCATGTTGTTCTCCGCTGATAGTTTTCTTAGCAGCCAGAAACTGAGCACTCATAGCTTCCATCCCTTCTCGTACAGCTTCCTCAGCATCACCATAACCATGCTCCTCAGCATACTTGCGGACATCCTCAGTTATCTTCATAGAGCAGAATTTAGGCCCACACATAGAGCAAAAATGTGCAACCTTGGCACCCTCTGATGGCAAGGTTTCATCATGGAAGGACATGGCAGTCATAGGGTCTAGTGAAAGGGAAAATTGATCCATCCATCGGAACTCAAATCTAGCTTTGCTCAATGCATCATCCCATGCTTGAGCTTGTGGGTGGCATTTAGCCAGATCAGCAGCATGAGCAGCAATTTTGTATGCTATTACCCCAGCTTTCACATCATCCCTATTTGGCAATCCGAGATGTTCTTTTGGTGTCACATAGCATAAAAGTGCAGTACCAAGGGCTCCAATATTGGCAGCACCAATGGCCGAGGTTATGTGATCGTAACCAGGAGCAATATCAGTTGTTAGTGGACCAAGAGTGTAGAATGGAGCTTCATTACACCATTCCAGCTGTTTTTGCATGTTTTCAGGTATCTTGTGCATTGGAATGTGTCCAGGCCCCTCATTCATCACCTAAAGTCACAATAGCACATTATTACTTAACATGTAAAGTGACGATTAAAATTGATGATTACAGTGAAAAATAAGCCATAGTAACAAGGAAATTAAACTTGAGCATATTATTTATGTAAACCTAGCACAATTCATAAGGTTGTATGTACCTGCACATCTTTTTCCCAGGCTCGTCGCGTAAGTTCTCCTTGGGTCAAGAGCTCTGCAAACTGGGCAGAGTCATTGGCATCGTATATCGACCCAGGCCTGAGGCCATCCCCAATTGATAATGCTATATCATATTGGTTGCAAATATCGAGAATATCATCCCAGTGTTCATAAGCAAAGTTCTCTTTGTGGTAGGCTAAACACCACTTTGCATGAATGGATCCTCCCCGGGATACAATCCCAGTCATGCGTTTGGCTGTTAGAGGAATATACCTTAGCAGAACACCTGCATGGATGGTGAAGTAATCAACACCTTGCTCTGCTTGTTCGATCAAGGTTTCCCTGAAAACCTCCCAGGTGAGATTCTCAGCAATGCCATTCACCTTCTCAAGTGCTTGGTAGATAGGGACCGTACCAACTGGTACAGCAGAGTTCCGTAGTATCCACTCACGTGTCTCGTGAATATGGCGACCTGTTGACAGATCCATAATTGTGTCTGCACCCCACATTGTTGCCCACTGAAGCTTATGGACTTCCTCTTCAATTGAGCTAACAACAGCAGAATTTCCAATGTTTGCATTAACTTTGACCAAAAAATTTCTTCCAACTATCATAGGCTCCAACTCTAAGTGCTTCTTGTTGGAAGGAATAATTGCACGTCCACGAGCAACCTCTGACCTCACAAATTCAGGATCAAGGTTCTCACGAGCAGCACAGAACAACATCTCTTCAGTTATCATTCCTTGCTTAGCATAGAACATCTGAGTGTATCGAGGCAGACCTAACTTCTCCCTCCTGTCAATCCAATCCTTGCGCAACTTAGGGAGTCCTGTATTATAATAGCATAAATAACCAAGTAAGTTACATGCAAGTTAAAACTCAATCTTAACTCAATCAATGCTGCTGAATACAAAGCTCATAGAACAAGAATTGTCTCAATTCCTTCCCTCAGATAAGCTTATGTGTGAGATAGGATCTAATAGCTCTACAACTACTCAAGCAGAGAATTGTCAAGGATATTGCAAATGAAGGAAAAGGAAAAGAACCGAGGTAATAGGAGAATAAGCAATTAAGCAAACAATGACTGCATTGTACTAATTTAGAATTTTGTATGCAGTGATAGGAGGTGGAAGGGATCCATACCAATCCTAGGACTAATATCCTGAGGACCACTGGTGTCGTAGGTGTCAAAATGGGGATCGTCCCCAGAAAGATGGATGCGCCGAAAGGGAACCTTGAGCACATGACCTGATTCCTCGTGAGTAACTTCCCTGTACATTATAAGCATAAACCATTATACAATGAAGACAGCAATAAATTTGCAACCAAACTGATAAAGCTGCTCTGACAAAAACAAACAATCAGAAGATACAGAAGGATTTTGATGATGATCATTGTATTGTTAACAATAAAATAAGTAATATTCACATGAATAAGCAATATAAAGATATTATTCAAATGAAAATGTTATAAATTTTTTAAAAAGGTTGTGCTCCTGTAAGAAACTGGAACTATAAAGTTTAGGCGTTTACCTGCATTCTTTTGTGCTCTTTGGAAAACATTGCTCAAAGGATGGGAGTGGAAGAAAGTCGGGGGCTGAAGGGTCAACTGTATGTTTAATTTGTTTGGATTTTTTTTCATTTGTGGCTGGTGGATCAAAGGTCAAAGTGGCCTGAGTACCGGAACTCAAGGAACTAAAATGAAATTCCTTGGCATTAGCAGCAGCAGCAGCATTTCCCAGCGTATCGAATCTAGGCAAGAAAGAAGTCTTGGGCAGCATGGACGGGGCAGAGTGGTTATCATTCTTGCACCAGATTGTAGTCAAAGTAGCTTGAAGTGATGCCATTCCTGAAAATTATGAGATTATGCATTTATGCATTGAAACAATGACATTAGTGAAACAGAAGAATATCTGAAATAAAAAAGTCACAATACTCTATGGCTCATTTCCACAGCTTATGCCTTATGGTAGCCGCTTTTGAGGCCAAAATTGCAAGAGGCACAAAATTCTCAAAGATTAAAGCAAAATACCACTCCTTTGCCTTTCCATATCAAAAACTAAAAGACTCCGGACAGCTTAATGTACCGAAGATCAGTTAGCTTTTTTTTTGGGTGGCAATTCTAGTCAGGCTTAAATTGCTAGCTATGCTAAGGATCAAATACATGCCAGCATACTCGAGACGAACAGTCAGATACTAATTACTAAAGCAAATCAATCAAGGGTTAGAACACCGCTAGAATTATTTTCCGGAAGTAGTTTTAATATGCAGTGTTCATGCCATTAACATATTAAGACATTTAATGTAATCATAAACCACAGTTAGTTACTTAAAAAAACACAAACCATAGCTAAAACAAGACCAGTGACAAGTTTTTCTAAACATCCCAACAAAAAAAGTGACATCTTTTTCCGGACATCCCAAAATTGAACACGGTCATTAATATATCCAAATACAAGGGTACGTCTAATGCAAATATAGTGTAGGTTGAAAGAATAGCCCAAATAACATCACTCAATAATTCAGGCTAACCCATTTTCATTTTTCAATTTTTAAACAGGGGAATTCAATCTAAAGCACCTGAATCAAGAAAGATCCAACAAAGTTCAATTTTTTTTTTTTTTTACTGTATTGTTTATAATCATTAATTATAAAACAAAACGATAACCAAGATAAATCTTCTCATAAACATCCCATTTCATTTTTAAATATACGCCAAAAAAATTAAAATTTTTATTCATTATTTAGAAAAATGAAAACCCTTTTTGTCATTAAAAAATCGGGAATTATCCTACATCATAACATCAAAATTTAATTAAACAATAATAACAAAGATTCAAGTCTCAAAATTCCAGAAACATATCAAATTCACTGTAATTGCAATTAACATAACAATAAACCATCATTTTCATAAAAAAATTTATCAACAAGTTGCATGCATGTCGTCGATTAATCATAAACACAAATAAGAAATTAATAACAGAAAAAAAAGATTGAAAATAAAGTTGAGATTAACTCACCGAAACTGAGGAGAGAGAGATGAGAAGTGGAGTGAAGAGTGTAGCTTTACAAAGAAGAAGGATGGTAGAATCTCGTGATTACGAGGATGTTTTTGTTATACAGTGTAACTGTGTAACAACAAACTCCGAAATTAATTTTATTTTTATTTTTTTAAAAAACATACTCGTAATTAATAAAGTCTACTTTTTAGATATTTATTTATAATAATTACCTCTAAAATCACAAATATGATGTGCTCCACAATTTTTGTTTGGAAATGTGATCTTCCAATTCCAAATTAGTGTGAGATGATGTTTTTTGATTTACAATTTCATATATGGCTAGATACACCTTAGAGCTATGATTACTTATTCAAGAACTACTCGATCGGTCAAGTATTTAGGGGTTACTCAATTAGGGGTTATTTGGTCAGAGACTTAGGGTCTACTTGGTCAGTCAGAAGTTACTCGATCAGTCAGGAGTTACCCGGTCAATAGTTTGGTGTCAGGTGTTACTATTTGCATGTTCTTCTTTAACGATTTACTAAGTTTTATACATTAGGAGAATATATTCTTGTGAGATCTTAATTATAACATAGGTTGTATTAACATATCTTATCTAGTATTTTACCTACTCTGTATTAGATATTGTGTAGTTTCTTACCTGTCAACTCAACCTAAGTCTAAAATAAGGGAATATTTATTACTAAATTGCTTTTAACGAAGATTGATTTCACTACCTCATAACCGTAAGCTTAAAGATAATTGAAAGATAATGATACAGAGTATAAAACATATTCTTGGGCTTCAACCATTAGTTTAACCTTTTGGTTGAGTTGGTCCTTTAACATGGGGTATTAAAAGTTAGCGTAACATCAAGGTCACGAGTTTTATTTCTGAGCTTCAACCATCACGTTAAGCTTTTAATTGAGTTAGTCCTTTAACAAATAATAATCCTTTTTACGAAACAAATAATAATCCTTACCACTACACAAATACTAATTTATAGAATTATAGATCTTTTCTTGTTCAAAAGTAATTCATAAATAATTTGTGTGGCACCATACACCACTACGATGTTGAGTTATTGGAGAAAAAGAGGACATGACATAAGTTTAAAGCCTTAAAGGTGCACTATATTATTAGTTTTGTGAAAAGTTGTCAAGCAAAATAATTTGGGTTACACTTGTCAATGGGCCTTGTAGTCGAGATATTTATATTTATGGTTGAGCAGCAATTTTTATAATTTAAAAACATATATTCATAGTGCTATCAAGACTCAAGAGTATCAAAAAAATGAATAAGTTTGCACCAAAAAAAACAAATAAATAAGTACGCTGTTACAAAAAAAAAAAAAAAAAAATGAAAATAGTGACAATAATACATTTGCTATTGGTCAACATTATTTGTTAAAAAAGTATTATTTGAAGTGATTATTTGTCAATATAAAATATTTTATGAAGTGATTATTTGGTGAATTTATTGTCTAACTTTTGTACTATGAAATGAGCAAAATATCAGCAAAAATAATTTAGAATAGATTACTACTATTGTTTTTAATGTTTTATCATTTGATCTTGAAAAGTATTGCACAAGAAAAAGAAGAGGCAATCAAAAAAGAAGAACATGAACATGGCAATATTAATGAATTTAGGTAACCCATGACAAGTGGCAATTACCTCTGGCCATCAAGTCCACTAGTTGCATCACTAAATCCAAAAACATCACAACCACATTTGACGCTGACATAGATTTTTCTAACTTCATAAAAAAATATCAGCCTCCCAATTTCATGATTAATCAAATATTTTTACATTCATCCAAATTTGATGATCCTCCTTTTGTCCTTCAATAATCTTTCTGATACAAAGTAAATTATTTGGACGTGAAGAAAAGTATCGTCCCTTAATAACAATATAGCTTTCTAGTATACATAGTAGTACAGTACTCGTATATAACTAGAAAAACATCAAGAGTATGTGAGTAATTACTCGTAAATGCATATTCTGAATTTAATTCGGGTGACTTTGTAGATCTATAAGTAGCCCAATTAATATTACAAACCAACTTTTATGACCCAAGAGGACACCCTATACATTCATTTCAATTTTGAAAAAAAATCTCATAATTGATTCGAAAGCATAGATTATAGCCAAGCCAAGCTTTGGATAATATTCGACTTTTCTAGGCTCCAAAAAGGAAAGAGGTCAGAGTGCTTCCTATGGACCATAAGAGACACTAGGAGGCCACTTGGATGGCTGGTGTTGTCTACTTTAAATTTAAACTTTACATCTAGCTGGCTAAGTATATATCACCCTTTGTTAACTCAAGGCGACCACATGGTTTTATGTGAATAAATATGACCATATATAGTTCCCAACAATGGTATATGACTCTAGGGTGCATCCCTTTCAATCACTTGTATATTCGTGGTCAGGTCCCAAAATCTTCGAAAATGGCTTAATATCATGAATTATAGCCTTCAAATAATCAAATTTGCTTTTGGAGAGCAATTTTGAGCTCGACATGTTTAAACATCGAGGTGCTCTCCATGGTACCCAAAGGGCCTCTAAAGGCCCACTTGGTGCTCAAAACTATCTTATATATGTCTTTTTTCACCTCTTGTTATCAGGTATTCAGACGTCGTGCCTTGTTCTTCACTTGTTTGCGAATGACTAGCTATTAAAAGAGCTGGATCAGGCTTTTATCTCCATGATTCAGTAAGTTTGATATCCATGGGATTGGGTTGCTAATTGTAGCCTACAAAAATACAACCAATTATGCCAGAAGAATTATTCAAAAAAAAAAAAAAAAAAAATGATCAAGTGATAGGTGGGGTTATTACTTTATGTGAACCAGTACACCAATGAAAGAGTGTAAATTCAAGCAAAGGAAAAACAAAAGATGTGAAACTGATTTATGATTGATATATGCATGGATGGGGCCGTTATATACAAATAAGCATAAGTTACAATCACTATATATTTCCTGAAATAATGATTACATGTACAGAAGAATTTAGATATTATACAAAGCTGGTATTTCTTGTGATTAAGATAGCAGCACTGTGACAGTAGATTTTACATCTTCCAATTTCATCTCTTTCATTATCTATTCTATTGTCGGTGCTTCAAATCCTCCATTTTTCACCTCTGATTGTCAACAGTGGTAAGTAGCTGTCAGGTTTAAAGACGATTAAGCTGAAATATGAAGTTCCCTGCAATCA
Organism: Chenopodium quinoa; assembly: GCF_001683475.1. Lineage (NCBI taxonomy): Eukaryota > Viridiplantae > Streptophyta > Magnoliopsida > Caryophyllales > Amaranthaceae > Chenopodium > Chenopodium quinoa. Next base: position 762,546 of record NW_018743669.1, on the reverse strand, counting down.
GGGAAAGGACACGAAAAAAATGGCACATGAAGTGTCTGATTAGGAGCTATTTCTAGGAACTATTGTCATCCAATATTCTCCTAGAATGTCGGATGCCAAATAGCACGCTATATAGCTTTCATTCTGGGACTCGTTGTAGTTGGAGAAAAGCCTCTTGCTTGCCTTGAACAAAGACTGAGAGTTCGGCTGGTGCAACCACCAGTTTTAACCATTTCTGTAGCTCCTCACCTTCCACCTTCTCCGTCTCTACACAAGGAAACACATTGTTTTAACCATCATGTGCAGACATACGTGATGCTTAGCCTACATAACACTCCACTAGGTATTAATTGCCAACAATTACAAATTTGTTAGGCCCCAAGATTCAATACTGCCAATCTTTTGGCATCTTCAGACTAGATAGAAGGCAGTAAGATAACTTAACAAAGTATCATCTTAGCAGTGAATATTATCATTCAAAAGGGTTCAATTTAAGAGAAAACAAATCAATGAGCAAAAAAGCTCAGAGTTGATATAACACACGAAAAACAAAACACAAAAATCAGATGATCTAATAACCTACAACATACATAATATTTTAGGCTCTGTTGCTAAAGAGTTGATGTTCTGTTTATTCAGAAAGAGGAAAGTAGACTTTCATTCTCCTTAAGAGTCCCAATGAAAACTATGAACAACTCAAACCTCCCATACAAAACACAATGAGAAACGAGTACAAAAATGATTCTGAGAAACATTAATTGTATTGGGTCAGGATTATATATAAGAGGAAGAGAAAAAATAAATTTTTAATCCTTGTGCATTAGGCTAACATAAAAAAGAAAAGAGAGAATGTTAAGGAGCCAGCAAGAAGAATTTTGATAATACAAAGAGCAAACACTATCACCAGAAGTTTATAGATTACTCAAAACCAGAGAAATTAAATCACAGACATCAAAGAGAATACCTTCTAAATGAGCACCCAGACCTTCCAAAACGTTAGGATTAGCACGTACAACACATAATGCCACCTCAAGAGCTGACTGCAGGAGTGCTTTAACCTCTCCTTGAACAAGATCAACAAGATGTCCCTGTTTTACAATCTCAAGTTAATGCAACAGCAGTTAGACAAAATTTTACAATTTATAAGAGGTAAGTACTGCAAACCTGATCCCTTCCCCAAGGAGCAGCCCCCGATTCATCAATCCCACCAGCAGAGAGTGTTGCTAAAGATACTGGGCCAATGGTTTGGCTAAGGCCATACTCTGCTATTGCTTTGTAAGCCATATCAGTTGCTCTCCTTATGTCATCAAGTGCTCCTGTTGAAACACGTCCTGCATAAGTAAATTCCTCTGCAGCACGCCCTCCAAGAAGTGTAACAAGTCGTCCACGTAGCTCATCCACAAAAAGAAGGTATCTATCTTCATTTGTGGGAGGGGTGTAAGTAAAGCCCAATGCACCTCCAGACCTTGGCAATATACTCAATTTCTGCAAACAAAAATCTCAGAAAGTATACAACTTTATTATGATACAACCTCCTTTTGCAGTTGATGTAGATTTACAATCAATTGAGTAGCTTTCATTTTAACAGCAAGGCGCAATTGAAAACAGAGAAAGACTTCAGTATCTCAATCAGGACATCATTGAAATATAACATATCCTCAGTCTAATGAATACTTACTATCCTACTTGATATCTTAAAGCAGAGTACTTCAATACCTACTATACTCTTGATATCTTAAAGTAGGGTAGTTTACCTCAACTCGAGGTTGTCCTGAAAGAAGATTCGCAACAGCAGTCCCTACAACTGCATGACCAGCTTCATGACGAGCAACAACAGCCTTCTCATTCCCCTGTAATTTGGCGGTTTTCTTCTCTATTCCCTGCAACAAATGAAAAAAAAAAATAATAATAAATCCTCAAGCTCATTAAAATCAAGCATACACGCATATAGCTTCTCATACGACACATTAAATTGCAGAAAGCAGAATTTTAAAATGAACAAGCAAAACCTGAATATAAGGTTATAAACTATTAGGTATTGAGGCCCTGAAAGAACATATAACTAAAAAGGCATTTTCACTCATACATAGCAACATAAGATTTACTATCTATCCCCCTAAGCAAAGGAATGTACTCCCTACAACTACTGTCACATATAAATGTTCCTACTTTGCTATGTCCCATATTTCAAATTCCCTACCATTTTGCATACGATCACCCTCACTTAATTCAGTGCACCATTAAGAGGCCCTTCATTTTAATAATTACAACAAGGTTATTTATTAGTGCATTTAGTTGATGGGGAACACTTGTCAACCAAAGACTGAGTAAATTATGGTATTTTTAGACTGGGACAGGAGGTTACTGGATAATTACTGCTACTAATTTTTTAAAATCGGCCCATGAACCTGCATTCTACAGACAAGAAAAAGCAGCAATAGGAATAACTTCATCAAAGACACGATACAATGACTGAAGACATCATAGGCCATTCTACAGGATTTAATACATATCCTCAGGCACCCAAGCAAGCATACACATAAAGGAACACAAGCTCGCAGGAGTGCAGACATACTGCGATTGATCTTTCCACCGCTTGAATAAAATCTATTTTCTCCACAATAGCTTTATTCAGTCTACCAGCCAACAAGGCAGCTTCATTTACCAAATTAGCAAGGTCTGCCCTGCAATGTGTATCATAAGAATGCATCAAAAAAAGGACATAAATAGATAATAAGTGGGATTGGAGACAAGGCATGTGTATACCCTGTAAAACCTGTAGTCATACGAGCTATATCACTAAGATCAACATCATCTCCAAGAGGAAGTTCTTTCTTTGAAACATGCACTTTTAATATAGATTCCCTTCCAATCTTATCTGGCGTTTCCACCTACAGATAAAAACATACGATATAGGTAAATCTTGAAGGTCAATTATCTTCAAGCATAACAGTGTTATGACCTAAGCAAGAAGGATCAAACACGGACCATAACCACTCGATCAAATCTACCAGGCCTACGAAGAGCAGGATCTAAGACATCAGCACGGTTAGTTGCTCCAAGGACAATTACAGCAGAATTGCTATCAAATCCATCCATCTCCTGCAAGATAAACACTTGTTAGCCAAATGATGACGCATTTAGAGTTGCAAAAACTAGAAAAGGTCCGTAAAAATTTACAGTTAACAGCTGATTTAATGTCTGCTCTCGCTCATCATTGCTCACAATGCGAAATTTTCCATCCCGACTTTTTGCAACTGCATCTATCTGTAAAGAACCACAATATCAACTACTTAGTCTCACCAATTCCAAACTCTATTACTTGATTGTGCAGTCAATCTAACCTCATCGATAAATATGATTGATGGCGCTTCTTTCTTTGCTCGAGCAAAAAGATCTCGCACCCGTGATGCTCCCATGCCAACATAGAGTTCAACAAACTCACTAGCAGAACAACTAATGAATGGAACTTCTGCTTCCCCGGCAACAGCCTTTGCCAAAAGAGTCTTGCCAGTCCCTGGAAGACCAACCTTCAGGGCAAACAAACCTTATCTTACAGCAGTAACTTAGCTTAAATATCTAACCTTCAAGAATAGCACTGGCAAAGTGCTTTCTCAAGGAACACACATAAATAAAGTATAACAACAAAGCAGGTGACTTTGTTAAGTCAGACTGCAAGCCAATATTCACACAAACCGATGTTGCTTGAAAGAATATTTCCTAGTACAATATATTATCATCTTTCTAAAGCGGTCTAATATGGCAAATTTTTAAGATTAAGACTCTCTTATAACATTATACTTTGTACTTCGTATTATTTAAAACCTCAAAGCATATCTCACCAGTAAAACACCACGAGGAGGACGTGCTCCAAGCCGTACATACCTATCTGGGTTCCTTAGAAATTCCTATCCATTAAGCAGAAATAAATATATCATTTTCATATAAAACACAAACTGAAAATTTTAAACCTAAGGCCAAGACAGGTACCACAATTTCTTCTAATTCCTCCTTGGCCTCATCAACACCTGCCACATCCGCAAAAGTGATAGTTTCTCCTTGCTCGGTTACTTTTGTCCCACCAGAGCTCCCAGATTTACGATTTCTAAGCTGCCCCGGTGCATTCTGTACATATCAGAACCAGTAAATAAGCAGAAAAGGTGTGTTCCTAAATCCTAATAGAAAGAGCTTGTTGCAATGAAGGGGAAGAGGGAGGATAATTCCACACCTGTGAAAAGTTAACTGGGAATCGCTGGAGGAGTCCAGCTAGCACAGCAACATAGAACAAGGTTATCTGCAAAAAATAAATAAATAAAATAAATCAGAAGCATGCAAATGCAATTGTCTAACTTCAGACAACCCAACATACACATGTACTGGAACTAGAAAGTAGGGAAGGAGAAGACCGTTTATGTTATATGGAAAAGAAACGAAAACAAACTAGAAATGGGGAAACAAGAGAACACAATCTTCAACCAATCAAGGAACTGGGATATACAAGAAGTAAAACTAAGCTATAATAAATAAATGAGGAAATGTATTAGAAAAACTTCATATATATATATATATATATATATATATATATATATATATATAGAAAATGAACTCATGAACTTGCTAGCCAACTTAAATCCCAATTTCCCAAGATTTTTAACAAGCATCAAAACAACCATGACTCCATGAGAATGCGTACAGCAAAGAAACTCATCAATATAACTGAAAATAGGTCACGCTGACAGAAACGGTAGGGGAAAAAAAAGCCATACTACCACCGAAAGAAAGAACAGGTAACTTTTGAGCATCCTGACTCCATATGATTGAGCCTAAGACAATGGATGGTCAACAATCTACATAACCCTCCATAAAATAAATGTAAAATATTCTTGCAGTTTTCTATATACCTATCTAGTAATACCTAGCAAGAATGTGACTTCTAATACAATTTCTTGATTGATTACATGGAAAGAAAATCAAGGATTACCAGCTAAGTCAAACTTATAAAATTTTAAACCAAGCCGAGAAAATATATAAAATCAAGTATTACATCTTTCAGCAGAAAATTTATTCTATAGAAAAACATCTATACCAGTTTCAAAGGTCATATACTTCTTAACCCAATTGATGATCTCTCTTTCACACTTGAAGGTCGGTAATTTAGTACATTATTTCCGTTGCCATTTACATAAACATTAACCCAGCTTGTTTCCTTATCCTTCCATTTCTCTAAGAAGAATAAATCCTATTAGGTGCACTCGAGAGCATATACCCCAAGTGACATGACAAGAAATTTAGAGAGGGGGGGAAGAAGAGTATCTTCCTTGGGTTGTTGCCATATCATTTGCAAGCACCACTATGAGGTCCAAATTTTATTTCCTTACATAAATTAGCATGAAACACAACATAAAAATTGCAACTTGGAATGGACTTGCACATTGGGCAAGGGTAATACAGAGTAATCAGTTACACCAAATTAAGTGTTGAATCAAACATGTTTCATATCACAAACTTTACAATGAATAACAGATAGTTCAAGATGCCAACAGACTGCTTATATACATAGTTTTTGTTCTCAATTTCTAACGCAAAATGTATACTACTCAAAATTAGTTTGCACATTTATCATTAAGCATATGAATCAAACCCAATTCATCAACTTACCAATGCTGAATTCAAAAACCCGCCTGATCGCTTATCCGGTGAGCCAAATTCAACATGATTCTCAAGCATTTTCTCATAAGGGGTCTTTATATCAACAGGCCTAGTTGTAGTATATACAATCCTCTTCGTCGGCGCCACGCTCCTTAACAACGACTCCGAATCCTGCAAATTACTCCCACTGCCCCTCATTTCACCCTCCATAACACCACTTCCACCTTCATTCTTCAACTTAAACATTATATGAACTCCATCAACCTCAACCTTCTGAACCTGATTTCCATTAATCTTACTCAAGAACTCACTATAAGGTACACTTACAAATGTCGTCGGAGGCCTCGGTTCGGAACCCGGTAACGGAATCCCAGGCCTAAGAAGCCTCATAACAAACATCACAATCCCTAATTGCAAAAGCAAAACCCCAATTTCTTGAGCTTGAATCAATGGCTGCCACCGCCATTTTCCCCCAGAACCTTTAAACCAACTCTTACCCTCTTTCTCTCTCCTCGACGAAGAAGAAGAAGACGACGACGACGGTTGGGACGACGAGCTCGAATTCGACGCCCCTTTGCTCCCCTGTTTCCCGTCGTTTTTCTCCGACGAAGAAGAAGATGAATTGGGTGAAGTTGAATCAGTATCTTGCTCGCAAGAACTATTAGCTCGAATTCTGGTACTACCCTTCCACAAATTAGATGAATTGCAGAAATCCCTAGAAATTGAAACCCTAAATTGTCGATAAGAATTGTTGAATAATCGAGAATGTGTCGACGAATTCCGGATAAAATTGGTTAAAGAAACCCTAGAAGAAGATGGACAACAAAAGTAGCTTAATCCATGGCAATAATAACTGGGTTTATAGCAATGATTTGAGGTATGAATTAAAGGTCTATCTACAATTGCTGACATTTCTGAATAAATTATAGAACCCTAAAAATTTGGGAATTTGATGAAATCTTCAATTGTTTGAGGAATCATATGAAAACTTGGAGCTTTTAATTTTTTTTAATTCCAGAAAGATTACTTTCTTCTTCAATGGATGTTGCAAAGGTTGAAACTTTGGACTTTCGGAGAGACTTAAATTCTTCCAATAATGACCGTCCGATCCGATTTTTTTTGGGTTGGAGAGGATGTTTGGACCGTCAATTTCCTTTGTTGTTTAATCCACTTATCTAAGACAAAACACCTTAGTCCTTAGGTGAAGTAACGATCTAAAGATTACACTAGATCGAAACGGCTAAGCTTAAGACTTGAGACATGATAATAAAAAAGTTATGTTATGGACGGTAAGATAGATATGACAAATATAGAAAAATGATTCAAATTAGGGTTGTAATCGTGATATAAAGGGTAACCATTTGTGAAATATGCTACGACACAACATGATTTATGGCTACCAAACCTTGTTATGGACTTGATATGAAATATATGACTAATATGAATTGTCATTTTTAAACTACAATGCAACAATAATTAATGCGGATATCAAATGAATAAGCTACAAAACTTAGGGATAACATCTTAAGAATAAAGTAAGAAATCAATTAATCACAATTAAAATTTACTTCGTCATCCAAGACATTTAAATTTTTATTTTAAATTGTCAATCTTAATACTCTTTGTCACTTTATAGGAGGTAAATACTCCATAGGTAATATGGATATCCTTTAATTATCTATTCTATCTTCATTTTACGCACATATTCATTCAAATGCAATCTATGCACATCTCATTGATTGAATTTGTAGTAGTAGAACAAAACAATTGAATTTGTATAATTGTATTAGTGTGAAAAGGTTGATAATGCGGGGCCCATTTTTACATTTGATGGTTTCATGAAGGTTAACTGAAATTGCCAGCGTGTACCTTTAAATTATTTTGAGGTTGTGATTGCTTCATATAGTAATAGTTTTGGTGGACCATTTTCGAAGATTGCCCGAGTTGTGTCTTCATTTGCTACACGCCTACACTATCCTAGGCCATGTAATATAATTGTGGGGTGCAAAATTAGAAAAAAGTAAGTGCATTTAAGTTTTTAAATCGCAAAAATAAAATGATTGCCAGATTTCCTTAATACTATTGTTATTCTTAAATTTAATATCTATATAAGCTAACATCGATCAAATTAGATGTGCTAATATTGATCGAATTGGATTGAGCGACCAAATTTGATCATAAATTAAACTTTGTCGTGTACGTAAAGATATAACTAACGACATTTTTCATTTGAACTTCATAACTAAGTACATGTGGTGGTTGTGGTGCATGTGTTCCATGAGGGTAATCGCGTTGCTAACTGGTTTGCCAACCGTGGAGTGGCTCAATCAAATAACCTTCTTATTCTAGGTAGTGCTCCTAGGGAGCTTCGTAGGATTCTTAGCGAGGATGTACAAGGAGTGGCCTTACCACGATCTGTACCCCCTGATATCCGATTGTACGATACACTTGGGTGTATATAATAACCTCTCCAAACCCTTCCCTCGCACCTACTATTTTGCAAACCCGTTCAAATTAGGCAAAGCAATTAATTGACACTCCTAGTTCTCCCTTAATAAACCATATCAAAATCACAAATGATATGAATTTTAAAAAGCAAAAACAGAAGAGAAAAAAAGAAAAACAAAAAATTTCATAATATATTTGTCTACATCTATCTGAATGATTTATAATAGGGACATGCCATTCATATGGGCCATACGTCCATGCCCTGCCTATTTTATATCGCATAATCTCACCAATTATATCATTGTCTTAGGAAGAAACTCAATAATAGATATTGGACAAATATTCCACTCTGGAAAAAAAAAATTTAAAGATAATGCTACCTTAATTTATATCACAGAAATTCATTACTTTACTGTTTACCTTAATTTACCAATAAGGGCAATAACATACAATCACTCAATTATTCAATAATATTAACCCCTTCACTATCATTTAGATCACAAAAATAACCCTACAATTTACCTAGTCATTCATGCTCATATTAGTCTCACACTAAGACTCTAAAGTTACTCTTTCTAATATACTTAAGCTACTTAGATGGGAAATTTTGGGTTGATTTAGTGTTTATAGCCTTACAGGTAACACTAACGCGCTAAAGTGGCAAGAGAGATGCATACTCAAGCTAAGCTAACAAATAAGCATGCATTCAGAAGTAACCAGAGGAAGAGAGGGAGGAGAGTTTATGTGAAGCAATATCATTTCAAGCAACTGGAATTTTAGGTTCTCCAAGATTCACAAAGGCCTGTGCTCGAGCAAGGCGTGCTGTTGCAGCATGCCATGATACAAGGTGGTCCATGAACACATTTACATACTTCGCTTTATCATTCTGTTTGCAGAGAGGAAGAAAAATTAGCAACATGACAACTATAAGATAACCATTTTTGAAAACATGAAGCATGTTGGTCTCTTACCTTATAATCCAAGTAGTAAGCATGCTGCAACATAGCAGACATGGATGAACTTAGATTTCGTTCAATTTGAAAGAATCATATTCCTCCATCTCTAAATAATAGGCATATTTCTACTCTAAGATGCCCCAATATAATAGGCTACATTTTAAATTTTAGTAACTTGAAATTTCAACTTCTCACAAAATGTAGCCTATATATCACCTAGGGATGGAAGAAATAGTAGATATTATGCGAGAACATAAACAGAGATCAAGAGAGAAGCAAGAAGTACCTCCCACACATCCAAGCATAAGATGGGCTGCAGAAAAAAGAAATTTGAAGTGAGTCAAGTAAAATTATAGAGGCAAACTTTTCCATACAGAATCCAAAATGAAAGATCTTCAAGGAGGATATCTTACGATATCATCCCAGACAATAGGAGTGACTGCATTTGATGTCTTAACCACTGCAAGTTGCTTCTCCTTCTTCTTCACTATAAATCCATAGATGAGTAGACATATAAGCAACTAATGATTAAAGAACGAAAAAATACTACAATAGGCTTTTAAGTACATAAGGAATCTTAATCTTGAGTGCTCATGAATGATTATTCAAAGGGAGGTGACTAACTCCCAAGAAGTGCAGCAATAATATGTTAAGGGACTTACAAACCAGCCAAACCCAACCAGAACCAAAGAGTGTCATAGCTGCTTCTATAAATTTCTCTTTAAAGTTAGGAAAAGAACCAAAATCTTTTTCAATCTGCTGAAGTAGACCGAGTGTTGGAGACTCCCCACCTCCAGGTTGCATGGATTCCCAGAAAAAGTCATGATTCCAGACCTGCAAATGTTTACATTCATAAGACAAATTCCACAACTCAAAATATCTACATTATCTTCAAATTTAAGTTAAGAATCACACCTAGAATGAAATCTGACCTACAAAATACAGATTCAAGTCACAGAAAAACCTCTTAAAGGATAACCTATGCCGGTATTTAGCTGTTGAAATGGTTTTTCGAAATGTCAACCAATAAAATACCTAAGCAATACAAAGCAAACTTTTATTGTAATAGTGGAAGTAGGAATCCATGATGCAGGTACAAGTCCTGTAGGAAGACCATGCACATGAAATATTCAATCCATAGGTCCAGGAAATAGTTTGAATTTTTTTTAACATAAACATCACATGTACACCAGTATACCTTACAAATAGGCAAGACATAAACCTGGCCCTCAATACCTTAAATGAAATCATCTAGTTTAGGCAGAATTCAAAAACAATGAGAGACTACATCAATATCTAAACACACCTGTGCAGCATCATTGAATTCGGGTAAGGGGTTTCCATAATTGTACGTTACTTTCACAAGTTCATCCATAGTATAGCCATACAGTATATCACTCTTACTCAAATGTCTATTCAATGCATCCAGGTAACCTTTATGATGCTCTCCCCAATGTGACTCCAGAGTTTTTTGGCTCATATATGGTTCTAGTGCATCCTGCAGTTGATAAGGGATAAATAAGGAACTTAAAGAAGATATAAAGAAACTGATGAAACATTAACAGAAAATAATGAGGTATACAGAGAAAGAAAAGAGCATATATTATTTCCTTCTTTAAGATTATTTTAAAAAATTTCAAAACCTTAGTGTAGCAAAAAATTTACTAGTTACATCTTACAATGCCAACCTCACATGTAACATCATTCATGAACATAAAAAATTGTAAATTAATGATATTGACATATTGGCAACTCGAGTTTTTTTTTAAAAAAAAAATTTTAAAATCCACCAGAACTGGTATAGAAAAAGTAAGGGTTATAGGAGAAGGCATCAAGGCAAACTTGGCACATTGGAATATGAAGATTATTAATAGAATCTCTTGTAATGTACAATTACATGAATTCCTAATAGAAGTTGGTGAAGCAAGTTGGACTTAAGTTTATGTCTTCCTACTTCATTGCCACTTGCTAGAAGAGGCAAACATGATAAAAAGTTCATACATAGGAAGCAGATTCCAGAGGATAGCTTACAAGGTTATAAGGAGGCTTTTTAAGCCCATAATATGCAACAACACCAGACTTTCTTCTCAGTCCTTCATGCCTTCTTTTCTGCTGCAGGGAATCGCAACAATTACAAATGCAAAGATACATGTTAAAGTTAAAACAACTTCATAGGTATCATCTCTGTACAGAAAGCAGATATCAATTGCCAATTCGACAGTCAAAGAACGAAAAGAATAATTCAATACAGGCTGAAATCAAAACAATTTATCCATACAATGTCCGGTAACCAAATAATTTATCTTTAAATTAGACTGTCACGTTCATCGGAAAACCACTTCATTAGATATTAAAGCCACTTCTTGAGTTAAGCACAATATTCCCATCTTTGCTAGTACAAACTGATACCCACCAATATGCTTAACAACTTCTAATAAACACTTCATAGCAACATCAATTTCAACTAAAAGAAAGCGAGACTGAAGCATTTGTACACAATACTTAAATCAAAGGAAATGAAAACCAAACAAGCCAACAAAAGGATAATCAAAGTGCTTATTATATTTAATGGACTACACAAGTATACAGCACCAATACATGCCCAAATTTTGCATATGTTCGTCTAAATTGAAGTTTTCGTATCATAGTCTGTCAAGTATCCGACACAAGTACTTCAAGGTAAAACAAAGAGTACACTATTAACAAGTAACAACACCCAAATTCCAACAATGCTTAAATGCCCAGGAAAATGCAAGAAAAAACAAAATTCTCAAAATTGAATAATTAAGGATAAAATTCAACAACAAGAACAATTTAAAATAATAAAAACTAATGTAATTGTTACCTGATATGAAATATTAAGACATTTAATCCTGGAAGACAAGTCATTGGCATGAAGAAATGAGCAAACAGGCGTTATTGCAGTAAAACTCCCCATTTTTTTTAATTGAATTTTCAATTCCTGCGAGCTAAATTTGCATCCCTACTCAATATAAATCAACACCCAGAAAAAAAAATTAATCAAAACTTACCAATTACTTAAAAAAATTCAGCAAAACTAAGTGCAATTTTCTGGGTAAAGAAAGTATAAGAATGAAAAGATGAGCTTACCAGTTTTGGGGTTTAGGGCTTCAAATTTTAGGACAGGATTTTTTTTTTTAATTTTTTCCCAGCTTTTTTGGGATTTGGCGCCTGTGTAATTTCTAATTTCTTACTCGTATAAGAGGATATGTCCTAATAGGAAGGTCCATAGTGTTGTTTTGTACAGGCCCAACGTTACAACTACAAGTCTGCAACACAATAATTTGATTCAAAAATCAAAACTACTCGTAGTATTTAAGCTCGCCCGTGTTAACATAAATTATTACAGATTACTCTAAATTTTTTATACGACGTAATTTTTCTTAGTTATATCAACAATAATTTTTTAAAAGATGATACGTAAATGTGTAACATTATACTTTGTATAATTTATTGGATATTTACATAATTTTTTTTTAAGATTATGGCCTTATGGGTTTGATTTTACTGACTATATTTCTCATTTCAAAATGTAAGTGGTGACATAAAATGAAGACTAGTGAATTGTATATAAATATTTTCTTAGGAACATCTTTATTGTACAATATATCGATTAATGAACTTAATTTTGCTCAAATTAATTCAGGAAAATCTCGAATCCTAGAAATAGTCGTGCAACGGTCACAACCACAATCATTTGTGTGCAAGATTTTCTATCGTATCAATTATGTACTTGAGATAAAATAGGAAGAAACAATAAGTTGAAATAAGAAAAAAGGCCTAATTTGAAGGACCATGATAGGCTACGAACCAAACAATCCTAAGTTACTAAAAATGAATATCCATTGACCAAATCTTTTTCTCAAAGAAAGAGAGAAAAATTCCATTGCCAAAATTGTATGAACATCTTGTTTGATCACATAAATTCATTTCTCTGTTTTTACTTTGTAAGAATTCGATTTTTTCTCGTAAGATTTTGTAGACGTTTATAGCTTCATATACCTTTACAACCATGAAAAGTTTAAAGTTCGTCATTCAAGGGATGGGGATTGACATCAATAATGATGTAAAAATTTTAACAAAAGCATGGTTTCGATATTTGATGAAAACATGCTATCAATGGGCAAAAGAACATCTTATTGTTTCCGGTGTTCTAATATTCTTCTATCTTTTGTACATTTTCTACTCTTCCGTCTTTAACATTCTATTCTATTCCTTTCCATTGGTAATTTGCCTTGCGATTCTTCTTGGAGAATCGCGGTTTAATTTGGAAAAACATCAAAGCAGCCCAAAGAAAGATCACAATGTAGCCAACACAACGAGAAGTATATGTGATTTTACATCGATTGATGATGATAAAAATCGTCGTTCATACCTACAAACGACCCATATGATGAGTAGAAGAACATTTGGGAGAATTGACAAAAAAAACTCTAACAATAATAATGATGATAATCTTCCTAATATAATCCAAGAAAAAACACATATTATTTCTACTAGAGTTGCTACTCCTCCTAGTCGTTCTGACTCCACCGAATCATCACAAAGTGAAGAAGACACAGCACGCGATCAAGAAAAGAGCAAACATGTGGTAGAATGGACAGAATACGATGAGAAAAATCTTATGAATCTTGGTTCATCTGAGATAGAGAGGAACAAGAGACTCGAAAGCTTGATAGCGAAACGAAGGGCACGTAAAATGTTTAGTATGCAACCTAGGAGGCACAATTTTTACTCATTTGATCAACATGATCACTTAGACCAACAAGTTATGGGGTCTATTATTGTTTCTAAGGGAGACATTGAATTCGACTACAACGGTGATGACTACCATCAACCAGGGTCAGCACCTTCCGTGTTGCTCCCTACTCGAAATCCTTTTGATCTTCCTTACGATCCACACGAAGAGAAGCCTGTTCTTACAGGAGGTAGTTTTGATGAGGAGTTCTTTTTTGATGAACAACATAGAGATTTGTTGAAGGATCACTTTAATTTTTGTAATAATAACCGTGAGATAAGTAAAATGGATGAATATATTAAGGATGATCTTATTCTTCCTAGATTTTTTACTAAATCAAAGGTGGTATCCAACAACAACACAAGACTAACGCGATTTAAAAGGGAGTCTGGTAATGATTTATATATTAGGTTTTTCCTTTGGATTTTTGATTTTACTGGTTAAAAGGTCGTTGGGTGATTTTAATTTTATTTTCTTATCCATAGATGCAGAAGAACGACTTAATGAGATTATAGAAGAACTATCCATGCAAAAAGGTACTTTAAATTATTTCTATTTAATGTATTCCTTTATTATATGGGAATTAGAATTGGGCACAGTTTGGCAAGCGGGCTAAGCACATCTACGGCAAGCCTCGTGATACAATAGGGCATGCCAAAACAGGTCAATGTTGAGCTTGTGCGACAGTGCGAGGTTCATATATGACTCGACTCATGTGTTGTACCAACGGTGCCCTTAAATGATTTTAGCCATAAGACATATGTTAAAAATGATGAACATGCATCACCCTTAACTAAATTGTTAAATGGCCTACCTTTAGGCCATGTATGGTTCACAACAGGCTCATGCCAAGATTGCCAACTACCAATATGACAATATGAAGTAGTTCGCTTATGACCTAGCTTAGCCCATGCCAAGCTCTAATAAGAAATCTTCTTTCCAAATTGTTTTGGATTTTTCTTTTTTTAACAGTAAATTGTTTTGGATAACCTACTATATATACCATCTCCTTAAAATTTTTTTTTTTTTTTTTTTTTTCATTTGTAGAGAATGGTCATGCAAAAGATCAACGTGATGAAGAGTCACCTCATGAAGGTGAAGATATGTTCATTTACTTTTATGCCAAAAATATTGTTCCTTAGTATATTATATATACTCATAACTTACCTCTATTTTTTTTTCCATTTTATTGGAATAATCTTATAGTTCAGCCAAAGAGTAATGAAAATCATGATGAAGACCATCAAACTTTTGAAAACCCTTTTGCCATCTATAACGAGACTGTAGGCTCAAATTACTTTATAAGTATACCGAAAAGGAACAATAAAACAAAATTAGCAGTCACAAACAACGAAGAACATATCACATTTAACATGGAAACAGAGTCAATTTCTTCGTGTACAAGAGACAATCAGACTCAACCCACACAAGACCATGTCATATTATCAGACTACAAGGGACAAATCGACGAGGATGAGGAGAGTTCTACATCATCTTCTTCTTCTTCTTCATCATTATCATCATCATCTTCGGTTAATGAGAGGGCTCGTTTAGATGCAACAAAGAATGAGGCATTTAGAAATTCAGTAAGAAAGGTTCTAACTTGTTTAGCAGCATTTCCAAGGAACAATAATAACTTGTTACAACAAAGTAACCTACAAGATATCCTAGCATGCAACACTAATAGTCCTAGCAATATTATACCTAGTAAAATGCAAGAAAGATCATTTTACACCGAACCTCATCATCACAAGTCGAATTTCTCCATTGCATCCGATATGCAAGTCGAGGTCTCAGAAGGCGGATCCCCTCCAATGACAGCCAACGAGGCAAACTCACCAACGGATCAAGACTCGTATGATGGAGACGACAACAAGGACGTTAGTTCAATAGACGACGAAGACTTATGGGGTATATCACCTCATCCTACTAAAAGAGGGGAGTTTGGAATGAATTTTAAGCTAAAGGATACCTTAGAAGAAGAAGAAAAGGTTTATAATAGACCCTCAAACTTGTGTGACGTCGTTAATAATGTCCATAATAATGAAAATGATGATCCTTCTCCTACAATATCAATGTCAAGGGAGGAGGAAGAGGGAGGTAGTGATCAAGAAGCCAGAATTGGAGGGGTAGTTTTTTCATTATCCACAAGGTCGATATTGCCTAATGAGGGTAAGAAAAAACTTGTTGTAGATCTACAAAGTACTAATGGAGATATATTGGAGTCTAGTTCATCATCATCTTCTGAAGGTTTAACATCTCAAATGCTGGGTAAAGTAGATCATCTTGCTGAATATTTGGCTAACCTACCTCCTAGTGAATGTGGCTCTAATTTTTTAGAGGTATATATGCTTAACTTAACGTTACTCTCTTAATGTGGAAATTAAAATATATTTCCACTTGTTCTTCTCGTATTAAAAAATGTTTTTCACGTAAAATAAACAATTAATCACGTGAAAAAATAGTTGAGTCTGATAGATACATAGAGAATATTTTAATGATTAAGTAGTATATAATAAATACATCTTAGGTTTCAACCATCAGTCTTTACAATATTACTTTGTAGAATTTTATGTCACGATGATTTTCAAACATAATGCTAGAGTTACATATGTTATTGTGGATTAGTTAAGGTCGTTGTGAATTTGTGATGATATTGTAGGATGTGGAGCGATCATCTCATGTTCGAGAACGAAAAACGGAGGAGACATTCCATGATGAGATCAATCAAATATTTGAGTTTGATGAAAATAAAGAAGATTCTAAAGAAGGATCTCATAGAAGTGTTGAAGATAGTACTTCTACGACGAGCCAAATTGAAGTACCGAAAGAGAGAAGCGCAACGTCTAATGAATTTCATGCAAATGATCTCATCAACAAAGAGCATGTGGATCAAAATTCTTCAACTACTGAACAAAATGACTACTTTAGAAGAATAGAGGTACATTTATACTTACTTAAAAGGCGTATAACAAAAAAAAAAAAAATTAAACATGTTTGGTAGCCCGTCATAAATAATGGTAATTGGAATAAGTATTCAATTTTCTTTACAGGATGAAGGCGAACCTTTAGAAGAAAACGAGAATGAAGTGAATTCAAGGCCGGAGCTAAAGGAATCGATATCTGATTCTAATTCCACAACTTGTCAAGAAGATTTGTTGGATCAATTAAGATTGGAAGACAATATGAAAGTCACACCACTACATCAAGTCCAAGATCATGAACATAAAGATGAGTCATCACTTAGTAACCAAATTATTCATGTAAGTATTTCCGGCCCTTAGCAATCTCTAATGTACACCTGAGAGTACCTTACGTGTGTAATATTAACAATCGTAAGCTTTATGACATCATGTAGGATGCTGATGAGTCTACCTCCCAAGAGAAGGCAAACAAAGACCGTTATGGCATTGACTCAAATAGCACAAAAGGTACAAATTAATGAAGAGATGGATGCCTCAATTGGCTACAACAGTTGATGTTGATGAGGTGATTTCTGAGCATAATTGTAGAAATTAATCTAAAAGAAAAGGTTAAACTTAATTGTTGTTGGACTGGTAAAAATTTTAGTTAGAAAATAGAATTGAAACCCAAAGTACAGCCTAAGTTCTCAATAAGCACCGTACTAATTCAATGTTTAGCTAGGCAATGCAACTACGTACTTATACGTTATTTAGTCAATTGTTCTAGGAAGAGCATGATCACTTGTCATGTGTGATCAAGAGTCAATGTAGTAGTAGTAGAGTAAACAATTAAGATAGAGTAGAAAGTACCCAATTTTGTTCATGTAACGAAATTTCCTTAGAGCTGAGAGGGATCATGTTGATAAATTATACGCGTACAAGTAATTTTTTTATTTTTCCTTGTATGGAAGTGATAGGATGGTATAATATACATTTGTCCGTGTATTGCGATCACTTTATTCACTCTTTAAGAGTTATATACATGTATGAACGATATGATGAGTATAGTAAGAGGGAATACGACCAATAAGTGTGATAAGAAAACTCAAAACAAAAAAAAGTTTATAGTAAGAGGGAATACCACCAATACGTGTGATAAAAAATCTGAGGCTACCATATGCTTGAAGAACAAAATTTTCAACACCATAGATTGTGTTTTTGTTATAAAATCTAAATATATTCATTTGAAATGAATTTTATTTGATTATGCTTTGGAAATTAGTATAGGATTTAAACAGTTGAGATGAGTATCAGAACCTTTTGTCTTGAGCCCAAAAATTTTGCCTTCATAAAGATGATGCAATTTATGAAACTAAAGATCTAACAAAACAATTCCCTATACAATAATGCCCCTACTTTTTGGCTAGATGATTTAATTAAAATAAAATTGATCAACATAAAATTTTAATTGGCCAATTTAATTGGCAAAACTAATTATGGCTCGGAACGCGGAGACTCACAATTGATTGCTTGATTTGAAGGAGTTACAAATTCAAAAAAACAATAAAATTAAATCATGTACTACGTATTTACATCAAAGTCCAATCTTCCAACCAATAACAAATCACAAATAATCTTAAAATTTGCATAATTCAAAAACAAAATTATTTTTGCAAAATACTTTTATTTTTGTCAACATATCTTTACTCACTTTACCTCCATTGTCCTTTAGAGATTAGAATAGCGTAACAAGAAATCAACCAAACCCGATTTAATTTTAATTTTTTTTAGAAGATCTGTACATTAAACTTGTCATATAAAAATTAGTTAACAGATAAACTAATTTTTAATACGAGTATATATTATAAATAAATCAAATTGATACAACACTAAACACGAATATATATTAAAAAAAAAAAAGCACGAATATATATGACTGGTACACCATATTAGACATGACTAGCGTCTAGCAATCATGTAGGGAAACTAAAAATACTTGTTATGTTCTGATGTAACTTGAGCAAAAAAAACGTAGAGAACTAGGGAAGTGGAGTAGTTGTCATTAAGTAGTCACTTTATCTCTAATTTAATATAATTCGTGAATTAAGAAAAACATTAAATTCCCAAAGCATTAGACCCCTCTAGACCCAATTACAAAACGCATGTCAATCCCCCTATAAAAATAAAATGCATGCATGTAAATCAAAACAACAAAAACCAATTTCAATTGATCCAAAACAAAAAAAAAATCCAACATAAAATCTTTGTTCTTAGAATGTAATCTTACGTTACAAAATAAAATCGAAGTGTTTTTTATTAGTAGTGTCTCTCCTTCGTTCTAAATGGAAGAACATCAACACCACGACGATCACCACGACGACGATCGCGACGAGGCGGAGAAGAGATCAGGAGTAGGGGGGTCAAGATGGAATCCAACAAAGGAGCAAATTGAGATGTTAGAGAAGGTTTATAGCGTTGAGGGTATACGAACACCTACTGCAGAGCAGATACAGGAGATTACTGCTCGTCTTAGAGTGTACGGTCATATTGAAGGCAAGAATGTTTTTTACTGGTTTCAAAATCATAAGGCTCGCCAACGTCAGAAGCAAAGGCATGAACGCTGTTTACTAACCACTGCTGCCGCGAGTTCCTCTGCTAATCAAATTCATCTTTCGCCTCATCAGCACTGTCATTATCCTGGGATTATTAATCATAATTTTCAACCTCGGCCTGTTTTTGCTACTCCTCATCATCATCATCATCATCCTGCTAATTACTCTCATCAGTATCTTCCTAATCCTAATGGTATGCATCTTTATTTTGTTACCTTTTTATTTATTTTTTGCTTCGTACTTTAGTGTTTTCAATTCAAATTTTCCTAATTTCTGTACGTGACCATGTATAAGTTACTGTAACAAATTAACAATATAACCCTACCCCCAAAAAAAAACAATATAAGCTTAAAACAAATTTTTACTTGTTGACAAATTGACCTTGGTCTATATATACTACTCCGTATCTATATATAGTTGTGTATGCATGTCGCGTGTATGTTGGTCTAGTACATTAATTTTACGAGTAATGACCAACTTAATGACATAATCACTGCAGTGTTAATTGACTAATGAAATATCCATCTAAAGTTTCTAATAATCATTGTGGTAATTGACTAATGACATATCGATCTTGTGCTAGTTACATATGTGTCTAGAGAACTAATATAATAAAAACGCGAGTATAATATTAGATCATACCATGCATTTGAATTTATTATGGTAATTAGTTTATTATTTGAAGTCTAAAAGTTTGATTAACTAGTTACTCATCAAATTGGTAGCTGATATTGGACATGGTGCACTTATGATTATAATTGTTATTATTATTGACAGTAATATGCAGCCCATATTACCATTTGCCACAACCAAGCCTTGGGTTTTATAATGCTCAACAACATCACTACAATGCACCTGCATCAGCTGATCATCATCATCATCATCAGGGCATGATGAAGACGAGATCGTCGAGATCGATGGATAATCAAGGTGTTTCGATGGAGAAGACCACACTGAATCTTTTCCCTGTACACCCAACTGGAATACTGGATCACAAGCTAGGTGGAGAAAGTAGTACTAGTACTAGTAGCTAGATAATCGATCTCTTTATTAACTATAACAATGTTATCTAACTTGATTTTAATTTTATGGGGGTATACGGTATAAATGGTATTGGTATACTTAATTAGTTCAAAGGCTTGTACGTTTTTTGTAACAAGGATAATATATCCTTTTTTAATAAGATGGTTTTTCAATGTCTTTTTTTTTTTTTTTTTTTTTTTTTTTTTTTTTTTTTTTTTTTTATGATCACTTGTAAACAATAACATAATGCTTGCTTGTTGTTTGCTTGATGATATGATGATAATTTGACAAATGCAATCAAGCAAAATCACTAAATCATCCACAAGTTAGTGACGTTCATGCTTTATCTATTTGTAAATTGTGTACTCAGTTGATGAGCTGAGTTTCACACTTAACCACCCCCACCCAACCACTCCTCCCTCTTAATTGTTGGTTATCTAATTTTTTAAGAAATGGATCATTCCTCGGTCTGATTAGTTAAAGATGGTATTAGATCGTGCTTAAATTACATTTTACTCTATAATGACATGATGGCACTGTGTTGTACAATAACAATTATCATACTACCTTCATTCGCTTTTAGTTGTAATATTGGGCTATTATTTATGAGATACAAAATATTATAAAGTTGCAACTAAAAGTTAACGAAAATAGTACATTTTTACACTTCATCTTACATTAGTTATTTTTTTTACATATGCCCACTTTACACGTATTTGTAGTAAGCGAATCAAATAAATAAATAGGTTTTTTTTTTTTTAAAAAAAAAACAAGGAATAAATTCAGATTCCCACCCAAGTCGGTGGTAGCTAGGTTCAAAGTTGTGGTTCATGTTTTGGTTCAAAGTCGATTGGGCTCACCATAACGTTTTGTTGTAGTTTTTTCCCCCCTCATATAGGCTCATCCCTGACTCCCTGTCAATCTATAAAGAGTGACATTTAGAGTCATGTACCTTACTTTAAAAAAAAAAAAAAAAAAAAAAAAAAAAAAAACATTTAACAATTTTATTTCATCTTAAAATAAACTTCTGAATTTCACAAAATTTTTTGTGGCTGTCTACACCCAACCATCATGGGTAGGGGTGCTGATCAAGTTGGGCAACTCGAACTCAACTCGCCAACTCGGTCAAAACTCGGCTCGAATCGGCTCGACTCGACTCGAGATGTTCACGAGCACGAGTTGACCATGTTCTAACTCAACTCGATAAGCTTGTGAGCAAACTCGATAATATATTTAATTTATATAGAATTGACAAACAAAGTTATTATCAATGAATAAATTTGACACTTAATAAGAGTTAATTTATATTATAAAAAAAGAAAGAGTATAGTTTTAATAATAAATAAAACAATTAAAAGAAAGTTATATAAAGTGAGCAAAAGCAATAAAGATTTATAATTTTAGAAGGGCAAAGATAAATAAAACAATTAAAAGAAAGCTATAGAAACAATTAAAAGAAAGCTATATAAAGTGAGCATAAGCAATAAAGATTTTTAATTTTATAATTCAACTCAAAATTTTAGCGAGCACGAGTTGAACACATGAAAAAAAAATTCGAGTCGAATCGAGCACCCCTTAGCTTGTGATCGACTCGCTCGATTAGCACCCCTAATTATGGGATTTACTTTGATAGTGTTTAATGTTACAGGGTTTAAATTATCACTAGAGCCTAATCATTGAGTATTATGTGCGGGGTAACCCAGTCAATGTTATAAAGATTGTTTTCTTTTATTATAGGTTATCACATGGTGTGACAAGACATACACAGAACACAATATTTTTTATTTTTTTTTAACAACAAAATGCAATAATTTTTATTTTATTTTTAAATATATTTTTTTTGAGGGAACAACAAAACGCAATATTTGAGTTTTGATAATTTTTAATCTTGAAAAAAAATCAATCAATTAATAAACAAAATAAATTAAGAGAAAACCGACATTGTACGAAGTACCGATTTATTCCCGCCATATTTGTAAAACTGACAGTTTCTCCTGAGAAAAGAAAAAAAAAAATCTGGTACTCACAACAATCATCCAGAATTCTTCACTTACTCCGCTCATCATCTTCAAGTCAACCCTCTTTCTCTCTCCTCTAAATCACTCAATCGAATTGGAAGAAGCCATGGAAGAAACCTTCATTTACAGAAACCCTAACGCAGCCATTGAAGACCGAATCAAAGACCTTCTTTCTCGCATGACTCTGCAAGAGAAGCTCGCTCAAATGACTCAAATCGAACGAACCGTCGCTTCTCCTTCCGCCATCAAAGACTTCGCCATTGGTTTATTCCTTAATTTTCAATTTTCTCTCTCCTAGGGTTTCTGTTTTGCTCGTTTTCACTGTTTTCATGATTGCTTTGATTTTGATATTGATTTTGATTATTTTTGCAGGTAGTATACTGAATGCCGGAGGAAGTGCGCCTTGTGAGAAGGCGGTGTCGTCTGATTGGGCGGATATGATTGATGTTTGGGTCCAATTTAGTCCAATTGGGCCTAGGCATTAAATGATCCAATTAAAAGCCCAAGGTCAAGGTTCATCCCTCCAATTGTGCTAAAGTCAAAGATCAGTCCTCAAGGCAAGCCAATTGGGCTAAGACCCAACTTCTCCATGTATGCAAAGGTATAAAAGCCATCAATATTACATTTGTACATTCAAACAAAGCCTGAAGCAATTAATTCTCTTGCATAGTGTTCTCTTTCTACACACTGTACTGACTTTAGCATCGGAGGGGCCTTCCTCGGCAACACCCTCGAGGCTAGTTTATGTGTGTTTACTGTGCAGGAAACCTTCGACCCAACATTACTTGGATCGAATCTAGTCTTCTCCACTTCATCGGACCTTCGACAAGGTCCCATTGTTTTCACCCGAAACAATTGATAATTTTCAGAAATTGGCATTGGAATCGCGGTTAGGGATTCCGATTATTTATGGTCTTGATGCTGTTCATGGTAATAATAATGTTTATGGTGCTACAATTTTTCCTCACAATGTTAATCTTGGTGCTACTAGGTTAGTTGATTGCTACTTTTTGAAAATTGGTGTTTCTAAATTTGTTGTTTGAGATGTGCAAATGAGTGAAAAAATGGGGAATTTGGTGCAGGGATGCTGATTTGGCTCATAGAATTGGGGCTGCAACTGCTTTGGAGGTTAGAGCTAGTGGAGCTCATTATGCGTTTGCTCCTTGCGTAGCTGTAAGTACTTAACAGAATTGCGCGAATACTTGATTGGACGGGATTGAAATTATTAGGCATTCTAAATTACCAACAGATGATGTAATGACCAATGAATGTATTGAGATTGAGCTTGTAGGCTATTCTTGTGGCAAACTGGTTTTGTAGCCATTGTGAAGTATTTAGGGTAAATATATCGGATAATGAAGAATTATACGGTGTAGTGCTATGCAAATGTTCTCGTAGTTTGTAATATATAATTCATAAGTTTGACATGCTGGTGTTCAAATTAACCAAAATTCTTCCATTGGGGCAGCAACTGTTTATCAGTAACCTCTTCACCCTAAAGATTAAAGAGTGATAAGTTGCACTCATGCAAATGTTCTCGTAGTATTTAAGTGGATAATTTTGGAGAAAGTGAAAATCTGATTAATATTCATTGCCAAAATGTTATGAGTGTTACAGTGGGGATACCGAAATTGTTAAAAAGTTGATTTTATTTGTGGCTGCTTTTGTACTTTGTTGCTTTTTACAAAATCTGAAGCTGTTCTTTTAAAGGTCTGCAGAGATCCAAGATGGGGGAGATGCTATGAGTGTTACAGTGAGGATACTGAAATTGTAAGGAAGATGACTTCCATTGTATCAGGGTTACAGGGGGATCCACCTGAGGGACACCCAAATGGCTACCCATTTCTAAAAGGAAGGTGGGGGAAAAAGTCAACTTTTTAACAAGTCCTCATATAATGTTAACCCAGTTTATAGTAATTTAGATTAATGTAAATCACTTTCTTATGGATCAATCATATACGTTTCTAAAACTCAATGATTGTAATTTTTTTTTTTTAATTTCTATCTTCCTTTTTACCGTGTGTCTGGTTCCAGAAATAATGTTATTGCTTGCGCTAAGCACTTCGTTGGTGATGGAGGAACACATAAAGGTATAAATGAGGGGAATACGATCTCTTCGTATGAAGATTTAGAGAGGATTCATATGGCACCCTATCTGGATTATATCTCTCAGGGAGTTTGCACTATCATGGCTTCCTATTCTAGCTGGAATGGTAGACAGCTACATGCTGATCGTTTTCTTTTCACAGAGATCCTTAAAGACAAGCTGGGATTTAAGGTATATTTTCATATTTGCATTGATTTATGTTGGCCTATTAAGAAAATACTTAACCATGGATATTGGATATTCATTTTTTCTGAAGTCCACCATATCTCCTTCTATCCCTTTAGTCAAACTATCAAGAAGTTGCTACCATATTATTACCACTATGAGTTTTGCTTACTCACTTTCATTATCCCCAATGTATGTGAAAATGACCAATCCTGTTTTTTCTTTCATCAGAATTGATTTGGAATCGTTTGCATATGTTTCACCTGAGAATCGATGTTCATGTCCTGGTTTATATTTCCGCTGCAGGGATTTGTAATTTCAGATTGGGAAGGCATTGATAGACTTTGTAAACCTCAAGGTTCAGACTTTCGTTTCTGCATTTTAGCTGCTGTTAAGGCAGGAGTTGACATGGTAAGGAGTTACAAAACACAAAATTGTAGATCTTGGGTTTTTTAAAATGTATCTTCCAACCACAAAGTGTATATGCAGGTAATGGTACCTTTTAAGTACGAAAAGTATCTAGAGGACTTGACCTATCTTGTGGAATCGAAAGAGATACCATTGTCTAGGATTGATGATGCTGTTGAACGGATCCTGAGGGTAAAATTTGTCGCAGGGCTTTTTGAGCACCCTTACACTGACCGGTCTCTGCTAGATACAGTTGGATGCAAGGTTGTATTTTTATTAACTCTTTTTTCTAGTATGTCTTTTATTATATGTAGTCTGAACATACCTTAATGTTGTTTTCACTAGGTTGCATTTTCTGATATGTTATTCCCCTGAAGACTTTCCTTTTGTCTCTTTTGCTAATTTTGAAGATTTAGATTGTATACCTATTAAATTTGTGCATATCTATCCTGTTCCTACCGTTTCTGCAGGTTGCAGAAACTCTTATAGGCTGTATTAGATGTCTCTCCTTTTCTAATTCTTCCTCCAAATTCTTACCCTTTTTGATGATGCAGAAATTTAAATTGGTAAATTTCACTGGTGAAACAGTGCTTTGCCATCTTCTGAACTATTTTTTTTAATACATTTTTGAGGAGGATCTCATAGCTCTCTGCAGTGCTGTCCTGGGTTTGTGATAGCCTGACAGGTGTCACTGGGCGTGGGAAATATCCCAAAGAGGTCTAGTTATATGGAAAGCATGATCCCGTAGTTGGTTGGAGGGCTATGGCCATGTGGTGTTCTTGCTTTCCCTGTAAGATGGTGCTAACTCTATCATACTAAGCATCCAAACTAACCTACTTATTTTGTTTCATAATAATAGTACTTAAAAGACTAGGCATTGGTGAAGAGAGTATTTGTATGTTTCTTATGTTTTGTCTGTCAATTAATGGTCTCTACTCCCCTCACAGTACTTTCTGTATTTCCTGGCTTCCTGGACTACTATTTTAAACTTTATTTCGGATGTTACCTTAAGTCTTAAGACCTTACTTACAAGTTGCAACCCCATAACAAGAAGAGTGTTATTGTTTTATATAAGAATCCGTCCCCATTCTGAAACCTTTGCTTATAGTTACCTGCTGGCATAGATATTGAACTAATCGCTTTGTTTTGTTTTAGTTGCATCGCGATCTAGCACGTGAAGCAGTACGGAAGTCTTTAGTGCTCCTGAAGAATGGGAAAGACCCTAGATTCCTTCCATTGGACAGGAATGCCAAAAAAATACTTGTTGCTGGAACACATGCTGACAATCTTGGATACCAATGTGGTGGGTGGACTATAACTTGGGATGGACTTGGTGGAAGAATTACAGTTGGTATGTATTTCTTGGGCAGTATGTTGCCCTGCGTCTTCTGTACCTGTGTTGCCACTCATGTTAGCTTATTAGATGCCTGCTTTGTTCTGTTGTTTATTTTCCCAGCGTTTAATTTGTACTGTTTGCATGTATAAAATTTCATGGTATTGTCCACTTGATATTATTGGATGTTAATATTGGTATCTCTTAACTGTATGATTTATGAAGCATTAATTCCAGAGATAAGGCTGATATTGTGGTACATCATTTATATTACAGGCACTACCATTTTGGACGCAATTAAAGAAGTCGTTGGGGATAACACTCAAGTTATTTTTGAAGAATTTCCATCACATGAAACCTTAGCAAGGGAAGATATTGATTTTGCCATAGTAGCTGCTGGTGAAGCTCCATATGCAGAATTCACAGGGGACAATTCGGTGCTTAATATTCCTTTGAATGGAGCAGATGTGATTAGTGCAGTTGCAGACAGAATTCCTACTCTTGTCATTCTGGTTTCTGGAAGGCCTTTAGTTTTAGAGCCATGGCTTTTGGACAAGATGGATGCTTTGGTTGCTGCTTTCTTGCCTGGAAGTGAAGGAGAAGGAGTAACTGATGTTCTTTTCGGAGATTTTGAATTTGAGGGTCTACTCCCAGTGACATGGTTTAAAAGTGTTAATCAACTTCCAATGACTGCTGGACAGAATTCATATGATCCTCTGTTCCCATTGGGCTATGGATTGAAAACCAACAAAGAAAAGCATGTAATTTCGTGATTCTGAGTATCAAGAATCACTGCAGGTGTTGTACTTTTGGATAAACAAGAAAGTATTTTGTGAACTAATAAGAGCTTTTGTTACTGGTTAATAATTTGTGTATTCTCCTTTGAATTTAACTCATTTTCTGGTCCGAAGCAGCACGATTTTGAAGTTGATTCTTTCTCGTCCATCAGTTTAAGCTCACAATTATTGTCTATGATTGTATGATGTATTGGCCAGTTAGAATGTGATCTGAATTGTCATTTTCCAGATTCAATCTGTCACAGAAAAAGGCTCATGAAGCCTATCATTGTTTGGTGCTCGACTAAAGTGGGCTTTCATCTTCTAAACAGTTTTGGTACGTCCTTTTCTCTGTCCTTTAGCTGTCTAAATGATGCCTTCATCATATTGTTTTGTATGTGAAGTCTATTCCCTCTTTCACATGTGTGATTTGTGAATATGGTGTGATGAAGTTTTTCATCTATGACATGGAGGACAATGAAACTAGTCCTTTGGCTTTTGTGTTCCTAGTTTAAGGAATTTTTTGTCTTGCAAATTGTGTCTAAATTATGTTTCTCTCATCAGTTTGTTGAGATAACTCGCACAGTAACTGCTAGTCTAAACTTCTGATTTTGTGCAAAATGTTGGTGAGCATGGTTTGAAATTACTTGTGAAATGAAGTCTTTTAACTTTTATTTGTACAAGTTGAGAAAAGAAGACTTGTATGAAGATAATGTGAGTTTTTTTACTATGCTTGAGTTGTATGCTCTGTGAATAGAACTGTTATCACGTATAGCACAGACCTGAGGTAGGCTTATGTGACTTCCCTCCCTCCTTAAGTTTGACAATGAAATCTGATATTGAAATTTTAGCTAGCCTTTTTTTTTTTTTTTTTTTTATCCTGGCCATTTTTTTTATTTTTTTTTTTTTTTTTTTACGTACTATATAACTATATTGCCCACCTACAGTAAGTGGGTTGCAATTTCTAAATTTGAAAGACAGCCTCCTTTAGGCCTCAACCATGTTAATCATTCTATATTTACTCTTGCACAATTCACATTTTTTGCTTTGACTCTATTTTTCTAATAATATATAAAATCAAATGTACTAATATTATGGGTTTGTCATTGTCTCATGTGTATTTTATATAATATTATAATATTAATTTTAAGTAACTAATACTTAGAAATATTTAGAGACTTCAATGATCAAAGTTGTACTTTAAGCAAATGTTAAAGTCAAAAGTGGAACCATTAAAAAAAACTGAGGGATTATTACTCTTAGCAAGCTAGTAAGAATGTAAGACATAAAAATTTCTTGGAAACAACCTTTATATTGGATATTTGTTGATTGAAGAGAAGAGTTAAATTTCGGTCTCATCATCGGATTGTAACAAATGCTTTTCTAGGTTATCATGTAAAGTGACAGCTGCTTGCGGAAGTGGTTCTACAACTGTTACATAAACACTGGTTAGAGGTTAGTCTGCATAAATTTGACTTTTACCATTTCTGCATCTAGGTGATAAATTCTGGATTGTTGTTTGAGGTAAGACAGACATTTGATTGCAGGTAAAAAGAATTATCAACTACTTTATATTCTTTGTTTAAGGGTGAGCAACTGACTTGTTAATAATGACTCATAAAGTTGGATTCTTGATAATTTTTTATTTTGCTGAAACCCACTCGTGTAATTAGCTTAAACTACATTATTAGTGAACAATAGTGGCAATTACATCATGGATGAATGCATGATCACGATAATAAAGAACCCTGTGTACGTAAAGCATAAAGCATTTTTCTTTGTCTCCCTTAACATAGTCAATATTTGAGCCCTAGAGTTGAGAGATGAGCCAATGACTGCTTTTGTTTTTGCTGTAAACAGGGTGTGCCGTACAGATTGCAAGAGATCGTATTTTTTTCCATGAATAATAAACTATGAAAAAGTAGTGAGTGACGTGGTAGTGGATTTGGATTTAGGGACTCCTAATACAGTAGGTGTTAGTAGAAAAGATTCCTTAGGAAATGGGAGATGTCAAATCTTATTATTTTGTCGGTGTATTCTGATCGTTTCATCCATAAAAAAACATAATATCTCTATTTTTATTTTATGCTATGAGTAGGTTGTTTAATCCATCCCGGGGGACGGATCACGGCTTTTATTCTCAAATCAGTCATATGTTAAGACAGTAAGACTGACTCTCTGTTACATAGATGTGATTTTAGTTTGGCTTCCTGTGAACTGATGCTACAGGTTAGATTTTATATGCTGGAGAGGTTTTGGGTAACCTTTTTTTTTTTTCACTTAGGTATGCTATCTTTGGTTTGGGTTTCTATGATTATTTGAATTAAATAGTTAAAAAGTGTGCAAAAGAAGAGGAAAAATGAAAAGTAATCAGCTGGAATCTCATTGAGTGCGCTGTGACAAAGCCAACCTCTCTCAAGTATCCAATGCCATGGTCCATTTCTTTCCTTTGAGCTCAATGTCTTTTCGCATTAATCTTGTGGATGTATATAGCTATTTAGTTTGAGGCTTACAGTTTGCTGAAGGTGAAGGGGCATTTGCACCGAGACACCGAGAATGGACGTGGATGCCGATATGGATATGATATAGACATGGGAAAATGGTAATTTGGAAAAATACTAATTATTTCTGAACGTAGTGGATACAGGACACATCACATTAGAGAGGTGCTTGTGCAATGTTCATGCATGACAATGCTTGTGCAGATATATTCAAATGAATTGTTGCTTGATGAAGTGTTGGAACTTGGAACATAACATATTAATAGCTGAATTGTCATTGAAGTTATACATGATGTTTCGTCAGTGTTCTCAGCATGCCATTAATTAGCATTACACATTTACACCTAGAACTTTAAGCTTTATCTTCGCAGAATTTATTAATGGAAACTTTTCAGTGTGGCTCAACATGGGATAGATATGCTCCTATTTTCTCAGATTAATTTGTTTCTTATTCACCTGAGTTTGGGAGATCCATTCGCTCTTTTTGACATTTCGGTGTTGCGTCATGCTAAGTGGGTAACCAATATTATTACTGATGAACAGATTTTTTTTTATTATTATTATTACTACTAGTATTTTTTTTATTGAAAAAAACTCAATGCTTGCTTAAAGAGTTTATCTGGGAAGAAAAATAAAAAATTATTGTGACTGAGATTTATGAACAGATTCCAAATCTGGGCTAATTCCCTGTGCTAGGATGTACCTTATTATTACAAGGGATACATTCTGCTTCAAAAATCATGACTTAGGCCCTTTCTCATACTTTACCCCTTTATTTTACTTTGGTTTATTTACTTCTGGCAAAGATTCTAAACTATTCCATTTAGAAGGCACTAATGTTAACATATGAATGGGTGGAACATAGCATCTGTCAAATGTATCAGCATCATAGATGCCCTAGCAAAATGGTTTAGCTCACTCTTCTCTAGTTCTTTAAAGGAAGTATAGCAAGTCGAGTTTGCTTGGTGCTGATCTTGTTTATCCATCTTATTGAAACAAGATTGTGTAAATAATGAGTAATCCATATAGACAATTGATATGAAACAAAATTGTATATGGGATTGTGGATTAACTGATTAATTATCTGGAAGATTTATCTGGAAAGATAACCAGTTGTTCTATAAAGCTCATGCAGTTAAACTTTTGGAATCTACCACTTCTGACTGAAATTTTTATGAAGAACACCTGACTTACTATCTAGCCCGATAAATATCACCTGCTTTTGTAACATGTCAAGCTGCAGACTAACTAAGCATATGCTTGTATATTAGAAAAATCTGAAGTCTCTGTTCTAAGCAACCAGTTTCCGTTTCCTTCCAGTATAATTATCACTAGCATCAGTTTGTTGTGCATTATGTTGCATGATTGATTCATTTGAGTTTTCTGCCAATTGATTTTTTCCGCTGCTAATTTGATTTTATTTTTGATCAATGATACTTTTTCTTACTACAAATTTAGCATATTTTTTGGAGTCTTTATTGAATATCCTTGTTGCAGTTTATAAAGAGCTAAATGCTGCTCATGGCATTATATCTGTAGTGGAATAGCCCTATGTGTCAGAAACAGAATTTTATTTGAGAGTGAGTACAAGGCAACAAATTTGCTCACCTTTGAAGACAAGATTAAGGTACCCGATGGTGGCTTTGGATGCAATAGCTTGGTTTGGTAGTTTTATGACTTTTCCCTGTTGGAACTTGCCTTCTTTTTGTAATAAATATTGTTTCCTGCAGTTTTGAACGCAGAGGACATATATGTGGATAAGTTAAAATGAAGTACAGTGTCAGTGGTCAGCACAATCTTACTCTCTAAAAGAAAAAAACAAGAGTAACTTCTATGCATGTTGTTATGAATGCCTGCTGATCAAGTTATCTATGCGGTGTCATAATAGGCTCATGGGCCGGTCATTCTCATAGCCATTGATCATATTTCCGTTGCTGTGGAACATTGTTGTTTTGGAGTAGAATAGTTGGTAAAGCATTTGACTGATTGTAGCTTTTGGGTTGAAATTTGTTATGACATTCTTTAGGGAATACAGGAGTGGCTTCACTTTTCTGTGGACTCACATCAAAATAAAAAGGCTTCACCACACAAAGCATCTCTCCTTCTCATTGAAGGTCTGTCCTCTAATCATCTTTATTTTGTTACCTTTACTAAAAGA
Organism: Chenopodium quinoa; assembly: GCF_001683475.1. NCBI lineage: Eukaryota > Viridiplantae > Streptophyta > Magnoliopsida > Caryophyllales > Amaranthaceae > Chenopodium > Chenopodium quinoa. The sequence continues at coordinate 730,751 of NW_018743669.1, read as the reverse complement.
TGCCTGTGAAATGATCTTTTATGCAATTGATGCGTTTCACTTTGTTTAATATGATGTCATGAAAGTCCCTCATTTGTTGATTATATGGAATACTGCATCTGCTAATCATGATATTTTCTTTTTCTTTTTTCTGCTGCTTTGTAACTGAACCTTTTTCGATTTTGAATATAGTTGAAAGAGTCATTAGGATCAAATTTGTCTGCTTTGGGATATCTGACTAAGCAAAAATGTACCACTGGGTTCTTTCCTTCTTATTCATTGTGGTCTAATCTGACAGTGTCAATATAGAGTGTAATGGAAGATTTTGGTTGTACAATTTAGGTTTTTGACTGATCGTTTAAGCCCATAGTTAGCAGGCAGAGCAGTAAAGTTCTTTATGTATTGGATTTACTTTACTGCCATGCTAAATTTTCTTTACCTTCTGATGTGAGTTTTATCTGACCCTTAAAGAATCAAATAAGGAGTAAGAAATACTCTAAGAATAGAGAAGCTAGGAAAAGATAATTCCAGAAGTTCAAATATGCTGATATTTACACATGTGGCTGACAGTTATTTCTAAAATTCAACATTGTGAGAATAAAGTGGCCAAGGTGCTTTTGAGTGCAAGGATGCTTCTTTTGAAAAGGAATGGTAAGTTTTGTCACTTAGTTGCGCCTGTTAATTCGATTGATTTAGTGTTGGGAGCTGAATAATCTACCATGACTCCATGAGACTATGAGAGTGACCAAAAGTTCTCAGACCCTGAATGTCGTTCACTTGCCATAGTGGTCAGTTTAATAATATTAGATATTCCAAACTGACACGTAATAAACAAAGAAGCAGAAGGTGATATGAAAACTAGTTAAATTAAAAAAAAAAAAATGAAAGGAGAGAATTAGGGGGGAAATTTTGTGATAGTCGATTACTGCTCATGACTCAAAGATAGAATCACACGGGTCAAGTGGGAATTCTAGCATGAGAAATCAGCAAATCTTACTGTTGTAAGTGGAAATGTGTGGGTGAAGGTTTATTCTTAACATTTTTATTTTTATATTTATTTTTCTTTTTGCCTTTTACTTTTTATTAATGTTTGGAGAAGATAAAGTTACTAATTTGAAAGGTTCTGCTGATAAGTTCAGGGCCACTGGAACCAGAAGAATCTGTTGCAATTCATCTCAACTGATTCGTTATTGTAAGATGACCCATAAAAAGCAACAAATCAAATCATAAGTCAAATTCTTGTGTATAAGGCATAAAATGTGCGTGTACAGAAGAGTGCATAATTGATCCAACCCCCTTCAGTCTATAACAAGAATTATTGCTTCAAACAAAGCCAATAATGCTTGGTATTAGTGGAATCTCTAGCTAGTCAAGTTGGCAAATTGTTGTGAAAAATGAAATCTTCCTGAGGAAGGTAATGCTTTAGTTAACATTTGAGGTCCCTATTGAACTTCGCTGTTCTAAACTTAGTTTATTTGACAAAAAACTCGTATTGAGAGGAGATAACCAGGTTAAAGACTTAGGCCTTGCTAAGTAAATGGCTTTTCGACCATCCCCTTTGATTGGCTTTTCGCTAAGTGAACCAGCCAGCAGTCGGTTGACTGCAAACGGTCCATATTCTTGAGGCTTAAGAATTTGGCAAAATTAGAGATTTAGAGTGCCTATGAAGTTTTAGAAAACAATGATAGTAACTGATTAAGAAAAAGGCAGAGTAACCTTTTTCCATATAATGAAAATCTGTTATTAGCTTTTGCTTCCTTGAACTATGTCAGAATCTAAGCCTCAGATTTAAAGAACTGGACCACACTTAAAGAAAGATTAATTAAGTGGGTACTATACATTATACTATCACTAATCATGATGTGATTCCATAATCTAAGAAAAAAAGACAGCAGTCGCGTGCTAATACAATAGTCTTAGAGGAAGTATAGTACATGACATTGGTCTAAAGAATTAGGTGAAAAATATAAAACATTATATGCAATGTTTATCTAAGTGAATCTTAAATGTCTTTCGCATATGCTTTTCGAAGGTTAATTATAGTTAAAATCTATGCCTTTACCATTGAAAGTAACCCACTAATCCCTTCTCTCTTCTTTCAGAAAGGGATCTCCTGGGAAAAGATCTTGGTTGAAAGATTTGGAAAAGATTTAGGAAGGGTGGGGGCTGGGAAGGAAATGAAGCATATTGTGCTTTATATAGTGGAATGTGGACTCGGCTATGAACTTAATTCTAGGTCAAATTACCCAGTCAAGTAGTCCATTTTGGGGTGATGAATAGCTTGGCTCAAAAATAGTAAATGATTCTAAAGGGCTGAGAAAGGAAAGCATGAACTAGAATGAAGACAATGTGTTATGGAATAGTACCAAAAAAGTGCTCTCTGACTCGGCCAATTTTGAGAAAGCCTATCTAATGAACTTTAAGGTTAGCCAACTTTGGAATTAAGCTTGTAATTGCAGATAGTAAACACTAGCATATTCAAGGTTTATACGACGACATACCCTAAGCTAATTGATCATTTAGTCATGGGAAGTTGTTTTGAGTTTTACTTGAACATTTGAGGATTGAGAAATTTTTGGGATTGTTTTAGGTCCTGTTCTTAGGTATGATATATGGATTATGAATTTGTGCGTGTCGTTTGAAGGTTACATCTTACTGAAGAGGGTAAGAAGCTTGAAGATGCTTTCATTGTCCTATTGACAATCTAAGAAAAAACTTTTCTGGTTTGTAGTTTCTTCAGCATTTTAGACAGCAAATGAAAATTACACACACAGTTCATGTCAGAAACCAAAAAATAATTGACCTGTCGTCAAATGTTGCTTCAATTATTATGATACATGAATTATATGTTTCCTATCAATAATATACAGTTCTCTAAGAACATACTCATGATTGGATATTCTTATCATATTCAAGGCCGTACTTTGCTCCTTTCTTCATCAAATCTTGTACTTGTTTACCTAAAAACAAAGCATATGCTGATCTCTGATGAGTATCTTCCTTAAGTTTCTTAATAGTTGCCACTATCTGTTGATGCTGTGCTTAGCTAGACTGGGATTTGGACAAAGAAATGTTCTACTTAACTAACTAGTTAGGTAACTAACAAAGTAACGAGAGACAAGTGTCCAAAGTACCCTTACTGAGTAAACCGCAGTGAGGGTACTATCGACTTTTTTCCTCCAAGGCCAGTAACCGGAGTGTCGGATAAATCGGGATTATTTTCTGCTAAGAGAAAAAAGAAAATGTTCTAACAATCAGAATATCATAATAAAGTTAATAATTAATTGAAACTATACAAGGGAAAATTCCATTTGGAATAAAAATCATTAGAATTAGCTCTACAAAATCCAACATTTTCCATATTCTAAGCCAAATTATAATCTTTTGCGTCTCTTTCACTTATAATTTGAATATCATGGACTAATAATATTCACATAGACAATACCATGCAGAGAGACAAAAACACAGCTATCTTCTAGAAAACATAAAAATTAAGAAACCCCAAAAACAAAGATGCAAACAGTACAAACTACTAAGATTAAGACAACATCCTTGTTAATAACACTAATTAAACTCCCATGTCATCCATGAGGATAGTGCTGTGTTGGTTGAATCTGGAAACCCATGCTTTGAGCTCCTACATAATTTTCTAGATAATCACCCCTCTGCAAATTCTGCCCTTGCACTTTTAACCCATATGAGCCAACACCATAGGGTGCCATGTACAAGTTACCCTGCATCGAATCGAAAGCAATGGCTGTTCCGTTGTTTGATTGATCCCACTGGAAATGTGTTTTAGGCATCGTGATCGAATTCGCCTGCTGTTGGGTTTGCACTGTTATTGTGGACTGCTCTGGTGAATTAGACCTCTTGCTGTTATTATCTGGTGAAAGAGCTTCATTTTCTAGATTAACAGTTGTTATATCATGAATACTAGCTCTTCTCTTGTCTTTCCCTCCTGATAACTGCCTTATGAAGTATTTTTGTGCATGGCTAGCTACTTGGGTTGGAGTCCTTGTTACCACAAAATTCCTTGAAATGTTTCTCCAATCTCCTTTCCCATATTTCTTCAACCCCATTAAGAACAACCTATTAAAAAATATCACATAATTTTAGAATTCATATCAAATTATTGTAGACCAACAAAAGATCAAAAAGTCAAAACAAACAATAACCCTTTATTATCAAGGATAGTGCAAAATTTCAAACTAACCAAATACCTTTCTCTTTTGAATATTTAATCAAAAAGCTCGGATATTTACACCGAGAAATTAAAGTTAAACCCCCTACTAATCAAAGAATTATTCAACATAAACCCAAATTACCTAGTACTTAACAAAAATTAGCACATTGAAGTCAATAGAAACTTACTTATGCTCTTCTTCAGTCCATGGAACCCCCTTCTTCCTCTCTTGATCCGGGGGCCGAGCGCCGGGCGGCCCCCGCTTGCCACCAGGGCTATAAGTATGCTTGTAAGCATCATAACCATTGTGATTAACCCATTCTAAGGTGAAAGCTGAGGCAGCATCAATATCATAACCAGGAATTGGGACTAAACCAGCTTCAATATTACTAACATCATCTTCTAATTCCTTGTATTGTTTGATCACATCACCAACTGTTTTACCAGGAAGCATAGCTGCCACTTTTTGCCAACGATCTGGAGTGTCTTTATCATAAACTGCAAGAGCATTCTCAAATATCTTGTTTTCTGCTTGTGTCCAACTTGTGCTCCTACTTTCATCAATCAACCAGCTTGCAGATGATAGGTATGATGATAAAACTTCCATCTCCCACTTCATCAAATTAGCACAAAAATTGGACTTACCCCACTTTTAATTTACTCTATTTTTTATGAAATTTTTGTTGGGGTGTTTTTTTGACAAAAAATTTATTTCTTGGGGGTTGTCAAAGAGACAGTTTTGACTTCATTTCTTGAGTAAAAATGAGGTGGAGAGACAGAGAAAGAAAGAGAAAAATGTAGAGGTTGAGATTTTACAATGCCAATTTTAGAGAATTAAAGAAAGAGAGAGCAGGAGCATTAGAAAGGAATCAGAATACTCCCACCTCTTTTCTTTTTTTCTGTTTTTTTTTTTTTTTTTTACTCTTGCATAATATGCCTACCCCCTCTTGAGGAATCTAGAAAAAGACCCACCTATGCCAATATCAGAGAAAATCTATCAAAAATATCCCAAACATGGGAAATTTTTATTTTTATATTTTTATTAAATCAAAATAAAAATCTTGGGTAGAAACAGAATTTGAGGGTGTTTGAACTAATTAGTCAACTAATCATCCCAGAAAAAAACTAATCATGAGAATGATTTTTTTTTTTTCTTTCTGAATTGCAAGACAGAAGCTTGAGCTAATAATAATAGTAGAAGGTGGAAATCTAACAAGTGATAGTTTCACTTCAAGCTGCTAAAACCCAGATCAGGAAAGTTCAGAAAAACAGAGGAGTTAATTTTGTGAAGAAAATAGAAGGTTTCAAAAAAAGGGGGTTTCAGAAGAGCTGAAAATGGAAAGACCCAAGTGAGGAAACAGAGTGATTGTGGAAGCAGAGGAATTTGTAGGAGTGAGAAAATTCAGAAAAATCAACACAAAAATTAGAAAAAAAGGAGGAGAAAGAGAAAGATCTGTTCTTTCTTCTTTTTTCTTTTTCCTTTTTTTCCCTTCTTTTTTTCTTTTTAATTTTTTCTTGAGGTTTGAGCAGCAAAGTAAAGAGAAGGCACAGAGGAGGGAAAGTAATAAAGGGCCAAAAACGTAAAAAAGCAAAGGTAGCGAGGTTCAAGGAATGAATCTAAATTTTAGCACATCTATGCACAAAGAAAGAGGAGGGAAAAAATGAAAAAAAAAAAAAGGGAAAATAAAATAGAAATAAAAGAAAGGGGAGATCTTTCAGAGACAAGGCAGAGCAGAGACAGAGCTGGAGAGAGAAAACTGAGCAAAGGGTATTGAAGGTGGTGGGTTGTGATTGGGTAATATGGTGTTTGTGGATACTGCAACTAAAATTGAAAAAGTTCATGCTTTTTTTTTATTAATTTCTTTAAATAAATGCTTAATTTTGTTTACCATGGTTTTATTATGTCCCCTCTATATGTATTTTTTCCTTTTTTTTAATACCGAGTAATATTATTCACACACTCTACCCTTGTAAAGAAATATTACCTCCGATTTTTATTATTTGCAACTTTGAAATATTTTGTATCTCACAAATAATACCACACAGTTGCAAATAATAAAAATCGGAGGTAGTTTAACCATTGTTATGAAATGAAAGTTGTTATGCTCTCTTCATCTTAATTTTTCTACTCTTTTATCGTAGCATCAAATATTCAAATACGGTGGAGAAAAGAGGAGGAAGAGGAACTACTCATGTGAAATCGTGAAATACTTTCAAATGGCTTTATGTATACTTGTAGTACTCCATAGTAAATATGTCTCAAAAGGTGGGGCAAAAGTTGATAAAGATAGTGAAAAATAGAGGGTAATGATATATGAATGATAAGCATTTAATAAAAATTCTAGATTGATAAATGATACGGGTATAAATTAGTAATGTATTACAAAATCACGCATTAGTTGATGTACTTGAAGTGATTTCATCTTATTGTTTTCATTTTATGCTGATAAGGTGTATAAATTTATAATTGATCTTTTGAAATCTAAATTAATTCTCCTTATTGCAACCTGTAAACTTTTGGAAACTTTTGTAAAATTATACTCTATTTATATCTTCAAAATATAAAGTTTTACAAATAAATACTTGAAATAAAATATCAAGAGTTCTAATCTATGGCATACATTTAGTATTTTTTTTTTTTTTCGTTGAACCATTGTATAAACTTTCATGAAATATCTATTTTCATGTCGACATTAATTTTTTGGGATAAGAAAATACTACTCAATGTTTAATTAGGCATTAAAATAAGGAGAAAAAAGCTTAAGTTGACACCTCATAATGGATGATGGCTACTCCACCTTCCTACCTTGGCTACCACCAGTCAATTACAGACTCGTTTTGCCAAGCTATCATTAGGGTGTCTAAGTGTCAACTCAATTTTCATTTACCTTAATTTAATCAAATTTTTTAAATTTGTAGAAAAGACTTGCTTCTTTTCATAACTCCCAACTTTTTGTACTGTCACCAACTTAATTAGCTTTAAACTAATACATGTTCTTTTCAATATGGAAATAGGAAATTAGACAATTAGTAGTTTCATTATTTTTGTCATGTTCAACAAATCTAAATTCAATTTGACTTAAAAGAAACTACTGGATTAATGACAAAAAAGAAATTAGTAGCAATGTAACTTTGTTAACCCCATAGATCCCAATAACAATTATTAAGACATAAATTTAAGTTACTCTTGCATTGCATGTTTTATTTTTCCTACTGCATTCAAAATATACTGACATGCACGGATTATATTTATTATTATGCTTTTTTTTTCCAAAATAATATATCTTGTGTATTAGCATTGGTGTGTTCTAACAACTAAATAGTAAACACGTGTTTACAGTTTCTAAAGAATTGAGGTAATGTGTACTTGCATAGATGTCCATATAATACCATTATAGCAAAGGGACATATCACATCTTAATAATAGAATAATATCCTATAAATAATATGGAGAAATAAATTAAATTTCCTTTTTTTGTAAATTAGCACGATTATTACATTTCTTCATATGCTACTAATTGTAAATTTTCTTAGTTGTTTCGAATACACATTCAAAATTAGGCATATCCAAAGTTATTATTTGTAAATGGCCCTACATACAAGATGGAAAATTATTTTTCTAAAGGAGTAATAAACGTATAGTTGAAATTTAATAGTGCTAATTATCTATATTGCATTTTAATAACAAGGTTTAATAAGAGATTTAAGAAGATATCTGAATGTTGACCTTACCCAAATCTCGTCAAGAAGTCAACATACTATTGCTTCTAATATTAAATGGAATGAAGTACAGCTCACATAATTTGGGGATTCAAGCTTTATTATCAATTATTTCTGTATGTACTATACACAAGTACACAACCATTAATACTGGAGGTTTTTTTTTTTTTAAATTATTTTTAAGACAGACTGACTAAAAGATAATTTATGTTGAAAAATTACCATTCGATACTTTACTTCGAAACACATAATATATTTGTACGGATGATCATTTATTTAATTTCTGATGTTTATGATTAGAATATATTTCTAGCTGCTATTCTCAACTTTATTGTGTAGTACGGAACACTTGTAATTAGTTTTTTTGAAAAAATAATTTCAATGAATCTACTACTTAGCAAAAAAGAAAAAAAAGTTAAACCAATAACCAACGTTTTAGTAAAAAATTGAAATTAAATAAGTCAAACTAATACGAAGTATATACGTAACATAGTATTAAGATGGAATATGGCCATGATGTGTGATACTTAAAATTGAACAATAACATTTTCTAGCAACAATCAGTATACCCTATCTATTTCTCGTCGATTAAAAATGTTTATTAGTCATTTTCAAAGAAATTCTAGTATTGACTTATGATAGTATGTTATCAATTGATTTTCTAATTAATCTCCATAACTATTTGGAAAATGTCAAGAAAATTATAAAAATTATATTTCTTTTCCTGTTTATATGTAAATTTAAGATAGATAACACATTTGAAGATAATGAGTTTATTATATAATTAGTTTTTGGCAAACTATTGTGTATTGGTACTTCACATTGAATAGTTGTTTTTGTTGCACTTTCTATGGTTAACATATTTTATCTATCTATTTCAAGAGGAAATGTTTCCCCAATAGTCAACCAAAAAGGTAGAGGTAAAGCAAAATACGTAGTAGTTTGGAATATGTATACCAGTAGTTTGTATTTTTGTTAATTGTGTCCTTTTCTCCTTAAAAATATAGTCCGATAATAATAATATTTAGTTGAAATCAATTGTAAGCAGTAACAAATAGGTTTTCATAAATAAACATATTTTTTTTTAAAAAAAAAAGTTTCAATAAGTGAGTAGACCACTTTTAATTAGTAACCATAAAGAATGATTATCGTGATGAATTCCATAGTAAAATAATGGCTTGATTACGACGTATTGGATATCAACTCAAATAGTAAAATTAAGTTTTAGTTGGTAAATATATTACGTTTTCTCAAAAAAAAAAAAAAAAAAAAAAAAAAAAAAAAAAAAAAAGAAAGAAAGAAAAAGGTTTTAGTTGGTAAATATGGTTTTGATCGAGTTTAAATACTATAAATTAGGAGAAAAGAATGTCAGGCTTATAAAACTCTATCTAATGGATAAATAGAAGAAAAAAATAATAATGGATAAATAAAAATAATAATTTTATAAACATCCATTTTGTCAAATGTAAAGTTTAGTTTACTAGTAAGAAATTGATAAACAAATTAACATGATTTAAGAAATGTGAGTTTTAATCACTTGAATTTCACAAATCTGAATCTACTAAGTTTTATTTTGAACTTTATTTTTCTAAGCTTTAAAGAGATAAATGAACTATTTTTCTCATTTTTTGAACTTTTACTCGCTTTTTATTTCAGTATAAATAACATACGAGTATCTTTGTTTATGTAGTACAAAGTACATAGTTTCTTCTCTCGCTTTTAGAAAACATTTTACTTTGCATATATGTATTGAAATCAAAGCAATAACGTGACAACTATTTTCGAACAAATGATGTGACATGATATGTTGTGATGTTGATGTATGAGTACTTTATCAAAGGGAGTACTAGCAATTTGAGAGAGAAGTTATTAAAACAGAGAATTTGGTGTAAAAGAACAGTAAAAATTTTGGACAACCAACAATTTTAGGATAGTTGGTGAGGGACCCACACGTTCTGAAATTATAAGTAGAGTAGTCGTATAATTAAACACTTAGCACTACTCTAATTTGCTAGGGTACCCTTTCGAGTACGATGAGGACACTTGGTGATGGGTTATTGGGTCAGGTTGTGGCAATTTTTATTTTTATTTATATTTTTATATTTTAGATTTTATTTTTGTGAAAAAAAGTGGCTGAATTATTAATAATTCGTCCAAAGCAGATGGAGCCAATCATTCAAGTTGGCCAAGTAGTCGTTGCCACATCATGCTGCCTTGATCATCAACGACAACCTTACTCTTAATTTTGATTAACATATTTGTTCTTTTTACTAAAAGATTAACAACCAAAGTTCACATTAATCCACGTTAGGGTGAGAGCATACAAAGGTGAGTAGGTGTAAGAAAAATGAAAACAACAAAGTATAAGGAAATGGTGAGAATAAGTAAATATTGTGAACTAAACTTACTGTAACTGAACTGAAAAATAATTTGAATAGAACAAGCCCTAAGTCCAAGGTTTCATTTGTATTAGCTTAGCTTTCTATCACACCCAATAAAAGGAAATGTGATTGTGTGGTTGTATTGCCGAGTAATAAACATTTATGTTAAAGTAGAGAAAAATGTAGAGAAAGAAAATTAAAACCTGAATCTTCTTAATTGCGGATAAGAAACAAATTAATTTGATGAACACACCAAGATCGGAAAAAAAATCTCTAGAATTTTAGAGAGGTTGTACGTAATACGGAGTACCATGTTAAAGTAGAGAAAGTTATGGAGAAAACGATTTCACCTTTGTATTGATATTCCTCACATATATGTACAATACAATATATACCCAATTTGCCTAAAACTCCTACCAAAATAAACTTGACAAATATACAATATTAACGAACATATATAAACCAAACTGACTGTAATAATTCACATGATAAGAAAAAAAAATGCTAACATTACATTTTCAGTTTTTGGATAATAAATCTGATTACATTTGAAATCTGTCGTAACTATTATGTCATCAACACGCGATGAGAATTGATAAAAGCTATTTAATTATTTTGTACTCCGTATTAATTTGAACAATTCATACGGATATAGACATATACAGTGAAAGTGGATATATTTATTAAAATTGACTATGCAACAACCCTCCACAAAATTTTCCTCCAAGATGTGACTAATGACTAGGTTTTCCCTGGTATAGTTATATATATTTAGGAGCAAAGTATGCATGCAAATTATATTAGCCATAAACTAGATGATTAATTGACTAAATTCTCAATCATTTCACCTGATAAACTTAATATCTAAACATATTCTAAATAACCTGCATTCATTGGACATTGGTTGATAATCTTGGTATGATATTATGATATTTTAAGTTTATATACTTGTATATAGCTGTAGAATGAAATTGATAGTCATAGTATGAACTTAATTCTTATTAAAAAAATAATATTTTCTCTTATTGTGAAAATAAGAATGCTTGAAATAATAATTATTACTACCTTCTTGCTAATATAATGTTAGTTCACAATTATTTTATTTCTTAATATTTAAAGAAATCAATGTGTTTAGTGTGCAGTTGACCGCACCATATGTGACCACTTGTAAACGTACAAAATAATCCCTATAACATTTAATGAGTAACCCCTGCAATTCTGACCGAGTAACCCTTATAACACTGACCGGGTAACTCTAGTAACACTAATCTGACAGAGTAATCCCTAAAATACTAACGAAGTAATCCTCATTATGGTTGGCCACACAGTATGACTAAACACATATAAAAGTTGAAAATACTAATTGTATTTTTTTTAAAATGTTTATCTTAAATTTTAGGTAAAAATTACTCATGACGAGTAAAATGAGACAGATGGAGTAATGGTAACCGTTAACCAATACAAAAAGAAAGGTGACCACAAAATTACTAGTTATAGGGCTAGTGATGTGACCAACTACCCTGATTGTAGTGTAAATTGTACACGGTCCTTTAGCTTATGCACCATTTTCATTCTTTCTCTTTAAAAACTCAAATTTCTTTGTGTATGCCCATTGCTACTCGACACGTCTAGCGGTCGACCCCTCCATCAAACAACCCTTCTTTGTCATACTCAATTGCCAAGGAACCAAATTCTTGTACCTCTTTTAACCCTTTTGTCACGTCACCAAATCTTATTTTATGTAACCAATTAGGGTTTGATTCTTTCTCATTTCTATTTTCTCGACAAAATAATTTTAGATATGACAAATTACTGAAGATAATACTTGCGTTAAAGTTTATTCAAAGTACATGCATATATAATTTATTTTGACTTTTACAATTTATGATTTCATGTATACTAATTTTTACCATATTATATTATTAACACGTATAAATAAACGTCTTTAATTAATCATGTAAAACAGAAGTTCAATTTATATATTCAATTTTATTATTTTTTTTAATGATTCTTCTAATTACAGACGAGTAAATTCTGGTACTCCATGCATAAAAATATAAAATAAAATGCCAAGTGTTATCTCATTGTATTAATTTACTCTAGCTATATCAATTTATTTATTTTTTGTATAATTTTACCAATGCTCATCAGCTAAACATACAATTATCAAGACAATACATTGAAGACTATGAAAAGCAAATATACAGTGAAAGCATATAAGTATATAATTTAATTATTACTACTATTGATTAAAGTTTTACATTGACAAACACAAAAAATGGTAGATGTATAGAGAAAACAGAGCATGTTAAGTCTGAAAAAAATAAAAAATAAAAAAATCTAGCCAAGCAAGTTCAAACATGTCAATTAAGAATAACTTCCTTTACTTTTTTTCTCTTCAACGCCAAATAACTAAAACCCTTTGTTGTACAAGTTTCGTACGTGATAATATTACACCATTATTATTGATGTAATTTAAGCATTGTACGATAAAAGTTTGTTTGCTATGAATCTGTGATGCTATTTCATTGTAAATTTGCAATTTTCTAATCTAATCCATCAAAATTAGAAGTTTCTTGTCTTACAATTGTAAGAATTTGTTATGAAGAGTAAGAGAGCAGTTAATTATGGACGCGTATCACCTTTTTATTTTTATTTTTTTTTCTCATTATACTTGAAAGAAAAAAAATAAAAGGTAAAGGAAATTATTATTTAATTATAGGTCTTCTCAATTTCAAATCAATATACAATTATACATACAACATATACCTAATCTTCACAAGACTCATCACACAATAAACTTGTTCACAATAACTCACATAATTGAATCTTTTTTTTTTCTTCTTTCTTGAACGATCTTGTAAGGTTTATAGTCCTCTTTTTGTTTAATAACCTTACAAGAAAATTAGGAATGACTTAATAAAATACGAGTACTTAAGTTTTAAGGGATTACTTCATTGAATACGTGTATATTAATCGAAAGTGAACAGATGTCACATTTGACAAATAAATTGAAGTAGTGAGAAAATGAATAATTACGACATGTCGACAAGTAAATTGAAACATCAAATAATAAAAATTAGTGGAAGTAAATCCAAATTTGAATACTTTAGTTATTGGAAGCAAGCTGCTCCACTTTACATTTATTTGCACAAGCATAATAATAAGCTTGAGACTCACTCACATAGGACACTTTGATTAGGTAGAAAAGGTTTAATTAATTAATAATTTATTAATTAATTAATAGCTAGCTCGCTAACTAACCCGTTGGGCCCATTTTGAGGCCCATCTTTCTATTTATGTCTATGCTCACGAGTTAAGGGATCAATCAATTTTCCATTTTTGGAAAGGACACTAAATAGTAGGGGCATGTTTAAGAGTTTAAGCAACTAATCTTGGTTTCTTCTAATTAGATTAATTGACAGAGGGCTTAATTATTAAGGCCCCACCATACCAATACTAAAATCAACCAATCAATCAATTTTTTTTTAAACAATATTATTTTTATTATATTATTTTATTAATAAAATTTTATTATAATTCTAAAATAATTACACAAAATTAGTGAGAAGCGGAGAAACAATATGAGCCTCCATTATTATTATTATTAAATTTAAAAATTATAATTAAAATTTGAAAAGGGCGATTTTTTTTTTTTTTATTTTTTTTTTTTTTGAGGAAAGAAAAGGGAGAATTGTTGGGTTGTCCATATCACTGTCCTCTCATTAATTTAATAGAATTAAGCAGAATTGTTGCTGGTGGCTTATTAGTTGACCACTTTTATGGTATTTAAATACTATAAGCGTGAGTGAAAGTCTGAACTTAGCATTATAACTTTCGATTTCATAGTATAAATTGGTGAACTGTTAAACATCGCCCGCAAATTCCTACATAAAGCCCACAAAATAAGAGTGAAATTACACTTTTGCCCTCATACTAAAAAACACACAATTTCTCTCTCTACTCTCTACTTCCACTTTCTCTCTCTAAATTATTTCCAGAGCTATGTCGAGGCGGCCCGGCAAGGAAGTGGCGGCACCGGCGGTGGGCGGAAGGCGGTTTGCCGGCCAGAAGGTAATTTTTTTAATTTTTATAATTTTTTTTTTAAAAAAAAAACCTCCGGCGACGGTGGGGCGCCAAGGCGAGACGCCACCACCACGGAGGAAGCGCCTAGGCAAGACGCCCATACGGTGGTGGCGGCGCCTAGCCCAGACGCCACTACCACGGCGGCGGCGCAGAGGCTAGGCGCCATGGCCGTGGTATTGGCGTCTGGGCTAGGCGCCGCCACCACCGTACGGGCGTCTTGCCTAGGCGCCTCCTTCCTTTTTATTTTTTTTAATTTTTTTTTTGTTTTTTTTTAATTTTAAATTTTATTTTCGAATTTTTTTTTTTTTTTTTTTTAAAAAATTTGTTTTTCTTTTTTTTAAATTGTATGTTCCCTTTTTTTTTTATCTTTTTTTTTTAAATTTTGTTTTTTTATTTGTTTTAATTTTATGTTTTATTTTTTTTTAAAAAAAAAAAATTGTATCTGATTTTAATTTTTAATTTTATGTTCCTATGTATTTTTTTTTTTTTTTGAATTATATTTTTGTATGTAAAAAAATTATAAGTTCCCTTTTTTTTTTATAAATTTTCTTTAAAATTTTGATGTTCTTCTTTTTTTAAGTTTTTGCAATTTTAAATTTTTTAAGTTTTGTTAGTTTTTTGTTTTTGGTTTTTTCTTTGCATTTTTGATTTTTTGTTTTTGTTTATGTTTTTCATTTTTTAGTTTGTTGTTTATATTTTTTGTTTTTGGTTATATATTTTGTTTTTGGTATATTGTTTTGTTCATATTTATATTTTGTTTTTATGTTTATATGTATATTGTCTTGTATATATTTATATTTTTTATGTTTATAATTTTATTTCCGTGACTTGTTTATTTGCTTTTGTGTTTATTTTCGACTTTTTTTAATTTGTTTTCGTTATTATGTTTCGTTATTTACTTGGATTTAGGCATCGCAATTTAGACCTGGTGCGGGGAAGAGTATTGACGTCGTGAGGAGTACGATCTACTCAATGGAGAGCTCGGGGCCCAGACACGTTAGATCCCGTGGTATTTCGGCCTCGGCCCGCAGAGAACGGGTGCACTGTTCTGCGGACGATCAAGATGATGATGATGATGAGGAGGAGGAGGAGGAGGAGGTCGAGGAGGAGGAGGTCGAGGACGAGGATGATGCAGATGAGGATGTCGACGATCAGAGTGGACCATATGATGATTACGGTCCATTCAGTCAGAGGCTTGATGATACGTATGAGACGCATAGGGTAGATGTGCGTAAGGGTCGAGATGGTAGGTTTGTTAGTAGATCTGGCACATCATCTGCGTCCACTGTGTCTGCGGGTAGCAGAAAACGGTCGAGGGCCGTTAATGATTCTTGGATGGTGAGGGGTGAGGTGGCCGGGGGACCTATAGACGGGAGTGTGATTCCTAGCTTTTTAGGACACATCGCTACCCGTATTTGGGAGGACCAGGAGAGGGCTTTGGATACAGGCATTTTGAAATGCCAAACCCGGGAAAAGACTTGTAGGTTTTTGTGTAGCTGGGCTGATGCTTGGCCGGAGGAGAGCGAGATGGTCGGGCGATTGAGGGCCACTAGAGTGAGTCACCTTCCTGCCACCATGCACGACAGGATTGACTGGACGCTGATCACGGCTTTCGTTGAGCGATGGCAGCCGGATACGAACTCGTTCCACCTTCCGTTCGGTGAGATGACGATCATGTTGCATGACGTCGAGGCCATCCTTGGGATTCCCGTGGAGGGAAACCGAGCATCTGTCGTCACTGATGCGGATCAGGCAGATTTACTAGCGGAGCTGTTGGCGGTGGATAGGGCTGCGCTGTACACATCGGCACTTGGTGTGTGGGATCACGGCGGCGTTAAGATCGCAGCCGTCTTGCAGCGATGTTTGCACCCTACGGCACGTAGGACGCAGGACACACAGCTGGCTGCATATGTTTTTCTTCTTCTCGGGTGTACCTTGTTTCCGGATAAGAGCGGGAACAAGCTCAGGCCACGCGACATAGTTGACGCGTGTGAGCCCGACAGAGTAGGCCAGTTTTCTTGGGGGTCGGCTACGCTGGCGTATCTGTATCGCCAGTTAGGATTCTCGAGCCGGGCTGATGCAGCAGGTATCACTGGATGTCTGACGTTGTTACAGACCTGGATATACGAGTATTTTCCTGCGTTTCGACCACACCGCGACCCGGTTCCCATTGGTGATGGCCAGCCACGTGCCTGTGCGTGGAGTCCGCGTGTCGAGAAGAAGTCCGTTGACCGCCTGCGCTCCATACGGTTATCGCTTGACAGGATGTCCCCCTTAGAGGTACAGTGATTAAATTATTTCTACTTTTACAATCTGATGCTTTATTTTATGACTGTTACTGATTTTAAATAATGTGCAGGTGAACTGGATGCCTTTCGGCCAGAACCCTAGTAATAGGGTACCCAGGACCCTCTACACTGGACTGATTCAGTATCGCGAGATCGTAGAGGCGTACATGCCGCAGCGCTGTCTTCGCCAGCTTGGATTTGTCCAAGTTGTCCCACCTCCACCGGCATGGCCCAGTAAGGCGGTACGATCTGCGTCGTCGAAGGAGTACGTCGTCCAATGACCGTCAAACATGATATCCATGTGGGAGCAGTTTCCGATGGTTGCCCGCCTATGGACGGCGGAGCTGCAGCGGCCGCCAAGTGGGGTGACTGCCATGTGTGACCAGCACTACATGGAATGGTACATCCGGCACTCGCACCCGAGGTTGATCAAAGACATCGACGACGCAGATGATGACGATGTGCCAATATTTGACAAACTTTTCCCTCTGAGGTACCCACTGATGCATGACATAGTCTACGATTGGCGGGCACCACTTGTACGCATCCTTGAAGTTTTCCAAGGCTCGATCGTACTCTGCCTCTGTGGTAGCTTGCATGATCTTCCGCCACTTACCATTTACCAATGTCTCTGCTGTTACTAAATTCTTGTTGAAAAGATTGTAGGCTTTGACTTTCACGCAGTTGTTGATGTGCCATGTGCACAGTAAATGGCTTGACTCCGGAAACAACTCCACTATAGGGGCAAAAAGACCTCCCTCACAATCACTTACGATGGCCGATGGCTGTACATTTGGGCCGATGTAGTTTCTCAACTTTTCCAACACCCAACGGTAACTCGCAGCCGTCTCATCCTTCATGACTGCATAACCAATCAGAAAGTTCTGGTTCGTTGGAGCCATCCCAACCATCTCAACCAGTGGGAACTTGTACTTGTTTGTCTTGTACGTTGAATCGATCAAAATCACAGATGGCCAAGACGAAATCATATCAGCACAATCAGGATGGACAAGGAACAAATGAGTTACCTCCGATGTGTCTTCGTCAGATTCAAACCAGTAAAGGTAACCACGTGCTTGTGCCTGGTGCAGAAGCTGCTGTATAGGGTTCCTTCCCTCTGACCGTTCAAACCTCAATTTCTGTCTGACGTTGTAGATGTGTCTTCGGTTTGGCTGGTCTTCGGGGAATTTCTCTAACACAGACGCTAATATTTTAGCGGGCTTCACTTGAGCATCACTCATTTCTTTTACAACTAGTTTCGCAGCTGGACTTAGGCCGCTTAACTGCCGATGCCCCACTTTGTATGCTATCAGCTCATGGTTGTGATATCCCCATTTGCCGTAACCCTTCACTTCCCAACCGTCACGCCTTTGATGTTGTCGAACCTTAACTCGGAACTGACACCCACAACCTTTCCGCTTTGAGTCAAACCGAATCGCTTTACTGAAATCTCGTTCTTCTCTTTTGCGATAACGGTCGCATCTCAAAATGCGATCCATTCTACCATCCCGTTGAGATTTATGAGTTGCTACTACTAAACAAAAGCCTGATCTAATTGCAACCTGTTTTGCCCAATCAATCGCTTGTTGAGCATCTTCGAACAGGCCATCATGTACAAAAATCCCACTGTAATCATTTCCGTCTCCACCATAATCCTGTAACAATAACATATAATGTATAAATATAATTACATTAAGATTAAATTAACAAAAACAAACAAAAAAAAAAAAAGGGGATTAAATTAAAAAATTAAAAAAAAAAAATAAAAAAAAAATATTCCCCTACTGGCGCCTGGCCAGGACGCCGGAGCCACGGCCGGGGCGCCTGGTCAGGACGCCGCCGCCATGGTGGCGGCGTCCTGGCCAGGCGCCTTGGCCGTGGCTGCGGCGTCCTGGCCACGCGCCACTACTATGGTCGAGGCTTCTCCACCAGGCGCCGTGACCACGGTGGCGGCGTCCTGGCTAGGCGCCACAACCACGGCATGGCCTTTTGGCTAGGCGCCAGCCACCATTTCGTCCTTACGATGCGTTACGAACCTCGTTTTCCGATGACGACGGCGATTCTCCGGTGATCCTCGGCGATCCGGTGCTGCTCCACATTTTTTTAGTGCGAAAAATTTATCTTCGGTTAAAATTATAAAAAGGGCAAATTTGTCAAAAAATTATAAAATGTGGGCTTTATGTAGAGATTTGCGGGCGATGAATAACAAGTCCCATAAATTGTAGTAGTATTTTTGTAAAAATTAAAATAACAATTATAATATGAACATGAGCACATGACATATGAGTAGTGATTATTGTACGCCTGACTACCAACAAAACAACTAATCCAACGGTACATTCCTAATTTATAAACCGTATGTCATCTCTCAAAGGTAGAATTGACTTATAACTTGTACGGAGTACTTCTTTCTTTGTGTATGTTAACAAGAATACGTAAATTGGTGGCGTAGGTGTGACTTTGATGATAGGTGTATGTTAATTTTAGGTATGACCGCAAAATTCGTCATTTTATAAAATTCACCTTAAAATCATATAGCAATAAGTGAATAGTGGTTATCTTGCTCTTTTTCTAATAATATGAAACACTTACATAAAGTTTTTAGGAATAGATTACACTAAGTTTTAAAGTTTAAATATTTGTGGTTTAATTTAGGGGTGTTTGTCTTGGAATACAAGCTATGTTTAGCAAAAAGAAGGGAAGGAGGAGTTGTGTGGGGCTTAGAATGGGCTAGATTAAGTACCTAGTAATAGTTGATAGGTGGGCCAAACCCAAGCCCACACCACAATTAAACTAAATTTGCATAATATTTTATATTATTCCACGTTAATAAGTCTCTTATAAATATCTACGACTTTAACGAGTTTAAGTTACGGGTTCCAAATGTACCAAAATAAAATTATAAATATCTACAAGTCATATTGCATTAACACATACTTTGTATAATGTTGTATGCACCCGTTGTATTATATCATTGCCACATGTATTTGTTAGCATAATCTATTAATCATGCACGAACTATACAAATTTCAGACATATAATAAATATTATATTATTCATGTGTTAGCCAAGCATACTATAGATGCTACAACAGGATGAACCTTGGTATAAATATCTCTAGGTAAGAGATTCCTTTTTTTTTTTTTGAAGCAAAATATGAAGAGAGCCAACCATTATTCCACCAAAAACCATGTGATACTAGTACACTACTACTAAATTCACCCCCCTTGTACCTTTTCAAGTTGACAATAACAAATTTTATAAGAATAATGATAGAAAATTACACCATACAAGTTAGCTTTATCTAATCAAGTTGAAATTTAATTAATCAGAAATTTAATTACAATGAACCAAATTAATTAAAGAACAAAAATCCTCATTAGGAATTTAGGGCTAGGTAGCATGGAAACAAAGTGCCATAATTAAGCCAAAAAAAATTAAAAATAATTTAGTGATGGTCACATGTAACATCTTCTTCGTTGACTTATATATTATACTTGTATTTTAATTTATACTATGCCCATCCTTTTTTCTTTATGAATGAATGAATAAATGAATGGAATTGTCTAGAATAAGTATTCATCACTAGGCCACCTTATTCATGAGTGAGCACATTGGTTCTCACAATACTACTACCTCCCAAAATTCAATTGAATTAGGGTGTGTTTTCATTCAATACATTTGTTGCCATTACTAAAGATGTTACTTTTGACACCCATTTGCTTTCATGATTGATCACGAAGAGAAGGGAAAGGTGGGGAGTGGGGAGTTTATGATGTTTGTGTCGAAATTATATACGCAAGGACCATTTTCCACTTGTGTGACATATACTAAAACTTATACCCTCCGAACGAGTATTTTATATAATAAGGTAATTGAATGAAATGAAGAATTCAAACACGTATAATTAAAAATCGGATTTGACATGACATGATTATATATTTGTACCATAACCATGCCGGTCATAATTAACCTCTTTAATTTGCCAACTTCACCCAGTATAATGATAATCTTATACTTCGGATTACATATATACCCCCCTAGAAGCACAACATTAAAACATAAACTACACTTTAATTAGCTTCAACCCTTGATTCACGAATCCACACTCATACATTCGTACGCAATTGAAACATTGATACGTTTTATGTATACTCCATAATTCCACGGCATTAGGTCAATCAATTCCAATTATTTGCCACATCTTGGTTTGACACTTTTGGAGTGTTCAAACACATGTTGTAGGAGGATAATTAGAGACCAAAATGAATTAAAAATTGATAAAGTAACCCTAATAGCACTAATCACCAATGCAATCAGGAAATATAAAATCAAAGAGAAATTTTTAAAAAATTACTTGATTTGGTATAAATTGGCTTGTAAATAAAAATTTCCAAATTGGGGAAGAACCAGAAACACGTGAAAGCATTTGGACACGTCTCATGGCGAACCCATGAGCTCCTGACCATTTATGTCTTTTCCATTATTGCGGCCTCTTCTTTGTGTTTTTGCCTCATTTTTTAATTCTCCAAAATTTGTTGTAGTTTTAGTGGTGTATCAAATAATTTTTTTAAAAAAAAAAAATAAAAAATATGATCAATACAATTTGACCAGTTGTCCACTACTTCTACAATGTTCTTCAATTATATTTATTTCTATAAAGAGTAGGCTGTAAACACTTGTACCACTTTGATTTATTTTGGTTCTTTTGGTATGTCAGTTCATCACTTTAAAAGCAAATTTTAAATTTTATGATGAATTGCATTATTGACTTCATCTATATAATGATTTGGTTGGGATCTTGAAATAATTCTAACAAGCTAGCATGCAATATTAGCTAACATTAACATATTATTAATAAGTTGGTCAATTGACCTTATGAATCGTGTACTTCAATACTTGTATATAACTTGTACGAGTATTAGATTGCATGCATATTATACAAAGTGAGAGTATAATTAGAGATGAGAGGTTGATCTTGATCGATCCCTTTCTATTAGAATTATTCTCTAACTTATGTTTTAGGGACTTGATGAAATACTTTTGTTTCGGTTGGAAGTTTCATTGATATATATAACAACATTGAACTTTGTTTAAATTTATGAATTATTAAACCTAACAATTTTCGGAGTAATTCTTTAATCTTAATTGATAATTGGATTTTCGATGTATTTATGCATTTATCCATTATTCACTATGGGTAGATGCACACATTCATATGTCTGAATTTTTATTCTTTTCTTCATTTTGCAATAATTTAAAAGAAATTTTAAAAAATCATGAAGGAATTTTTTGGTTGTTGAAATGAAGAGAATGATGTTGGACAATAATTGTATATTTTGTAAAGTGGTTGGAAACACCATAGGTCCAAGAAAGGCAAGAATGTCACTACACCTAAAGAAAGTATAAAAGGTAACAATAATATCATAGAGCCATAAAAAGTAAGAATACCACTCGAATTGTATTTAGTGAGCCACAAGGGCAGGTGATGAGAATCGATTCCAAGATCTCTTGAAACCGGGAGGAGAGCTCTAACCACTTGAGCTATCCCTCACTCTCATTATTGTATATAATTACGAAGTGTAGTATTACTTAAATAATTAACTAATACATAGATAGTTAAATAAATTAACGTTAGTAATTGATTAATAGTAATTAAGCCGCCAACTTAATTTTGATTCACGTTCGTGTAAATGGTTGACAACTCATAAGTCCTCATTAACATGCATGTCGGTTTGATATAATTAAAATATTAGTACTACCATCTCACCAACATTAACGGTGGTTCATTTTTGTTTGTCCCTTTTTATATTTAGTACATATCTACAATTGTTAAGCCCTTTTTAGTCCTTAATAATTATAATTAGTTAAATAGCTTAATTAGTTGCTTAAATATCTAATGTATGCATAGCTTTATGCCTTCATATGAGTTTTATGAAGTGTTTAATTACTTATAATCGAGATATGATAGGGAAATTGATATGAATTAATTTCAAGATAAAAGGGTTTGTTGCCTGTTTAAAAAATATATATACGACGCATGCCTCTTAATTGTAATAACGAACTAATGAAAATATGTTTTGGCTTCATGTACCTCTTAACTCATATAATTAATTTATAACGTTAAGTTTAAGATTTTATGTCTTGATCAATTATCAAACATTTCATGATATATAAATTAAATAACTTAGATTTCAAGAATATCCTTTGTACAAATATAATTTTAACGCTAATTATATCCTTACATTATTACTTACAAGTTACAACTAATCTTAAATAACGGGGTACACTATCAACATAGGAATGTTGTCGGACTTTTATCAAAATAGTCATTCAACTGTACTATTAATTTTACAACATGAAATTAAACACTCTAATATGACAAAAAGGATAAACTAAATTAATAAAAAGGATTAAGATTAGAGAACTAAACTAAACTTAGTGCTCCAAACAACATGGAACTGATGGAATGTCATATTTGATGCGACTTTTAACGTCAAGATCAAGCTTCATCATTACACTTCACACCTTAATGATGTCCATTTACATAAGTCAGTCCACATTAACTAATTAACAATGTTTAAACATAATTAAGCTTAATTAATTTAACTAATCCCCTAATGATTATCCCACGTCGTGCCAATCACGTGAAACGCAACAAGTGCGCGTATTCGTCAATTTTACAAGTACAACTTACGCTTTGCTAGACTCAGTTGACTCGTGGATGCATGCAACAAATATTATTTTGTTACAACAAATTTTAAATTAAAATGACATTTTATTTATTTTAATAATAAAAGTGTTAATCAATTTTGTATGTACTAATTTTTTGTGGTTGTCTCATATTGTGGAATGAAAAATATAATATTTTGATTGCATGCGGGTCTTTGGGAATCAAATTAATTACGATTTACATTACTTAATTTATATTTTTATTTTTATGAAAGTATATAATTTAGGTGGGAGGTGGCTGGCGCAACACGGCAACAATATTAAAACTGGAACAAGTTTCGGCAATGCAAAAGTGTTTTGCTAAAAAGAGTTAATATTTCATGTATTATTATTTTAAAAATCAGTTGAATAAAACGTTCTCGCGGTTTGTAAAATAAAAATCAGCTAAAAATAGAGCGTGAGGGGTAGCTCAAGTGGTTAGAGGTTCCCTCTCGGTTTTAGGAGATCCCGTGATCGATTCTCACCCCTGCCCTTGTGGGTTTGTGGCTCTCTAAACACAAAAAAAAAACATATATATAATATCTAAAAATTTTAAGATAGATATGAAAATTTTCATTTAAATTTGTAATTAATATTCAATTTAGAAACGTAGAAACGCAAAAGACAAAAATACTTCGTATTAGAAACGGATTGTTAAAGAAACGGATTAAGGAAGCTTTAATCTAATTAATTAACAAATAACAAGTAAAAGTGATTGGATTAGTGTTATATAACTACCTTAATTAACCAAAGTGGTTCATAACCAAGTACAGGGCACAAAGACACTTTTTTTTTTTTTTTTTTTAGAAAAAAAATGAATGAAATTTGACCACTTTGTTAGTTGTAGTTCACAGTCTGTCTTATTCCTGGTCCTGCTTCCATTTAATTTAATTATTATTACTCGTATATGTTTGTTTGTGTATACTTTGTAATGGAGTTGATAAATAATATTGCCCATCATCATATATTAAAATATACATATGGGGCATCCCATTATAGCTAATACTCAATGTTGAAAATTATTCCTTCTGAATAGTAAACACTATATATCAACATTTGCTTATTTTTTTGTCAAAAAAAAATAAAAATAAAAAAACAAAACAAAACATTGTCTTTTTTTTTCTCCTTCATATATATATATATATATATATATATATATATATATATATATATATATTACTTTCTCGTCTGTTCTCTTTTATTTGTCCTAATTCGCATAAATAAAGTTATTTCAAGATTGGTTTTCATGTTCAGTAATTGTGATGGTTAATTTGCCATTACTAATAACAAGTTGACTGTATTAGCTAGATTGGTATTATTCGCAGAAGCCATAATTGATGCAAGGCCATATCATTAGGATCATTGTTATTATTAGTAAAGTCGCTCATTAATGGATGCGAGATCATTGTTGAAATGCTATGTGTAAATATGAAGTGTCTAAAAAGAAAGTACAATAAATACACAAGTATTTTGAAATCATTTCAAACACAACTTGCACATAAGAATCCTAGTATATACTCGCATATATATATGGCCATGTACTTATACATACTACGGATTAAACAATTAAGTTAATATACAGATTATAAAGTTTTGTGTATAAATTCAAAATGCTTATTTTTTTATACAATGGTATAACCTCTTTATAGAGAAACTTATTTATAGTAGAACAACAAAAAAAACTGAGAAAGTATCTAAGAAAATACAGTAAGTTAAAGAGAAAAACAAAAATACATGTAATATAAAATGGTGCACTTCGTATGACTTGAGAAAAAGGGAAAGAACGTACAGCTTAGGAATCTTTCCTTTAATGGAAATAATGTGGGTGGAATTTTGTGGCATTATTTTCAGGCATTAATAAATACTTGACCAATCAGTAGAATTTCAGAATTTTTTTAATAATAATTTTATTATTTTTATTGATACACTCCAATTTGATTCCTACCTCACTCGTGGGTGTCCCTTCAGTGGTTTGTGAGCCAACTTTCTCCCTTACTATTATTACTACCAATATGAATATATTGTCATTTGTGTCAAAAAAAAAAATAAAAAAATAAAAAAAATTGTCATTGATCATGAGTTCAATCTCCAAATGTTTAATCAAAAATCAAACATTGATTAGTTGTTAGCAGATTAATGGTTAACGGCTCAATGTATAATTTTCTCATTACTAATCTTAGTAACATTTGTATGGTGTACGGGTATAATTTTTTTAAAAAGTACTGGTATGTTAATTAATCCACTAAAAAGAAATTTGGTATGTAGGAAAATGCGGATCATAAATTTTTTAAAAAATTGGGTAAAAAATTAATCCGCTAATTTTTTTAAAAAAAATTGCTAATGTTACAAATCAAATCTGTCAAAATTTTTGAGCATTTGTGATCAGACTATTATAGATGGACTATAAATCGTTCGATTTCCAATTTGGAGTTGGGCTATGAGTTTACGAAATTTGGGCCTAACTATTGGGCCGATTCGTGAAGAAAGGAAACGAAACATTTATTTTATTGACAAAAATATATATGCCTGAAATACATATGTATGAGACCAATATACATTTGGTTACATTGACACTAATAAGCAAACCATATTATTATCTTAATTAAGCTTTGCTTGCTCAAAAAGCATATCTTTCTATTAAAAACCACGCAACTCTTTTATAAAAAAATTTGTATACTTTGTATAAAATTTGACGTATGGAGTAAAATTAAACTCCATACTCTCTTCTTGTGTTTGGCTCTTTCGAGAACCAAAAAAATGGAACTTTTGTTGTAAAAAATTTAATTAAGCATATTTGATCGACTCGCTAATCAACACTTGGGAATATCTCTTGGAGGTTTTATTAGAGATTCATTTGGTCCTTTGCCATTTTCGACTAAGAACGCCATTTTTAATCCCCATGTTGTGTGAATCTCTAAATGGCAATGCAAGAACCAAACCCCTGCGAAATAATCAACAAAATAGTTAATATGTCTGAGAACTAATAGAGAATATGCGCAGAATATTTATTATATTTTTTTTAGGGATTATTACCTGGATTATCGGCTCTAAATCTGATAGCAACCCATCCACCAGATGGTACTCCAATAGTGTTTCTTTCAACTGGATCAACAAGATTGAAATTCGTTGGATCTGTTTTAGGACTGTAGTTTCCTAGACCTTTACCAACAACGAAGAAATTAAATCCATGTAAATGAAACGGGTGATTCTCAGGTGCAATCATCGCGGTATCTTGTAATACCAATTGAACCGTTGCATTGTAAGGAAGCTTGTACACCCTAGTCCCGGTTGTTGTATTAAGGTTGGTCAATTGATTTCCAGTGTAATTAAATGGTGTAGGAGGTTTCGCCGGAAAATCAGCCGTGAACACACCACTTATATTAGAGTAATGTGCTTGTAAGAGAGCAATATTAGGCATAACAAACGTAACATTGTTAATAGATGCCACGACCCTAGACCCATTGACACAAGTTTTGCAAGGGTTAACCCCTAGCCCTACCGCGAAAAGTAAGGAATGATCAACTTGTTGAGGTACTTTAGCAGGGTACTCTTTTGAGTTAAGGGCTCTAAGAGAATTGGTGAAGTTATCAGCCACCTCGGTTGCATTAATTGGTGGTGGGGCGGTGAGGGTGGTCGATAAGGCGGTAGGATGGGACGTTGTGTAACGAACAGATGCTAGGCCGGTTGCATTGTCTACCAGGACAGGTGCATCCATAAAGGGTGAAACAACCACCAAGTATTTTCCAGCCTTATTATTAGCTTCGATTATAACATTGGTTGTTTGACCGGGTGACACGACAATCGTGTCGGTTTTGAAGGGTTTAACATACGTAGCATCGACTTCGACAACCGTGAGGTGGTGGTTGGCTATCTTGAAGAAGAGCTCTTCATTAAGTGCAGCATTGATAATACGTAGCATGTATTTTTTCCCTGGTTTTACATTCAAGTTGAACATTTCTGCATAATATAAACACACGTATAGGTTAAAACTATTCTTCGTATAACATAACAAGTTGACAACATGACATAATTATTATCTACAAAAGTTGAATAGAGTATTACCTGGTGAGTTACAATTCTTATGAACGAGACCTGGATATCCATTAATTGTGTGAGCATCAGACACGTTAGGTGCCAATCCAGATTTCAGAGCTTCGTTGATGACAGCTTCTACATCCGATTTCCACCATTCACCTATCCATTTTCATCACAAATTTTGTCACATGACATTTTTTTTAAAGGAAAAAATTTATTTTCTCCGTTTCTTTTTAGCTGACACGTTTCTTTAGTCACATTTTTCAATGCACAAATTAAACTGTTAAATTTTTTAATTATGCATTACCAAAAATTATAAAAAGTTGATATTTTAAAAATATACATCGTGGCGAATTTAACAAGACTCCACATGACTATATTTTTCATTACATATGAATCCTAAAACACACTCAAAGGGAGGTATGTGAATAGTGTTAAAGTCAAAACGTGTCAACTAAAAATCGGAGTTAGTAATATTTTTCAATTTGAAGAATACATAAAAAAAAAAAAAAAAAAATATTACCTAAGACCAAGACATTTTCTTTATGGGGTTTGGGAAAAGGATAAGGAACACCAAGTTTGGGTAAAATGATAAGAGCACCATGGAGAGTAGCCCTTAGCCAAAGAATATGGGCATGATAGAAAAGGGTTCCTCTTTGGCCCGTCAGAGTGAAGTTGTAAGTGTAGGTTTGTCCTGGTTGGATTGGACATTGTGTTATGTATGCTGGCCCATCTGACCACCCTGTTCTTATTTGTCTCACCCCATGCCTGCCAAAAATCAAACAACATCCAAATTAAGTTTTATTATTTTCTCATTGGCCCATTTATTGAAATAAATTAATAATAATAATAATAATAAATAACTTGTATGTTTTCTTTAAGAAAAAAGTCTGAATTATATCCTAAAGTATTGAATTTTGCTTTTAGCAGGACGATTTCATACTTGGTGATTTTTTTATTTTATTTTATTTTATTTTTATTATTATAAAAAAATCGATTAAAAACAAAGTATTGTGAAAGTATTTCTTTCAAAAAAAAAAAAAAAATTATTGTGAAAGTATAAGAAATATCATTAGTTTTGGTGGACTAATTTTTTAGGTGAGTAAAAAATATAGGAAAAATATAAGTTCACATGTGAATAAAACGAGTATTAGCCTTTTTTCATATAAAGTAATGCATGTTTTCTCGTTTAAGTTTAATTAAGTCAGATTCCAAATTATGTTGACAAAATTATAAATAATTGGTACTAACCAATGAATGGAGAGATTGTATTTGACATGATTGACGACCTTCACAAGCACCGTATCATCCTCCCTAGCCACGATAGTAGGTCCCGGATACTTACCATTTACCGTCACAATTTGTTTTGTTGAACATAATCTCGTATGATTTTTCAACACCACCTATAATTAATAACACACATACATATACATATTACAACTATGAACATGCACATATATATACACATTACATTCAACCAAGAAGATGATGAAAACATGCTCTTACATTGAACTTGTAGTGACGAACTCGAGACTCGACTAACAATGCAGGCAATAAGCAACCTACAATCACCAATATCAACGCCTTCTCAACCCAACTTGCCATTTTTCTTCTCTAACAAAATATTTTCGTATGAATTTACTTCACTGAGGCGATCGAGCTTGGTATTAGCTCAAGCAAATGAAGGACACAAGATGAAACAAGGCAAAACTTTGCTTATATAAAGGAGTAATAATATTGTGCAAAGAAAAGAAATTAATTAATTTGCTTAAGATAATATTTAATTATGGCTAAGATGTCATTGTTTATAAGTTGGTATATTGAAAATGAACAAGCTAGAATTTGAAAAAAAATACTTAGCTATTAACAAAGACAGATGCTTTTCTTGTAGACTACACCAAATTAGTTATATTGTGCATGCATATATGTCAAAAAAGTATAAAATGCCCTGTTTTTTAAGCTAAGGTTTTTAGTTTTTGATAGTTTTATTTGTTTTTTATTTGAACAAGAAGTATTATATATCCAATCATATAAAGAAATAAAAATAGGGTTGGCCTAACACTCTAACAAATAACGATATTGGTTGAAGTATATCAGAACTCTCAGCTAACTACAACCAAACAGAGGATTTCAATAATATTTATTCAGTTGCTATGTTATTAATTGAATATTAGTGAATCTAACTAGTTTTTTTTTGGTCAAATTGATGACATAATTTATCAGCTAATTAGTACACCAAACCTGTTATTTAACGAAGTGCTACGAAGACATTATTAAAATTATATTAGTATAAACTATATTATGTTTGATTTCATTGCATTGACTCATTGAGATACTGGATTTTTGCGAGTAGGGAAGAGCTGGAGATTATCATTTAGGGACTTAGGGTTATAATATGCATTTTGAATTTGTGATGTGTGTGGTCCACCAAGAAAAATTCTAACACTTTCAATATAAAAGATTCAAAAAATTACGTACAATTATATGTATTTTAAGAAGAAAAAGTAATCCAACAAGGAGGAAAATCATATTAAATCAAGCTCCGTCAAAATAGTTAAAACATAAACATATGAAAAATTCATTACAATCCTGTTAATCTCATCTTGCAGCAAGATATGCAACAACATACAAGCTCATAATACTTGCAATTATAAATTATAATCTAGAGCTTAACCTTGACCTCTATGAAGTTTGGACCTATCTATTTTATAAGATTAGATGCAAAGTTTTTTTCCTTTTCTTTTCCGTGATATATGTAAAGCAACTAGCTTTTATTATTAACAAATAAATATAACTATGCAACGATTGCATGAATTAGTGAATTACACTGTCATTTTCTAATAGAAATCCTCAAACTCACGCTCATATCCGTTCAAAAAAAAATAAAAATAAATAAATAAATATAATGCTCATATAGAGTAATTTAGTGGTGACGATATATAAGGCTTAATAAAAGTCACTCTAGTCACGATACATATTAACATATTTACTTCGTATTACGGTATAATTATATGTTATTGAGTATGTGGTCAACTCTCATACAGTCATACAAAGTACGGAGCAAAAGTTATTACAGTAGGTCTTACCATTGTAACCAAATAGTCTTACACGATATGATTATGCAAATAGGTAACAGATAACCATATACTCTTCTTCTTAGTGAATAGAGGCAATATTCACCTACCGTTTAATTCTATTGGAATTCAATCAATAAATAAATTTTCCGAAACGGTCAAAACGTAGTTATCATATATAGTTGCAAAGATTTTCATAAAAAAAAAACGTACATATCACTTCAACTTTCTGATACTCGTAGTTACATTATATTATATAGTTCTGAAAAATAAGTTACGCGATCGAATGATATGACATATTCGGATGACCTAAATTGATTGTTTAATACTACTCCTAGTTTGCATTAACAACAGTAGACATGACATTTTAATATTCTAGCTAGCTAACACGCCAAGATTACTTTTAGTTCAAAAGTTATTTTCATGAATTAGTAACAAAGTACATTATAATCTAGATTTGCTTGTTTTTTTTTACTTTGATATTTCTATCTTTATGATTGTAAACTCGTGTTAAACCTGCCGTCCGATAATTTATTTATTTTAATTACGGTCCTTAAATTACCCTGAATATGGTGTTCAAAAACTGGTCTGGATTAAATTGGGCCGAAAATATGGTGAAATAATACGGTAATTTAAAAGTTGGGCTTTGGCCCAACCAGTAGGGAGCCCAACCAATATCGGGTAAGATCTGCATAAATAATCTGGTTTGAGCCCATCATCTAATCACTTGACCAAATTTTGCTGAAGTCATTATATAATGCTTGGGCATGCAATCACTTAAAGAACTTTAGTAAGTAGATTAATATAATTATGTTCTTTAAAAGTTTACAAAATATAATTCACTATTTTGTAATTTTGCTCCTCCGTTTAAGAAATTTACCTCCGTACTTTTTTGTAAATATATACGTAGTACTTCGTATATTGATAGTAGTATAAATTACGAGAGTGAGGGATAACTCAAGTGGTTAGAGCTTCCCTCCCGATTCTAGGAGGTCGTAGTATAAAATAACGGAAGGTACATCTATGTGCAAACCTCACCTTTTCTGTGCAAACCTAATCTTTTCTTCTACTTCGCATATTAAAAATGTTGAATACGCATATGAATTATTGGGAATTATGTCATTTAAGTGTTGCTAACCATGTACCGCTCTAAAGTGCTATTAGAAGTATTTTAATTAATAACACAAGTTTATGCGAAAATAGACCTCTAGGAGACAAACAAAAACCTAGAATCCTAATTAGTTCACATCATTGCCCATTTGCCCAAAACATCAACAAAAAAAGAAAGTTGACAAATTGCGTATGATAGCATAATTTAATCCCTTACTACATTTGGCATATATATATATATATATATAAATATATTATTACTCCCTCAATTCCTAATTGTTCTTATGATTTGACTTTTATCTCGATAAATATTTCAACAAGGAATACATTTATGAAGGGAGTACGAACTAGCTAATGAAAATAGCCGAGATTTGAAGGTTGCATAGAAGCATGATTTCCTGTAAGTTGTTGCACAAGACCCCTAAATTCCTCTGGCTTGACCTCTATAACCTTCGGCGATGTCATGTACACGACAACCGGACCGGGATTTTTTCCCGGAACTTGCTTCACTTTCTTCTTGAACTTAGATGAATCGTTGCATACTGATCCTGCTAAGCACTCTTCAGTC
This sequence comes from Chenopodium quinoa, assembly GCF_001683475.1. Lineage (NCBI taxonomy): Eukaryota > Viridiplantae > Streptophyta > Magnoliopsida > Caryophyllales > Amaranthaceae > Chenopodium > Chenopodium quinoa. The sequence continues at coordinate 698,616 of NW_018743669.1, read as the reverse complement.
CTTCCCTTTGGTGCATGAACATTAACGTCATTAACGTTGCTCATATTAAAACTAATTACGTGATTCAATCACTTAAACCGGAATAATCTCTCGTTTTGAGCAATCTATCAATACAAATATTAAGCAAACAAAGGTGTATTTATATATGAGTGTGTGCATGAGAGAACTTAAATTATTAAACCGGATTTCAAATCTTGGGTCAAAATCATGACTTAGTCAATTTATGTTTGAAATATCGAGTAATATTATGTTAGTTTATAAAGACGAATTAAATTCAGTCTTTTTAAAAAAAGGCAGGTGAGGTGACTTTTGCTGGACCCTTTAATTCTAAAAGCCAACTCTTGAATTGTTAAGTTTAGATTGAAATGTCAAAAGAAATTAAAAATTTCAAATCAAGAACTAATCAAAAAATCAGAATAATTGAGGCAGTTTAGTCAAACTATTTGAGATTTAATTAAATTATACTAATCCATAAACGTGACATATATAACATTCCAAAAGTACGTGCTAGAAGTTTTGATAAAGAACAAGAGCGCAGCCAGTCAAAGTCGTTAATTACTAACAAAATGATATTGCTGTCATGTAATTGGTTGACAGGAGTTAATTAGTTGTACTTAAAAGGAGCAATTAGCAATGACACACCAATCACGCCAATAAGGTATGATCCTGAAATTATATATTGTATGTATGCATGATCCTGAAACAGTGCTTTTTACCTGGCCTCTCAGTCTTCTTACGAAAATAGTAACCATATATCTAACGAACCATGCAATAATTACTTGTTTAAGTTCCTAACCATAGGTCATGTTGTGCACGGATCGTGTATCTATTTTGATTTTGCACATTGGTAAAAATTAGCAAAGGTTATGCATCAAATAAACAGATGGATATTGATCTAGATGAAATTTAGAATTGTATGTTTACATCTTTCAGAAATAACTTTATTATATGGATGTAGGATGGAATCACGGGTAGAGCTGTCAATTCGGGTAAACGGGTCGGGTAAGAGTGGTTCGGGTCAATTCAGATTAATTTCATAACCTATGCGGGTCGGGTTTGGGACTTTGGGTTGGGTCACGCTTGAGTCGGGTCATACTTCTTATCGGATTTGGGTCGGGTTAATAACATGTCAGGTTACATTCGGGTCGGGTGAACAATAGGTCGGGTTTAATGCGGGTTTTCACAGGTTAAAACGGGTTAGGGTAACTCTCGGGTTCGAGTCGGGTTTGGTTCAAGTCAATAATTTGCGGGTTAGATCAGGTCGGGTCATTCTCGGGTTTGAGTCGGTTCGTTTCAAGTCAATAATTTGCGGGTTATAATCAAGTTAGGTCATTTTCAAGTCGAGTCATTCTCGGGTTCAAGTCGGGTTATGTTCAAGTCGATAAATTGCAGGTTACAATCAGGTTGGGTCATTTCCAAGTCAGGTCATATTCGGGTTCAACTAACTATAAATAGATAATTATCATTTTTATCAAGCTTATTATTTGACTATAATATATATGAAAATATACTAGGAACTATATTCTATAATTTAGGAAGATAATTATCTCCATTGACCATACAACAAATATATACTATATTTAAAACTTAAATTTGAGGATGATACTCATTAATTTTGCCGGCCAAGACCGACTTGGTCTCCCTAGACAAAATGCTTTAATCAACAATAATAAGGTGGTCTAAATTGCATTCAAGGTTATTTGAAATCAGGTCAGGAATAATTTGAGTTGAATTTAGGTCGGGTCAATAACAAGTCTTGTTAATTTCGAGTCGAGTTAGTAACATATCAGATTGAATTTTTGGGTCAGGTAAGTAATAGGTTTGGTAAAATTCGGGACAGGTCAATAACAAGTTGGGTTTAATTTGGGTCAGATCAATAACAAGTCGTGTTGATTTCAAGTCGGGTTTGAGACAAGTTCGGTTAAATTCGGATCAGGTTAGGAACGGGTCGGGTTGAATTCAGGTCAAGTTAGTAACAAGTCGAGTTAAACTCGGGTTTTGACGGATTAAAACGAGTTTGGTTCAATTTCGATTCAAGTCAGGTTCGGTGCAAAGTTAATTAAATTGGCTGTTGTAAACCGATAAAGCGGTGCAAATTGTAAACCGGTAAATTGGTCGTTTAAAGGCAAATTGGATGGTTCCACCCACCCAATTGGACTCCTGGAGGATATTAGGGACCATGATATACATTTCGAAGTTTTTTATTCAGGGCGGAAAAATGTCAAAATTTTCCAAAATTGAAAGCTAATGTTAACGCTTTTTGAGAAATTTTGGAGGTTTCGAGGCCCGGTGTCGAAAAGAATTGAAATTAGAGGGGATACATCTCGGCGTCATATAATGACGTTTGGAACCATATATGATCATTATATGTTGTCATAAATGTACGTGGTGGATAGGCTTGATTAATGAAATCAGTGCAAGTTGTAAACTAATAAATTGGTCGTTTAAAGGTAAATTGGATGGTTACATCCACCCATTTGGGCCCCCGGAGAGTATTAGGGACCATGGTAAAAATTTCGAAAATTTTTATTTTCGGGCGAAAAAAATTAAAAAAAAAGTTCCAAAATTAAAAGCTAATATCCACGCTTTTTTAGAATTTTTGGAGGTTTCGAGGCCCGGTGTCGAAAAGCCTTGAAATTTTAGGGGATACATCTCGAGTTCATATAATGCCGTTTGGAACCATTTATGATCATTATATGTTGTCATAAATGTTCGTGGTAGACTTGATTTAATGAAATCAGTGCAAGTTGTAAGCTGGTAAATTGGTCGTTTAAAGGCAAATTGGATGGATACACCCACCCAAACTGGACTCTCGGAGTGTATTAGGGACCATGGTAAAAATTTCGGCAATTTTTAATTCCGAGCGAAAAAAGTCAAAAAATTTCCAAAATTGAAGGCTTATATCCACGCTTTTTGAGAAATTTTTGAGATTTCGGGGCACGGTGTCGAAAAGCCTTTAGATTTTAGGAAATACATATTGGGGTCATATAATGCCATTTAGAGTCATATATGATCATTATATGTTGTCATAAATGTTCGTGGTAGGCTTGAGTTAATGAAATTGGTGCAAGTTGTAAACTAGTAAATTGGTCGTTTGAAGGCAAATTGGATGGTTCCACCCAGCCAATTGGACTTCCGGAGGGTATTAGGGACCATGGCAAACATTTTCGCAATTTTTATATTTTAGCAAAAAAAAAGTCAAAAAGTTCCAAAATTGAAGGCTTATCCACGTTTTTTGAGAAATTTTTGAGGTTTCAGGGCCCGGTGTCGAAAAACCTTGAGATTTTAGAAAATACATCTCGGGGTTATATAAAGTCGTTTGGAACCATATATGATCATTATATGTTGTCATAAATGACCGTGGTAGGCTTGATTTAAATTAATGAAATAGGTGCAAGTTGTAAATCAGTGAATTGGCCATTTAAAAGCAAATTGGATGGTTCCACCCATCTAATTGGACTCCCGGCGGGTATTAGGGACCATGGTAAACATTTCAGCAATTTTTAATTCCGGGCGAAAAAAAGTTACAAAAAATCCAAAATTGAAGTCTAATATTCACGCTTTTTAAGAAATTTTGGAGGTTTCGGGGGCTGGTGTCGAATTTTTTTGAAATTTTAGGGAATACATTTGTTGTCATAAATGTTCATTTTAGGCTTGAGTTAATAAAATCGGTGCAAGTTGTAAACCGGTATCTCAGCTGTTTAATGGAAAATTGGATGGTTGCACTTAGCCAGGTGGACACCCGGAGGTTATTAGGGACCACTTTTAACATTATGGAAATTTTTATTTTCGGGCGAAAAAAAAGTCAAAAAATTCGAAAATTGAAGTCTAATATCCATCCATTTTGCGAAATTTTGGAGGTTTCAAGTCCCGGTGTCGAATAGTCTTGAAATTCTAAGGGATAAATCTCAGGGTCATATAATGTCGTTTGGTACCATATATGATCATTATATGTTGCCATAAATTTCGTGGTAGGCTTAAATTAATGAAACCAGTGCAAGTTGTAAATCGGTAAATTGGTCGTTTAAAGGCAAATTGGATGATTCCACCTATCCAATTGGACTTTCGGATGGTATTATGGATCATGGTAAACACTTCAGCAATTTTTATTTCCGGGCAAAAAAAACTCAAAAAATTCCTAAATTTAAATCCACGTTGTTTGCGAATTTTGTGAGGTTTCAGGACCCGGTGTCAAAAAGTCTTAAAATTCTAAGGGATACATCTCGCGGTCATATAATGTCTTTTGGAACCATTTATAGTCAGTATATGTTGTCATAAATCTTCGTGTAGTGGTAGGCTTGAGTTAATGAGATCAGTGCAAGTTATAAACCTGTAAATTGGCCGTTTAAAGGCAAATTAGATGGAAATACCCACCCAATTGGACTCCTGAAGGATATTAGAGACCATGGTAAAAATTTCGCCAATTTTTATTTTCGGGCGAAAAAAAGTCAAAAACAATTCCAAAATTGTAGGCTTATATCCATACTTTTTGAAAAATTTTAGAGGTTTCGGGGCACGGTGTCGAAAAACCTTTAGATTTTAGGGAATACATATCGGGGTCATATAATGCCGTTAGGAATCATATATGATCATTATATGTTGTCATAAATGTTCGTGGTAGCCTTGAATTAATGAAATCGGTGCAAGTTGTAAACTGGTAAATTGGTCGTTTAAAGGAAAATTAGATGGTTCCACCCACCCAATTGGAATCCCGGAGGGTATTAGGGACTATGGTAAACATTTCGGCAATTTTTATATCAGGGCGAATAAAATTCAAAAAATTCCAAAATTGAAGGCTTATATCTACGTTTTTTGAGAAATTTTTGAGGTTTTAGTGCCCGGTGTCGGAAAGCCTTGAGATTTTAGATAATACATTTCGAGGTCATATAATTCCGTTTGAAACCATATATGATCATTATATGTTGTCATAAATGATCGTGGTAGACTTGTGTCAATGAAATCGGTGCAAGTTGTAAATCAGTAAATTGGTCGTATAAAGGCAAATTGGATGGTTCAACCCAACCAATTGGACTCTCGGAGGTTATAGGGACCATGGTAAAAATTTCGGCAATTTTTAATTTCAGGCGAAAAAAAGTTTAAAAATTTCAAAATTGAAGTCTAATATCCACGCTTTTTAAGAAATTTTGGACGTTTCGGGGCCCGGCGTCGAAAAGTTTTGAAATTTTAGAGAATACATTTTGGGGTCCTATAATGTTGTTTGAACCATTAATGATCATTATTTGTTGTCATAAATGTTCGTTGTAGGCTTGAGTTAATAAAATCGGTGCAAGTTATAAACCGATAACTCGGCTGTTTAATGGCAAATTGGATGATTTCACATAGCCGGGTGGACTCTCGGAGGGTATTAGAGATCATTGTAAACATTACATCAATTTTTATTTTCGGGCGAAAAAAAGTCAAAAAATTACAAAATTGAAATCTAATATCCACGCATTTTGCGGAATTTTGGAGGTTTCGGGGCTCGGTGTCGAAAAGTCTTGAAATTTTACGGGATAAATCTGTGGGTCATATAATGCTATTTGGAACCATATATGATCATTATATGTTGTCATTTCGTGTTAGGCTTAAATTAATGAAATCAGTGCAAGTTTTAAATCGGTAAATTGGCCGTTTAAAGGCAAATTGGATGGTTCCACCCACCTAATTGGACTCCCGAAGAGTATTAGGGTTCATGGTAAACACTTTGGCAATTTTTATTTTTGAGCGAAAAAAGTCAAAAAATTCCAAAATTTAAGGCTAATATCCATGCATTTTGAGAAATTTTCGAGGTTTCGGGGCCTGGTGTTGAAAAGCTTTGAGATTATAGGGGACACATCTCAGGGTAATATAATAAAGTTTTAAACCATAAATGATCTTTATATGTTGTCATAAATGTTCGTGGTAGGTTTGAGTTAATGAAATCATTGCAAGTTGTAAACCGGTAATTTCGCCATTTAAAGACAAATTGGATGGTTTCACCCACCTAATTGGACTGCCGGAGGGTATTAGGGACCATGGTAAACATTTCGGCAATTTTTATTTATAGGCGAAAAAAATTCCAAAACTGAAGGCATTATCCACGCTTTTTGTGAAATTTTGGAGGTTTCGAGGACCGGTGTCGAAAAGGCTTGAGATTTTAGGGGATAAATCTTGGGGTCATAAAATGCCATTTGGAACAATATATTATCATTATATGTGGTCATAAATGTTCGTGGTAAGATTGAGTTAATGAAATCGGTGCAAGATGTAAACCGGTAAATTGGCCGTTTAAAGGCAAATTGGATGATTACACCCACCCAATTGGAATCCCGGAGGATATTAGGGACCATGGCAAACGTTTCGGGAATTTTTAAATATGGGCGAAAAAAAGTTGAAAATTTCAAAAATTGAAAGATATCCACGCTTTTTGAGAATTTTTGAAGGTTTAGGGGTCCGGTGTCGAAACCTTATGTAGGCAACAAGGCATATTGGGATTGGTCATGGGATGAGCTGATGGCATATGATCTTCCAGCAATGGACCAAATATGTGTATGATCTGGTAAACAGAAGGTACATTTTGTTGGGTATTCACAGGTAAAATCTAAAAATACTGAATTGTACTGCACTAATGTTGGTAGCATTTCCTTCTTCCCAGTTTCTGTATAACTCTCAGGTATATTACGAGCATTTAAGAAGTTTGACTGCAGGGAGCATTGACAGCCCTGACCGCTTTTTCCAAGCAGAAGTTGTTGAACATGGAAAAATCAGCCGGCTTCCTCTATCCAGTTGCTTATCTAAGTAGAATGACTTTCCCACTTGCTAAAGATGCTGCTGAAAACTTCGTAACTGAAGTAAGTGCACAAGCTTATCTAATCTCTAAATGCACATGCTTCTAAGTCAATAAATTGCATACTTCTTACATTATAAGTACCCTTTTCAGAGTATTCATAACCCCAATAATGGACCCTCAGTTAGCGAACTTAGCTTGCCTACTTCAGACGCAGGCTTACTTGGTAGCAAGAAACCATCAGTAAAACATTCACAAATTCAGGGGTACTAATACTAACCACACCAAAACAAAAACCATACAATAACAAAGTTGTCCAGTGTTCATCTATCTTATTTCATCCCAAAAGTTTCACAAAATAATAAAGTTTCACAATTGATCTTCAAGTGCATATACATAACAAAATAAACGAAGATTGCCCAAAAGGTAGTACTGCTTATGTTTTCTGACGCTAACAATTTAAACTATCCAACTTCTTATGTTTCTCTACGCCAGCTGAGCCACCCCTAAAATACAACATTTTACTATCAACCTCTACTAGTTATGTATAACAACATAAACTCAACAAACCTCATTTGTCCAGTTTTCATATTATTTCATCCTTGAAGTTCTACTCAAGCAATAGTTATGTTTGTACCTGAAATCTTTAAAGCTCAAGTCCAGGACCTTACATAAAAGTCTAATGCCTACTTCTTGCATCGTCATTCAAGTCATTTCACTCGACATCGAAGCCCTTTTCTTGAAGCTCAGCAATGACTTCATTCCTCATTCTAAACCACAGCTTGTGAGCCTCCTGCTCAAACTTCTTGTTCTGCAACTCCTTCTGATAGTTGAATGCATCCTTATCAGTATCGACCGTCCCTTTGGGGCCAATGGTAGTGCCAATCATCCCTCCCTTAGCAACAAACTCTTCCATGGCTTCTTTGTCACCCGGGTACGGAAATTGTCGCCTTTCGTAGAGGTGAGCCAGTTCTTTCTCCTCCTTGGGACGAGGCTTCAACGTCCACCACCCAAGTGGGGATGTTTCATTGTAAACCCAAGCTGCCCCAAACAATGCATAGGTGCATAACAATGCCTTACCCACTTGCTTCCAAAAGTACCAATCTTCCCTCCCTAAACCCACTTTTTTCAAGACTTTAGCCCATTGAATACCTGTTATAGAAGCATTGCAATAAACATTAGTACAAAAAAAAAGCATGCCATTTACGCATTTCATCGAACAGGTGCTGGGCATTAGTGTTAAACCTGTTGGTAGATCTGGGAAGCGCTTCCTAACCATTGAATCGAATCGTTTCAAGCTAAAAAAACAAACGAAGTAACAAAATCAGATGATCCCATCATAATATCATCATGAATTGATCAATATTTGTAATTGGGTGCCCAAAAATGCACATTCAAATTACCTGAATTCAATATTTGATAATAACTTCGCAAAACCCTAAAATTTTACATTAATCGACTCAGATAAATACAAATTTTGCAATCAAAAGCAATTAGAGCAAGCATTTTTCAAAATTTTGCAGCGATAAACAAGAAAATATGCAATACAGGAGAGAGAAAGAGTAGAATTACCGGAGAAAGTTTTACGTTTGATAGAAATATAGAGTTGATCAAACCAACGAAAACCGGCAAGACTTGCCGGTTCGAATTTCTGCTTCTAACTATGCGATCAGCTCACTAATTATGATGTCTTCTTCCGGCTATAATCGCAACAATTTTACCAACGCACGGGATATAGCACGTACACGGGATAACTGCTTACAGTTACAACATTACAGGCTACCCGAACTCAACTCGGTCAACCTCAACTCGATATGGCTCGTGCTCATGTACACTTATTGAGTTTCGAGATGATTCAAATAAGCAATTCGTGAGCAATTTGGCTCGACTCGAAAGTTAACGAGCACGAGACGAGTTACTTTCTACTCGTAATCGACTCGCTCAATAAGCACCCTTAAAAGGAGGGTGCAATGTGTTAGAAAAGGGAGAGTGCAAAAGTTGAGTATTAAGGACTTGGTTCAATGTATATTTGGACATTTGGTATTTTGGTTGTACAAAAAACAAAAAAAAAAAAAAAAAAAAAAAAAAAAAAAAAAAAAACTAAACTTGTAACGTTATTGTTCAAGCTCCATAGGTTATTTGATGTTTCTACCATGGTCAATTACCCAAGCTTTACCCTTGGTGGAAAAAGGACACCGGGATTAACTTGTAATGTAGGCTACAGCTCGCTAGAATCAAGGCGGTGCTATCTACAAAGTGGTTTCAACACTCATGAGAGGACTAAGATGGCAGTTTCTTTTAACTTTGTTTGTTTTCTTTTGTTCATAAGAGCAAGTGTTGCTCATAGCTTTGTAAATGTCTTAATTGGCCTATAAACCTTTCAATATATGCAATTGTATCCTTTTTCAAAAAAAAATAATAATAATAATAAATAATAAATAAATAAATAAATAAATAAAATAAAAGAATAAAATAAAAAAAAAGATTTAGTTTGTGGCCAGAAGTTAGTTGAATAACTCTTCAGATCTATGGATATATTATGCTGTAAAAGAAAATTAAATTTTTTTCAGCATATGAAAAAAGATTTTCAAAATTGATTATATTTGAAAAGAATTATTATATAAAGTAAAGTAACTCTATAATTAGTAAAGCAAGTTAAAATGTCTACTCCTTTAAGGTTTTTTTTTTTATTATTATTTATTTTTTTTATCTTTCATTTGGTACCGTTGTAGACTTAGGGCCTATTCATATTTACTTATTTTCAGTTCAGTTCAGTTCAGCTCCAATCAGTTCAGCTCTTAATTTCCCTCTCTCATAAAATATTCATTTCAGCTTAGTTCAGTTCAGTTCAGCTTAGCTCAGTAAATATGAACATGCCCTTAATTGTTTTAATTTTCCCATTTAGTACCCAATTTTTAGTTTTACAGTACATGATACTATTGTAATTTTAACTTATTCTTTACTATAGCATCTCGTTAAAAGTAACATTAGTTTGGGGTGATTGTGGCCCTTTATTTCTAATTCCGACTGCAAATTTTAATCCTTTAAGATCATAATGACCCCCAAAACTTTAACCAAACATTTTTTTTGCACGAAACCAATCGAAATATACATATTGAAACATTTTTCTTGCACATAAATTAATAGCGACATTTTTAAATTTTTTTTCCCGCTAATTTCGACCTCAAACTTGAACCTTAGGGCCGCTAAGGGCTAAAACATTTTCTTAAAACTTTAACCGATCAATTTTAATGAAATTCAAATGGAAGAATACATATTATATTTGATGGAATGCTATAGTAGAGAATAAATTGAAACTATAATGGTACAAATTGGGAAAAAAAAATTTGAATGACATTGCCCAAAGTAAGAGAAAGGGATTTCGCGTTAATAAGAATCAAACCTCGCGCCTCAATGATACGAGGCGACCTTTCGTGATACTGTACCAAAAGTCAATCCTGATTCCACACCTTTATTTTCGTGGTGAGCCAAACCATTCATTTCTCTCACTATACATAGAGTATTAAAGTTCAATCCATACGTCATTGTTTTGCTGAATCTAGCAAATTTATATGTAGACAATTAAGAAAAAAAGGAAAAAAGATCTCTAAGACTCTAACTAATAAACAAAATGTACTCCCTCCATTTTATTTATTTGTCACACCACTTCGGCACACATATCAAGAAGGATGATATTATACTAGTTAAATGGACCAAATATGTTGATGATTCTTTAACTTTTTGAACTTAAATTTTCACGATTACACGTCAATCATTTTACCTTTGGCAAAAAGGTGTTAAGTTGTTATAGTTTAAATTTGATAGCTTAATTCATTTGTTTATCTTTTCAAATTACTTCCTCAAATAAGTGTCAAAAAGATGTGTTTAAGTATATGAAAGACAAAACAACAATAAAGCCAATTAGAACACGATGATACATAATTGGTCCCACTCACATGCATGCCAACTTGCATCAATTAACTATATCAATGTATCACAATTTACAAATGTTTCACTTTTAAATAATTTTTCCCCATTAATTGTCGTAATAGTGTATGACTAATCAATAACATGTTCATTTTACTATACACATCCAGATAAATCATACATAGGGTAAATCATCTACACCTGATTTCAAATGAAGCATTGAAAAAAAGCCTTGGGTCAAAGTATCAAAGTTGTAAGCTTGTGATGGCATTGAAATTAAATTTTCTTTTAGTACTTCGTATGATGAAATGCTATTTTTTTTTCTTTCATCGAGCAAAATGAACCAAATTTCATGGAATACTTCATACCTCAAATCTGTTAATTTTAGTGATTAAACTTCAAGGGGGGATGGATTCATTTGAAGGATTTTCCTTATCTATCACCTCAACTCAATCCCCTCCTTAAATCCAACGTGTGTAATAATCACATGTCGGAATGGATATATATATGTATATGTATATATATATATGTATGTACATACACATACATACATATATATATATATATACACTAGTAGAAAAAGTGTTATTTGTAGCCGGCGAAATGGACTTTTGGTAACTGACATTGTTGGTTGCAAATGCCACCGGTACAACTAGTGAAAATTATTTGTAACCAGGTAATGTTAGTTACAAATAATGTATTATTCGTAACTGGCTTAACCCAACGCCAGTTACAAAAAGTCTATTTTCCAATTAAGAAATCACACTATTTGTAATTGGCATTAAGTTACGTCGGTTACAATAAGGATATTATTAGTAACTGGCAAATCATAACGCCGGTTACGAATATATTTTTTATTTAAAAAAAATACTATTAGTAACTAGCACAAGATTACGCCAGATACTAATGAATAATTATTATTTTTTTATAAATATTTGATTCGAATACCAAACGACCCATGCATCGTCAAATGAGTTATAACCTGTTACAATTTAACCAACAAAACACGTACTCCAAATACTTCCATAGAACTTAAATTCACCCACAACATACAATACAAACACTCTAAATAGTTCCACACAAATCAAGTTATTCATCCACAACCATACAATACAACAAAATTAACTATACTTTAATTTCCAACAAAAACAATTAAAACTTTAATAATTCACATAATACCTCAATTACAGGTTATGTGCAACGATTTGACATAAAGCAGAGAGGAAAAATGTCTAATCGTTGCACATAACCTATAACGGAGGTAGTAATTAAAGTAATAAATAGTTCCACACAACTCAAATAACTCACACACAAGACTCATACGCATATCGATCACATCGAGTACCCAATGGTTCCTACATTTCAAAAAACTTGTTTGTATTATTCACATAATTAAAATAAGAAAATTATGAAAAAAGTAAGGATTCCAAGGTATCCATGGATTTAGAAAATTCCTAATGAGTTCAACAAAATGATTGATTCAAGGGCTTGGGGTGGATAGTTAATAATCTTAAAATAAAAGTTCACCGAAAGAAAATATCAACAAACTACTTGTCATAACACCTAAGGTAGTTTGTAAGGTTATCACCCAGCTTCACTAGTTTCAGAATCCCAAACCAATTCCAAGGAAAAACTTCATCCAACTATATTTGGACTAAAATGATCTATGTTTCTATTACTGAAACGTGAACCAACAGATTTCAATGCTTTCAACTTCACACTAATGACATCAGGTTAACAACTGAAAAAAGAAAGAAATTGTTCTTTAAAGGTAGCCAGGTGGTGGACCAATATTTATCTATGATCAAAAGTCCCAATATAAGTCCAACAATTAGTTGATCTCATCAATCTCAGAGCCTTCAAAGGCCACTTTTACACTCAATCTCTTCACTTATGTTATTGTCTTACTGATCTTATTTTATAAATACAACAATAAGTAATCTTCTACGTATTTTCCATGGCATTACAAAGTTAAATTACCAATTACCTGTTACTTTTCAGTTCATCACTTACTGTACAACAATTTTAATGACACTTTCCTTCTTATAGTAGAAAAATATGAAGGAAATTCAATGTCAGTATGCTGCTTTTCAAGCTTATAAACTGTTCATATCTTCTACTATGACACGCCTCAAGGATACATACACCTCCTTTAATAATTGATATATGAGCAGCCACACCAAGTTCTCAGTCTTCTCACTTTCCTGGTCTTTCCGCTTGCCAGACCCTTCTTACATCACTATTTAATAACAATAAAGGGGCAGTTTGATTTGAAGATGAGGAAAGGAAATAACAAAGAGAAACGAAAGGAATAGTATAAAAACTCCTTCATTGATCCATCTTGTCTGGGTGTAGAGGGGAAAGAGATTTAATTCCATTTCAACTGCTTGTAGAAAAAGAAGGGCCTTTTCGCTTGTTCGTAAAGCTTTCGAGCAGCTCTTTCAACTGCCGCCTAATCTCCCAACATGCTCAAGAACCGAGAGCCGTCCAGGTACCTACCGGCCGGAGGGAGCTTGCTTATAGAAAGAAGATGGGCCGGTCAAAAAAACAAGGCGCAACGGGCTCTCTGCTCCTAGTCACTATGTAGTGCTATTAAGTCCTCCGGGGGACTGGACTTCACCAAGGGGTTCGGTTACCCTCAACACTTACAAGGAAAATATATGAAAATGTCCACTAAACACTCACAAAGGGATTTTAGGTTCATAATTAGCTTTTCTATTCTCAATTACCCTCAACTAAAAAGCCGTTAAAGTATAAAGCTCAAGCTCCTCCCCTCTAAACATCCATTATCAGAAAGATTGAGCTCTATACAAGTCATGTATCAAAATCCTAAAAGGAAATTATAGAGGTAGGAAAGGCAAACATGAAACAAGTGAAAGGAGTTAAATATAATAATTTTTTGTGTTACAAGACTGCTCCATGTTGCAGCTTTAATGGATCACGGTGACTCGTTGACTAATCAAACTAGCACAAAGCAAAATGACAATTGTGAAAGCAAATAAGGACTGAAAAGTGTTTCGCTATTCTGGGGCAAAAACAGCCCACAAAAAACAATTTTCCATCTGCTTTTTTTTCCAGGTAATTAGGTACCTCTCCTATTAAGCGGATATGAAGAGGGCCAATATAATCACAATTTACAAATGTGAAAGCTTCCTAATTGACCATGCTAACTTCATTTTCGTAGAATAAATACAAAAAAAGAACTGCCTTTCCCAACAAAAACAGCTTATCAACCTAATTGTGTAACTAATTGACCATTTCACAAAAATGTACATTAAAGCATTATCAAAGCATAGTTCAACTTTCCAAGACAATAATGTTTGCAATATATATAACAAAGTACATTGTTGGTCTGGAATGGCTGGCAGATCTATACCATCCCACCAACAAATCCATATAGTAAAATATTATTTCACCACCAAAATTCAAATTAGCAATTTAGACGAAGAGATAAATGTATTAATAGATCAAAGTGATTGATTCAATACAAGATTTACGCACACACACACAAACAATAATCGTTTCTTAATTTTTTTGTTCGAAATTATTCATCAAAACCTAATTTCCTTGGCTTTTAATAATCATATTCATTAAAAATTAATCAAGTAATTGAAAACAACAATAATCAATTCGAATTTACATGTAAAACCACTAATTTGAAAGTACAAGAACCCTAATTCAAAAGGAACACATACCTCAAAACCTTGATAAAAATCCCCTAAAGCTGATCCCAAATTCGAACAAACCAAAACAACAATTAATGGAGTGAGATGCAGCAAAAGAGAAGGAAGAGCGGTGAAGGAGAAGGAGGAGCAGTGAAGGGGTGAAGGAGAAGGAGGAGCAGTTTGTATTGGAGCGAAAGTGTTAATGGTTTTTTTTATTTCTGCGAATTTACCTGAATAATACTAGCTACCTTAATTTATTTATTTAAGATGAAGCCCGTTTGTTTAATTTTTTTTTAAATAATGTTTTTTTTTTTTGTATTGATGAGCTTAAATTTTGTTATATATGTAGATAAAATTCTTAATATTAAAAGATAATATATAATATTTAATTAATTTAAACTTAAAAATCTCATTTGCTAATTTTGCTTACATGACATTTAAATTATTTAATTTTAAAAGAAATTAATAATCTCTTATTTAATTGGCTACTACTAAGATTTATAATCCTACATGGCGCGCTGAGAAAATTAGATCCTACGTGGCTCTCTAAAAACTCGGGAAAAAACTCCTCTATATATATATATATTAGATTTTTAACCATTAATCAAAATTTAAATGAAAATTACTTTCCAAAAAAAAAATAATGAAAAATAAATAAAATTAATGGAAAGTAGAAAACTAGAAATTTAGGGTTCATTTGGCATTGTTGTGGTTTTCAGTTTTTTGGTTTTTTGTATTTTAAAAGTGTATGATATATGTCATATAATGAATAAAAAATTAGTCAAACTTATTAAAATCATGCTAATTTTGAAAACTGGCAACTAAAAAGTGAAAACACTTTTTTCTTGTTTCCTGTTTTTGGTTTTTTGTTTTCAAAAAAACTGAAAACTCAAAACAAAAAACAATGTCAAACAAGCTCTTAATATTTGTTGCTTTTACAAAAAACAAAAATTATTATTAGACTTATTATTTATAACCAACGTTTGTAAGCTAGTTACAAAATTTTTGGTCAAATTTACTTTGACTTATTATTTGTAACTGGCGTTTGTAAGCTAGTTACAAATGTTTTGGTCAACTTTTCTTCGACTTATTATTCGTAACTAGCGTTTCTAAGCTAGTTACAAATGTTTTGGTCAACTTTTTTTGACTTAATATTTGTAACTGGCGTTTATAAGCTTGTTACAAACGCTTTGGTCAAATTTTCTTTGACTAAATATTTGTAACTGGCGTTTGTAAACTAGTTACAAGATTTTTAGTCAAAGTTTTTGTGACTTAACATTTGTAACTGACATTTATTTAGTCTGTTACTAATAAAACTTCAAATAAAGATAAAACCACATATTAGTAACTAACATTTACTATGTTGGTTACTAATGTCATGGAATTTGTAACTAACATTATCTTAGTCCTGATGCTTCTGTAACTAGCATAATATACGCCAATTATTAATAGGGCGTTACAAATAGCATTTTTTCTACTAGTGATATATATATATATATATATATATATATATATATATATAAAGTGTTTTTTCAATCGTAATATGACTATAATGTATGGATTATATACTTTTTATGTAATCCGTCGTCCCTATGTTTTTTTTTTCTTTTTTATGTCAACTCATTTTTCATTTTATGTCGTTTTTCCAACTTCTATCCACTTTAATTTTCTAATTATGACATGCCCTTCAATCATCTCTTCAACCTCACAATAACTACACTTTTTTATATTATTTCTGACTTTATTTATCTTTTTCTTACACAAACTAAAATTTTTACATTCTTTCTCTTGTTTGTCTTACACTCACTCACATTGTTAACAATTTCTTAAATTACATATTTACAGAAAGTGGGTAGAACATAAAAGAACAAGCGGTACTTACTTAACTAACGTGTACCTTTGACCAACATAATGTTTGATAAGATAAATTGGCCTCAATTGTACGAATTGAAAGTTGCACGTAGCAGCATGAACTTTGACTAGTAGTTATAAAAACATAAACTTCCTCATTGGGTGCACAAACTATCATAGATGAAATCAAGCACCAGAGATATTTTTTGAAGGCGATTTATCTTTAATAATTTATTATTAAAATCGTCTTGGATTGTTTGATTTGCATGTCGGGAGATTAATCAGACAAGATTTTGAGGGGTCATTTCAATCCGTATGGGTCAATTTTGAGATCATATTTTAGCATAAACTTACCAAAAACACATCGTGTTTTGTACTATGAAAGTTCTTGGGTCAATTTGAACCTTTAGGACTAAATACGAGGTGGTAATTTACAAAAAAGTTGATAAATATTAAAGATATCACGTCTTCGACAAAAAATCAAGTTTTGGTTATTTTTTATGATATTTTGTGCTCCCAACGAAGAAATTGGTGTTGTTATAACTATAAGTCAAAGTTCATGCTGCCACGTGAACCTTGTTAAAAGTTCGTACTATTGAGACCAATTTTGCCTTATAATAATGGAATAGTTAGTGGTTAGTGGTTAGGTCCATACCATTTATTGTTTAAAAATAAAGCATTCCAATTAAGACTATGTTCACTACTCACTTCAGATTTGATATGAACTTTTCCAATTTTGATCTAATTTTCATATTTGACTAAACTTTAAACTTATATCTACACTAATGAGATGGTGCAATAATAGCTTTATTAATTTATACTTTTCCAATAAGTTAAATTTTTTATTAAGGAATTACATATGTAATGATAATTATATATAAATTAAATTAAATGATCTGATTTAATCAGATAAAATCATTTGTGAAATAAGCAAATATTATGTTGAATAAGTTGGATTAAACTTAGATAAAGAAAGTTTTATAAAAAAAGTACATCAACAAAATAGGGGCGAAAGGAGTAAGTACACACGCGTACCATGATGAACTTTTAATGAGCTATATAAACAAGGTTACTTATTTACGAAATATTTATTTACTCACATGCTTGTGCCCTCTAATCACATGAGCTAGATTAAGACATTGTACATTACTCTCCCTATCTTGTAAATCTAGCCCCTCATACCAAAAATTGATGTTCCAAAAAACTGCCTCATACCAGAATTTGATGTTCCAAAAAACTGCCTCATACCTTATATGATAGTTTTCCCATGATGTGTCTATTTTATATAGTATTTTACCCCCGTCCCTTGGTCATAATTAGTAGTGTTTTTGGCTCTTTAGAGCTACTTTTATTACTAATTGGTGTTTTCTAGTGTTTTCGTAGGTTTGGTTGACTTTTGCAGGGATTTATGCTTTTGGAGTATTTTCCCGAGATATTTAGAAGCAATCACGAGCATTGGAAAAGCACGACCAGAGTTTATAGCCCAGGGCCGGTTAGAGACATCGAACTAGTGATTAAGGGCTCGGTAGAGGTGATACCGGGGCGTTTGGACCGAGTATTCAAGACCCAAAGAGGAAACCCAGATTGGCCCGAAGAATTGGAGCCCAATCGAAGTCCAAATATTGGCCCAAATGAGCCGCCCGGCCAAAAAGGCTGGCGCCCGGAGGAGCGCCTGGTGACGCGCCCGGCCGGGCGCGAGATTGCTATTAGAGGTGAAAAAAGGCGCGCCCGATCGGGCGCGTGTATATTTAGGAGACGATTAGCGTCGTTTTAATTTGTTTTAGTTTAGGATTTTTGTACGGAGTATAAATACTCCTCCGTAATACGATTTTAGTACCTCTTCTTTTTCTCTTAATCCTTTCTCTTAGACTTTCTCTCTCTACTTAGTCTTCTCTCTCTAAACTCTCTCTCTAAACCTTTGTTATTAATTCTTTAATTAATTCCAGATTTATTTTGGTAATGATTTCTCTTCCCTTAATCTTAGTTATTTATTTTATTTCTTTCATCATGATTTATTCTATTATTTTGTTTAGTTTAGTTTTTAATATGTGTGAGTAGTTCAATTTCTAGGGTTTATGGGGATCTAATAAATAATATGAAGGGGTAAATTATTGTTGTTGATTATCACCCCACTTGCTATTCCACTAACAATGCCATGTACTTTTTTTTTATATATATAAAAATAAATCTTTCTCTCAATAATTGTGGCTATCCATGTGCACATTTATGCTTTGTTTCATTTAAAAAAGGTAAAGTGAAGGGTTTTGGACAATCTTTTAAGGATAAATTCTATTGTTTAAAAAAAAAAGCAACGTGTCAACTCGTAATTTTGATCAATAATTATATATTGAAACTCACCGATAATGTATATGTCAAACCGCTATAGCTAACATCTAATTGCTAAATTAAACTAGGTCTATAATTTAATTTAAATTGTTTATGCTGATTGTCTCTCTTTATTTGTGAATAAGTGCAACTATTTGACTTTTGGACTATTCACATAATAACTTTGATTTAATTTGTTGGAATTTAAATATATAATATCAACTATTTTAAATATTTAATAACCAAATGTCATTGTGTGAACTTCCTTTGTATTTGTTTAGGTGAAACATTTTGCTCCTTGCACTATTAACCTACTCTATTTTTTACTAATGTTTGTGATTTATAAATAAGAAAAAATCTAGGCATGTGATTACTTGTTGGAATTATTTCAATAAATAGATTATTATTAATATTCAATTGTTATAATTTTTACTTATTGATAATTAAAGATATTATTGGTCAAAGTTTTTCATTGGCATATATACGTGTAGGCATGTGATTAGAATGATTTCCATTGATCAATATTTATAGGGCTACAATGAGAATCCTAATCATCTTAGTTAACTAACAAGATATCATAAGATATCCTTATATAAAATATATCCTAAACTTAGGATACGAATATTCTATGAATATTTTCTATTTACATCCCCGCAGCCGAGGCGGGAGAAAATCGAATGCTCAAATTGAATTTGAATCACACATCAAAGGTTAAGGATAGTATGGTAATCCATGCTAAAAAAAGAAGTTGTAGACATGTGCCGGATTGCAGGGTGATAACGATTAGAAGCAACAACCAAGACCTACGTATAGTAGATTAGATAAGCATTGCTAGGCCGGAGGAGAAGAAGAAGAAGAGTCGTGCACAGACTTGGGCCAAAGTTGCAGATCCAGAGAAGAAGAAGCTAAGGTAACTGTAGGGAATATTTTCAAGCCTTAATCCCACTAGCTCGAACCCCACTATGATCATACACTAAAGTACGGTGGCGTCCCAAAAGGGAAGAAGATAGAGCAAAAGAGTCGCCAACAAGTTTTTTTAGGAACTTGTAAATCGTTCATAGGATGAAGGTTACACCCCTTAACGATCCAAGATATCGTCAACTCCATAAGGTCTAGAACTAAATAAGGGTTCGGGGATGATGGTACAAATCCAACCTAAAAGAGATTGAACCTGCCCTAATAATAGGCCTCTACTTTATTCTGATCGTACTCATGTGCGCTTTTTAATTAACATACAATCAATAGATTAACCCTAAACCTGTTTAATCTATGTTGGTTGAATATTAATGCACACATAAACTATTATTGGTGATCACTTGAATTATAATCACAATTAACCCTAAACAAGATTATCATTTATCTTATTAAGCGTGATTACAAGTACAAATTCCCTTTAACATGCATAAAAGGTGATCAAGAAATAACAATAACGTATCAAGCAACATAATAAATAACCATAACAATAATAATAATCGTTATCAAAATAATAGTAATAATAATATTCATAATCATCATAAATTATAACAATTATAATCATAATCATGTTCATGTTAATATTAAAGCATAATAATAGCAAGATCCTAGGCATGATACTAACAAGATTAATAGCAAACCCTAGCATGTCACTAAGCAATAAAAATCAAGTCTTTAACCCTAACATGATACTAACAATCATAAATATTAGGGAGAAAATAGGAAGCATCGTAACAATCATATTTAATATTAAAAATACCGTAGACATGATACTAGGAATATCATAATAACAATGTAAACATGATTTCTACATCATAACCTCAATAAATCAATTAAAGTACTTACTTTGATGCTTCGTACCTCTTTCTAATAACAAAATACACACGTTAGTAACTTCAAGGAAAATAATAATCAAACAATCAAATTAAATAATTGAAAGAGAGATTTGGGACCAAACCCTCAGAAATTAAAACCTTTCACATCTAGGGCGAAGACAACTTCGAATATGGCTAGGTGTTTCTTGATCTTGTGAATGCGGAATTTTGTATGAAAACAAAGTAAGAAAGAATTGAATGTTTTAGGAGATGAATGAATTAGAGAATGCTAAAGAATTAATGATTGTTCATGAAAGCTTGCGAATGAAGAGAATTGGTGAATGAAAACGGAGTTTTTGATACGATATTTATAAAGAAAATCAGCCAAAAAAGATAATTTAACAAAACAGAGTCTGACGCTCAGGAAACAGAGCTGGCGCCAACCCTGGCTAGCTGGCGCCAGTCACCAATGGCTAGCGCCAGGCGCTAATGGCTAGCGCCAAGCCTGGTTCCACGCGCCAAGGCCTGGGGTTGGACGCCAAACTTGATTTCAACACGTTTTCGAAAATCTGATAAATTTCCCGTACTGGAGGATAAAATAATATAATTTCTTCGAAAATGCTATTTGATTTTGATTAAAACTCTGAAAAGTCAACAAAGTCAACTTATCAATGCTAATTGAATTAGGAATGAAAAGAACCTTCTAGAAGATTAAAACCATTCCTAATTGCATTAGGAATGATAAATCATATTAGGCCCTCCCCTAGATCATTGGGCCGCACATAAGGCTCAAAACGGGCCCAGTTTAGTAAATTGGCCATAACTTCCTCAATATTCATCGGAATTGGGCTTATAATATATCGTTGGAAAGCTCTTGTCAAGCCCCATCCAACTAAACCATTATTGGACCCATATCATGGACCAACCAAACTAGATTGACTGTTTTCTTAAAATAAAGTTTTCAAAAAATAGAGAGAAAAGAAAAGAAAATAAAAAACTTTCCGCAACACTAGACCTTCCACACTTTTGTTTCATTCGATTATGATTCGACGTGAAAGGTACTCATCACTGGGTTTGGTTTTGGGGAGACACAAATGGGCGTCTACAGTAACAAACCATCATAAGAGTGAAGATACTAAATTACTACGAGAAATCACATTTGAAGAAAAACAAATAAGATAGCCTAAATCCCGGCCCACACCACTTGACCATTAGGAATTATATACCTCTAAAAAAAAGATGACCCACACAACAAGATAAATTCCACTAATTTAAAACAAGTAGCCTTTGGACTTAGAAAGACGTAATCCATCACATACACTTACGATAAAATTAATTTTTTTTTTTAAAAAAAAATTCAAAAAATTGGTGCTGCTGCATAAAATCTAACACATGCCTCTAAGCTGTAATGTACGTATTTAAACAAGGCTCCAAGTCCAACTAAGGTGGTGGGGGACGACTTTGCTGGTGTTGTTGTTGTTGTTGTTGGTGAGGAATATTCCGGCAACAACAACATCGAGAAAAAGAAGACTAACAAAGTGGTGGGCTATCTTGTGGGTATGGTTCATCCAAGACTACTATTTGTCATAGGATACGCTATGCAAAATTACAATTCACTCACAAATTAGACTAATGAAGGAGGACTGTGAGTGAGGAAGGTGTGGCGTATTAATTGGAGAGCCAAGAGGTAGAGGTGGTGCACGAATCTCCTAAGTGTGGTGGGAAGTCAAAGTACAAGAAGGGTTGTCGGTGCTAGTTAACCATCATACTCCATAATTAAATCGCGGGAAGCAAAAAAAATGTGTTTTTGTGTAATCATTTGTTAATCCCGTTGGTGGGTTTAGATTTCAACAGAAATTTTTAGATCTAAACAATCCCAAGATCTAACCTAAACTATGATACCATGTCAGATAATATAAGATTCCTTGATCAAAGTGAGTTCCATTTTTCAATATATATAAGGTTACAATAGGAGGCATAATCGAGGGAACCCCAATTAATATATGGGATTACATAAAGTCTTATATGTGGCTGGCCACACCGTGTGACAGGGGTTATTTCGTAGTTTAATAGGGGGTACTTGATCGGTGTTAAAGGAGTTACTCCGTCAATGTTATTGGGTTACTCGGTTAGTGTTATAGAGGTTACTTAGTCAGTATTATAGGGGTTACCTAGTCAGTGTTACATGGGTAACTTTGTTCTTTTATAAGTGGTCACACGGTATGGCTAGCCACATACAAGATAGGTTGTTGTGATTAACATTCCAAGTTAATCTCCTCTCACAACTTTATGCATATATTTATGTGCCACTTTACTTTTTTACTTTTATTATTTATGGAAAATAAAAGTAAAACAATATATTGTGAGAGGAGATATATATTCATGTTTATCTCATAGATAAACTTGAATTTTTCCGTCATGATCATATTAGGTAACTAATAAGATATCATAAAAATATTCTTAACAAAATTGATCCTAAACTTAAGATAAGAATATTCTATGGGTATTTTCTATCAGTGCACAAATAAAGTCAAAATCTGATTAAATTAATATACCACAAAATTCAATAAATTAGATCAGATTTTTTGTATAAATTAGGTGATTTGAACCTAGCCTTAATTTGTAGAAAAGTCAGGATTTATTTTGAAACAAAGAGAGTACAATGTACAATCGCTTTTGAAGTGCAAATTTTCCATACATAGCATACCTTATTGATCGCGGTTATATTATAACCTCTCCAAATCTATTCTATGGTTACATTTTTACCTCAATATTATATACGTAGTTAAAGTTGTGCATTGGAGATTGTAAAAGTCAAATTGTAACATAAAAAAAGCGACAGATAAAGTATTATACACGAAATACATTATGAGTACTATAAATAAATGCATTGACAAACGTGAAAATTTAAGTATCACACAGACAAACTAAAAATAAACCCAACAAATGGTTGAGAAACATTAAAAGTAAAAAAGAAAAAAAAAAGACAATTTTGAAAAAAAAAAAACAAAGGAAAGAATGAGTTCTTCCTCCTACCTTTCCCCTCTCCAACCATCTTAGGCCGCCACCACCACCACCACCTCTTCCGCCGCCGCTACCACCGTCATCTCTGCCGCAACACCTCCTTCTTTTCCTTTTCAATCAAAAAATTCTCTTTCTTCCATCTTTGTTCGATCCAGTGAGGCAAATCCGACGGAAATTGGAGCTCCGTTTTAGTGAAGAAGAAAGCAAGGTTTGTTTTTATGGTTTTTTTTTTCTTTATTTTCTCTATGAATTTGAACTGGGTTTTTGATTTTTTTCCATTTTAAAAGCATTAATGGGTAGCCTAGATTTAACCCAGAAAGATTAGTTTATTGTACTAATTTAAATCATTTTATCTGATTTGGGATTTTTTTTTTTTTTGGGGTTCTGACGGTGTGAGAATCTTGGGAGGCTTCAATTCAATTGATTGCGGCTTCGTCGGAAACGGGATGCTATTTCTTAGATTTACATTTTATTTTTTTTTTTTATTTTTTTTTTCAAATATTTTTCTCTTCGATTTTTTTTGTTATATATTTTTTTTTGTTATTAAAGTTTTTTCAATTAGTAATGTGAACCAATTTTGCCTGCATTTATGCCTCAAAATGAAAGGGAAACTACTCCGTAGAATTTATCAATTTAGTGCAAAGTAAATGTTACATTAAGTTCATTTTTAGACCCTTAAAATGTCTAAGAATTGTTATTGGGTAGTTGAAGAAATAAAAGGTAAAGAAAGTTAGCAATGTAGTTCATATGTGTGATGGTCCATTGGTCCTATTCCAATTATAAGCATGCTAGGGAAGAGTTGTTAATTCGGAACATTCGCATAGCTTCCGAGATTTGTTGTCAAGAACCCTTCTAAATGATGTGATGGACTTGGATTTACAGGTAGAATGTAGCTAACAAATTGGCGATAAGTATAAATACTATTGCTATGTATGCATTAATACGTAATATAACTTTTTTTTTCGTGGTTCTAATTGGGTTTTGAATCGAATAAATGTATAGCGTTGCTAATAGTTGCTTCAACTTCGTAAGAATAAGAGGACTTGTTTATGACCATTTCATTATCTATGATGAGAAGTTGTGATAAAATATGCTTTCTTTTTTTTGGAATTGCCATAGGAAGGTGTATTATAAATGTCACAAATATAGTTAAATAGATTAGGTTTGGTTGGTTCTATGCTCTTGTCTTTCTCTACATGTTAAGATGTGTAATCGCTTATGTTCTTTGTATGTAGTGCTCTTTTCCTATTTTTTTTCCTCTCTATGTACCATGTTTGCTAGTTGAGGGGGCTGGGGAGGTAGTATAGGCTACTGCATAACTTTTTATCATACACAAAATGTTAGTTGAGATTGATCAAAAGATGAGGATTCTATGTTACATGAAATTGGTGATGACATGCGGCCTTTATACAAGATTAATCTACTCTAATGCTAGTGTATATATGCAAGATGTTAATCAAAACAGATTGCCCTTCAACAACGTCATTACCATACCCCACTTGCAGCATTGAGTAATTGTGTTTACGTCATGTTCATAGATGAACCTTGCTAAGTGTATTCAAGATAGTTTTTGATGTGGTATTTACTCACAGAAAAGTATCAATTGTTGAAGGGAGTTATTGTGGAAAAGCTGTTTTACGCAGGTATGAAGTGGTATGAAGTGCAGTCGTACAGAAAAATCGATGATGTTTATGCAAAACCCACCATGTTTTATGTTAGAATGATGTGGCGAATCTTGTTGGCTCCTTTTTAAGAAAAGAATTTTCTGTTTTCTAATTTAGCTTTGTTTTCAAATGTGAAATTTTCATACTGGTTAACATGATTGTGTATTTGTGTTGGTAAGTGCAAAAAATATCATATACAGTAAGAATATAAATAGAGTATAACATACTTGTATGCATGTATTAATTTTTTTCTTTCTTTTTTTCCCAATAATGGGAAGAAGTGTAGTCACATAAATCTACAAGAAACACATAAGGAATTGTTTATGAAATAGTTTAAGGATGGGAAATTGGTTCTACTTGTTGCGTACTTTGGTCTGGCGGTGGATCTAGTAGTACACTAGGTATACATGTAATGTGATTGGAGTGGTAAAATAGTATTGTGGTACTGGTTCTGTATTTTGTCTTAGTGGGTTGTGACAAATAACTATATGTGCTTAGCTGGGATAGTTGATCTTGTTTCTTTAGAATATACTTCGATGAAAATTTCTTTACTTAATGCATTGCTGATAAAATGATGTGAGAGTGAGAATACATAGTTCCTGCAATGTTACTTGAAACAGCAAATATGCTGGCCTGTCCTTTCTCTATGGGAACCAAGTGGTGATAGAGCTGTTTAAAGTGGTGTACCTCTAATTCATGGCTGTCTGAGTAGTATTGTGTGAAAAGGGGCCCTTTGGGTCCTTGTTCCCCTTGTTGCATTAAAGTGTATAGGATGATTTCCTCATCCGCTAGCTCATCAATTGTACTCGATAACAGAACAGCTGCGCTCTTTTCACCTTAAAAGAAAAAAAAAAAAGTTTCAGGGGAGATTAGTTCAAAAAGGCTCCGATAAGCTGCAATTCTTTCTGAGGGGCTTCCCTAGTTCAATTCACTAATAATTATAAGTAAGTTCTGATAAGTTTAGAGAAAGGTTTTTAGGTGAATTAAAGGAAATCAAATCATAATGGTGTATTAGAATCACAGAATGGTCTCTCCTGGACGGAGGGTATATGGAAACAAAAAATTTCTCTGCTTCTGCAGGGGTAAGCTGTATATCTTACTACATCCGACCCTTGCATAATTGGATTCTTGTTTGCTGGTGGTTTTGTTGTAGTGGCTTATGAAGTTTGACTACTTTGTTGCTTTAGCTACTATTTGCTCACTTTTTGTTTAATGAGCTAATCTATTCTTCTTTTTCATAAATATATTGGACTGGTTGGATCAGCTGATTAGGAGTTAATTAAGGATTGGATAATTTGGTCTACAGCTGAAGGCTTGAGCAGCATATTGTGTGGAATCAGAAACATTCTCCAGCATTACAAAATTGAATCTGGTACTTTTTAGTTGAACTCAACAAGATTTTCCATTTGATTTGACAACATGCACATGTACAGACATCTTGATTATTGTGAATATTGGGAACCAGCAAGTTACTCCAACTTACTAAATATTAATCATCTGGGTATCAATGTTTAAATATAACTAGGCTGCAGTTTGATACATTCGCCATGCACAAGCCAAAGAAAAGAAATCTGCAATCACCTCAGAAGTCAGCAGACTGGTTAGAATATATTAATGATTGCCTGCCTGCACTAGTAATACCTGTTGGTCCTCGATTTCAAGCTGATGTGCCAGAATGGACGAGTGCATCTAATCATATGTACGAAAATGGTGATTTGGATACTTCAAAGTGGTTAGGTACCAGAGTTTGGGCCTTTCAAAATGATAGTACAGATTCAGGAGGTAAAATAGGAAAGGGAAGGCCTGAATCCTGCTCTTGCTCTTCTCCTGGTTCTTTACAGTGTGCAAAACAACATATTTCGGAAGCAAGAGCAAGGTTGCAATCTGACCTGGGCCCTGCATATAAGAGTTGGAAGTTTGACGAGATGGGTGAAGATGTTGGCAAGTCCTGGAGCTCAAAACAGAAAAAGAAGTTTGATAGCCTTGTCTGTGCAAATCCGTTGTCACATGGTAAGAGTTTTCTGCAGCCAGCCGAATCATCCTTCCCATCTAAGACCAGGAAAGATATTGTCAGTTATTATCTGAATGTATATGTTCCTAAGCGCATTAGCATAATAACTCGGTTGGGATATATAGTGCTTGATAGTGATGATGACGAGGTGGAGGAAGCCCCAAATACCAAGAGCTCTCAGAAAAGACCGCGACCCAATAGTGATGATAGTACAAAACTTGCCAAGTCCCACTACTTGACTGGGAGAAGATGACACACCGGACCCAGTGTCTTACTGAACAACTCTTTACAGGTTTCCTTTTAGTTCAGACTTCAGAGGATTCCCCCTTTTTTGGGTTTTTGCCTGTAATGGTTGCACATTACAGTGCAAAAATAGCGAAACTAGGAATAGCAAAATTTAGGCCTGAACTTTGTGATTATACACCCTAACGGGGATTTTCTTGCGGCAAACTCGTCTCAATGTTGAGAAAGCTGTGTGCATCTAGGAAAGTCAAGCTGCACAGTTTTGTGACACTATTTTTTTCTGCTCATATTGTGCTGGTAATAGAAACATCCTTGTTCTACTGCAAATTTATCGTCTACAACCTGGTCTCACCCCTTTCCCCCCTTTTCAATGAAAACTCCTCTTGTGCGGAAGTAATAGTAACATTGAGAGCATGTTTAGTAAGAGTGATATTTTGGTTAGAAACGGATTTATCATTAGAGTGTTTGGTTAGATGGTTTGGGTAATAGTTTTCACCTATTTATGTAGTAGAGTATCATTTTTCTAAAACTTAAGGTAATTTCCCTTACCTTCCTCGGAGAAAAAGAGAGGGAGTTAGTTTAGGTATTTCATCTTCATGGTTAACCCAAACAAATGAAAAAGTAGTTAGATTATTCTTTTTCTCCCTCTTATTTGCTTTTTTATCATTTCGTTTTCAATGTTTATAACAAACACCCCATGATAGTGTACATGACCTAAATGTGATCAGTAAAATGTGATCAGTAAATCCGGACATAGGTAGTACTAAGGAATTATTTTGCATTGTACAGGGAAAGATGAAGTGAATCTAGTGCTATACTGGCTATGTTAATGCTCAAACTAGTATCACTTCCGTGCCCAAAAATTCGCTACTTTGCAACTGTTTTGGAATAAGAGGTTTTTAAGCTTTGAACAGGATGAGAAGATCTAGGGTTCTGAAAATAACCCCAGAACAACGTCAAGGTTGCCCTTTATAATCGAAAAATTTTAGCTGGCATATACAAATGTTACAATCATCATACAGTACAAGGAATGGTTTAAAACTAAAAAGGGTGAAACAGACATTTTTGTATTTAACTGTTTGTTAAACTATGAACGTTTGTTTTGTTTTTCTCGGACTCGTTGAAAAACTTGGATTAACCCATGTCATATGCCACGAAATTGCACTCCTCCTGTCATCTGCTGCATCATCTCACTTCACAAAATCACAACCTCATACTCCCTCCCATCCCATTAGATTTGCTCATTCAACCCTTTTTGTACGAGTTTTTGGGGTCAAATAGAGCGATCTTAGTGAGATTGAGAGAGTAATAAAAAAGAGTAGCCTCTGAAAAAATATTTTTTTTGCTAGTTAAATTGATAGACCAAATCACCAAGAATAGTCAGTAGTTCAGTACTCAGAGCCTGCCTGAGTTAAAGAAACCTCACTTAATAAATTGTATTTTGCAAACCTCAGCCCCAAAAATATGAAAAAACCAACATAACACAATGCATGTTACAATTACTCCGTTTGAACAATGAAAGCGTCGCCAAACATCATTACACTAAAAGATAATAAATCACACAAAAGCAAAGCATACAATCACATAAGAACAATTGTTAGCATAATTGAGATCATGATCATGTTATTTGAAAATGCATCAAAGTGTTTTAAAAGGTAAATTACTAATAAGTTTTATAGTAGAAGCAACATGAAACAAGATTACAAGTGTCTTTACAGAATGCCCTGAAACTGAAAACTCATATCAACATATACTGCTCTATTGTTTCAGTAATCAGTATTACAACCTTAATACACTTCTAGCCAAAGATTTTGAGTTCTTCAATCTACTTTTTCCTAACCTATTTCTCCTACGGCTCCTCAATGGCGTCAAATAAAATCGTAACAAGCCATTATCGAGGGGGTGATTAGGTGAGTTAGTGTACCTAGCGCTTCGATTCCTCTGTAAAACAACAGGTTCCTGCCTACTCCTAACAATGGCCTTTGATTCGTTCCTACTTGCTACTCCACCAACTGAACCAACTATCGTGGAAGAGCCTCTAGAGCTCGATGTGCTATGGCTTCGTGTAAGTTTCCTTCCACGGATGTCTGCAGAATCAGCATCAGGACTCTCTGAATGTTCTCTATCGCCTTCTTCGTTCCCAAATTTGTCTCCCTTTTTTCGATTTAGCAATCCCCAAATACTCCACAACTTGCTCCATTGGCGACATTTCTTGAACCCCTTCCCATTACTGCTGCTAGAGACGGATGCAAGGTCTTTAGACGCCGTCTCAAAGCTCTCTGAGCTATTATCATCTCTTAAAGAACTCGAATTCAACCTCCATTCATTCAACTCTTTCTCAGTTATGAGCAACTTAGTCCCATTAAAGATCCCAATAGCAGCAGGTGAAACCCTGGCATTCGATATTCCCTTAGCTTCAACATCCTCAATCACATTCACCCCCACATCCCTCCTTACTGAGCTCGCAGATCGATCAAACCCATTCCTCCACCTCTCCCTATCACTCCCACTCTCCACCTTCGTCTTCCCTTCACTCAATACTCGATTATCAAACCCGTAAACTGTAGCCATAGCATTCTCAATAACCGAAACCATAGGGGCATTTCCATTCGCATTACCACGAGACAATGCTGCTCTCCCACCTAGCATATACCCGTCCCAAGACGCCCTCGGAGCATCAAACTCACTCCTCCCCACCTCATCAATCGACATTCTACCACAATCAACCGATGCCCTCCCTAAATCAATTGAAAACCTAGGGTCTGTATCACAAGACCTCCTCCCAAACCCACCACAATCAATCGAAGCTCTACCTAAATCAATCGAGCCTCGAGGATCGGTATCACAAGACCGCCTTCCGAACCCATAATCACCAACCTCTGATTGAGTATCCCTCAACCTCCTCCCTCTCAAATTCTCAAGCTTCATCTCCCCCAAACCAACACCACCATTGTTGCTTGTTCTTCCATTACAATCACTATTCTCTCTCTTCTGCTTCTTCCCCCATTTTCGAAACTTCTTACTGAATACAGAAGCAGCAATCCAGAAACTTCCAGCAATTTCCTTAAAATCCTTCTTATTACTACTATTTTTAGCTTGCAATTCAAGATCTATAAACTCTTTCATAGTCCTATTAGCTTCCTCAAATTCATCTTCTACATTTCTAAAATTAGAAACCCTAGGTTTAACTTCTACTTGTATTTCACCTTCAACTACTTCAATCTCTTCCTCCTCGGGAACAGGACAAGTACCTTTACTCAAAAACCCTAAATTCCTCGATTGAACTGAAACGACGTCGTCCTCTTCATCGTTATCATCATCAATATCAAACAAAGACGACAACGATTTCCGACCACGAACATCGCAAGATCTCCGGCGAGGCTCCATTCCGATGACAACATCACAGTTCTTCGCTGAGAAAGTCTTGCACCGCCGTAACTCCGGCAAAACTCCGGCGGAAGTAGCAGCAGAAGTTGAAGCTTCACCGCTGCAAGAAGAAGATGGGTTGAGGAGAGAGAGTCGCTCCCGAAGACATGGCGCACAAAGACCAGTAGTAGTGGGAAGATTAGGGTGACGATGGCATGGAGTAAGACGGCGAGGTTTAGGGTTTGGCGGTGGTTGCGCCATTGTTGAAGGTAGAAGAAGTTTACGCCATTTTTGAGGAGAGAGAAAATGGTGTTCTTTGCTTTGAGAAAGGGGAAATCTAAGTTACAGCTTTCACTTGGTTAGAGGTTTTGGTTTCATTGGATTCGTAAATTTTTGGGGTTTTTTTTTTTAATTTTTAATTTTAAATTTTGATTTTTTGGGTTTTTTGAGATTATTTTTGCTCTAGTCGTTTCTTTGTGTGTGTCTTGTTTTTCTGTGGAATTTCTGACTATCTCGTGCTGTCTGTAGGGATTTATTATTTGTTTATTTATTTGCACTTTAAAATAAATAAATAAATAAATAAACCATTTGTTTATTTGTAGTGCGAAATACAAATAATAATGTTATTTGTTGTTGTGATTTATTTTGGATTTCTAGGGTGTAGGGTGGTCTAGATTAGCATCATCAAATGATCATATGCACGAATGGTTTTTAGGCACTAATGAGTGTAATGAGGACAATTCTACTAAAGTGTGGTCTTAATAATGTGTACTAAATCTACTAATCATAGCACACTATTGTTTTATGACAATTGATTTTTGTTGTCATATTGATTTGAATAATGAGATTTGAACATGATTATTAGAATTAAATGGTTAATTTGAGTCGAGTTTTATTAAACTTGAAATTGAACTGATTTGAAGATTAATTGGTATAAGACTCCTATCAAATATATATTAAATACAAATTAAAGTTGATATATTAGGTGGCTCACTAGCATGGCACAATTTGCTAATCCGGTATGCGGGATCGGATCATGCATGAGCTTTATTTATGAAAGATCAGCACAAGCCTGACACAACACAATTGTTTTTTGACTCGCTTTAAATACGACCTATTTGAACACAACACACACTAGAAGGTCTTCAGCGGCATGTACCTAACAACCACAACCCCCATGTTTACTACATATACTAATCTAGATTAGTTAAATAAAACCCATTTAACCATCTTTTTATCATCCGTTACTTGTTAGCTAATACAAGTAATGGGTTAAAGAGTTAAGTGGTCACAAATTACTTGCTACCAGTAACAAAGCTACTATGGAGAAAGCGAAAGGAACAATTGAAGCAAGTAAGGAAGAATCAGAAATTGTATCCAAACTTGATGTTCATCCTCATCGTCCTAATCTCGATTTCAGTTTCTATGAAGATTTCACCTTACGCGGTATCCGAGTTGACCGAGTTCAACCCCAACTCGTCGTCTGTTCATTCAAGGTTCCTCCTAGACTCACTGTAAGTTTCATTAAAACCCCATTTCTTTCTTGTACAAATCAATTTAACTGATAATGATTTACATGGGTATTTCAATTTATTTTCTGGGTTTTATCTATTTGTTTTTATAATCTTGGAGTGACTTTGATTGGGAAAAAAAAAAAAACCAAATTTATGATTGTAGTTTGAATTTCACCTGATATGTCAGAAATTCTATGTAATTCATATATTAGAGCAACTTAATAGATCAAAGAAGTTTCAATCTTTACAATTTATGAGATTCAATGCTGAAATGTTGTAACAAGAAAGAAGCTAAAAGCTTTAAATGTCTGTTATATATAGTGGCAATTGATAAGTAATACATGTTTGATTCCTCTATGGTGCAGGATAGAAATGGAAATTTAGCATCCGGCGCGATTGCTAACCTTGTTGATGAACTTGGTGCAGTGGTTATTTACAGAGAAGGACTTCCAATGAATGTATCTGTCACCATGTCTATCTCCTATGTGTCAACTGCCAAAGTTGATGTATGTGTAACTTCAATTCTTGAACTTCTTGTAATTGTTTATCATGCTTGTACTTTGGTTTGTTGTATGAGTGACTTGTGATGGTTTGCTTCGTTATGAATGTTAACATGAGCTAATTTGGCTTGGGCAGTGCCAGATCAAATTGGGCAGGCAAAGATTAATTTGACTCAAGAAATATTGTTCCTTTCTCTCTTACCCCTTTACATGTTAGCATATTGTTATACAACATTCTGGGTTCAGTTCTACTTTGCAGAAATAGCCCTGTCTTAATCAAGTTAACATTTATTTAGATATTGACAAAATTCGAATTCTATTTACTTCTGTACATGCGAATTATCCATCCAGATTACATTAGTTGAATTTTATCGTGATTTGCTCTGGTTTTATAGAATATCAAGCAACTCAAAGGGCTGTATTAAGATTGGGGGGGGGGGGGGGGTTCTGGAATTTTCTAATCGAACTTTTGCATTTGGTTGGTATTGCATCTGTAAAATGTTTTTGTATCAGTTGTGTGGTTGTTGGTGTTGTAGCATTAGTTTAGTGAATTTATGACATGATGTTCTGTTTTCTATGATTTGGGTTGCTGGTTGTATATTAATAGATTGATATGATTATATGAGAAATAATCTACTTGGGTTTGTGGGTTTGAAGAACAAACTTTTGTTAGGCATTGTTTTAAGGATGGTAACGAGTCTTTGTTGCCTGGAATCTTGATAAGTGAATGTTCTTTGTAAAGCCTTTTCTTTTATTAAGTGGATGTTTTTCTTTAATTTATGTTACCATTCATTACCACCTCTGTTGGTTGTAATGAATTACGACTATATTGAAAAACAATGAAGAAAACAGATACACAAGCATTTAAAAGTAAACACAGATACATTACTAGGAGTTTAGCACATCAGAATTTCCTATAGAATGGACAATCAGTGCAAAGCATAATTCAGTAGCAACTAACACTCGTATATTTTGTAGGATGAGCTAGAAGTTACCTCAAGGCTTTTGGGACGAAAGGGGTCTGTTTTTGGAACCACTGTTGTGCTCAAGAATAAGGCTACCGGGGAGACTATTGCTGAGGGTCGACATACTCTATTTAGCAAACATGGTAGCAAAATTTGATCTGAACAATGTGTGCCGATTCATGGAAACAAAGTTTGATATGGTAATAGCCTCTAGGAAGAGTTGGAGGCTCTTGGAAGATAAAGTTGTCATGTTAAGTATTGAATTGGCAAATGTGTAGAATATAACGTATTTTTGTAAATTAAATCTCTTTTGTTTCTTCTACTTGATAACCAAATATTATTTCATTATTCTGTCCTATGTTGGATACAACAAGGAATTTTATTTCTTATTTGAGTGCATTTTTTCACGTAATTAACACATATCTAAACTTATTAGACCTTATTTTATTTGAGTATTATTTTTTCACGAAATTAGAAAATAAGGTAAACAAAACAAGGCCTTATTTTATGTAGGCATATTCCCGTGATCATATAGAGAATATTCAAAAGAGCTCAAACATGAATTTTGAGAACTAACTTTGGATGTTTTTTTTGAAACAAACTTCATATGTTATATGTTACAGAAGTAATCCTGTCAAATTAGTAAAAAAACAACAAAGAAACTTTGAGCAAAAAATTAAATAAAACATTGCTATTAATTAAAGTTTAACATATCATAAAAAAAGGCCATAAAAGCAAAGTATTCAACTCCATTCAACTTCCACTACTAATAAATGATGGACTTGTGGCTTTTGCCCTTCGATTTTCTTGGCACATATCATAGTTGAACCTTCAGGATCAAATTTTAGCTCACCTCTGATTGTCTCTTCTATTTTACCTCCAACCTGAACATGTAATTTCACATCCAAAATCAATTTAGTACTAGATTGTACAGCGACTAAATCTTTTGACAATGGTATGTCAATTGCTAATAATCAGAATTTGATGATCTTTGACCACACCACTCCACAACTTCTGACTTTTCCTTTTTAAACAACATGCTTCGATAAAATTTCTTTTCGTAGTTTGTAGAGCACCTGTACTCACTATACCTAGCATAAATACTCCCATAAACTTCAAATGGAGAATTTAAAGACAGTAGTCTGACACGAACTCTTGCAGATACTGCTTCATGGAAGATCACATAATGCACACAGGCAAAACCGTGTTCACCTGTAATAACAGAGGATATGCGCTTGTCATACCACATATGTGTTTTATGAGGATGCCACTTCATACAACCGTTACTGATTTCACGCCCTCCTACATCCTTCAGGTCAAGATGCATAGCAAAGTAACCATTGTCGGCCTCATAACAATTACAAGGCTTTAGCAACGATATAGGCTTATAGGGAAACACTGCTTCAGGTTTCATTTCCTCTCTCTCGAAGATAAGATAACCTTTAAACTCATTTTCAAAGCTGATTGTTTCATACTTGATTGTTCCAGAGACACTCAAAGTACATTCATGACTAAAAGAACCAACATAAACAGAGAACACCTCAACAAGTTCTCGAGAAAATTGTTTTGGCCAGAACCTGAAAATTCAAGAATAGTTCCCAAGGCAATTATTATTCATCTCAAACAATCAGAATCTATATTGATATAGTACAAGATAACAAAGAACATTAAGAACACACACAACACAATAATAATAGAATAAAAATGCATGAGATAACTCAAACCAGTGATCTTTTTGAATAAATCATGTAAAGTATCATACGTTCATACCTCTTTTGTTGAGATTCCTCAATGGTACTAATTCCCCGAACCAAAAGATTTTCATCATCACTACCCGAGGACCCATAATCATCTTCATATATTATTTTATAATTATCATAGCTTATTAGCTCACCAATAAACTCATACTCATCTATATCCCGAAGGCAACCATATGGATGGATAAAAAACAATCCCAAACGGATGCACCAATTTTCCCCCATGAATTTCTTATAACACGGTTCATTACCTGCTTCAGGTTTGCATTCCAAAGTGTCATCACCAGTGACAATTCGTTCACCATTAACTACCAAGTCTGGTTTGATTCGAAGTAATGAATAAGCTGGCACAGCGACCACAGGCAGCCTAGTATCATCATTATTCATGGTCAAAGATATGGATGTATCACAGAGCACGCGTGAAAGTTCCCTCTTACCCTTCACATTAGTACTAGCAGAAATGCTACCACTGACAGTCGCAACTTCATCAGT
Source organism: Chenopodium quinoa (assembly GCF_001683475.1). NCBI lineage: Eukaryota > Viridiplantae > Streptophyta > Magnoliopsida > Caryophyllales > Amaranthaceae > Chenopodium > Chenopodium quinoa. Next base: position 662,759 of record NW_018743669.1, on the reverse strand, counting down.
TTTATCATTTTCAATACCACTTCCATTCTTATAAACTCCAAGAGTAGTTAGAGCAAAGAGTGCACTGCGGAATACAGTATAGTTCAAAGTGACAATCCCATACCCTTTACCTTTACTATCATAAATTACTGATTGTTCTTTGTCATAAACAACCTTATGTCGGAAATCCAACAAATACAATGGTGACATTCCAAGTCTTGTCTACCAGATACAACTTTAACCAAAAATATTTTGGTACCCATCGAGGTTGGTAGCCTTGGAATTTAGGAAGGATTGCACGTCCCTTGTCCAGCATACAGACAGTCACTGGTTGACGGCGGTGTTGTTTGAAGAGAAAAAACTCTTTACCATAATCATTAGTCAATTTTATATGACCATAAATTTCAAAATCATTAATATCATCCCCCTGTGTTGTATCCCTTTGTATAATAACAGAGAAAAACTCAATTATATTTAGTGCTTAAATATCGAAGTTAGGAGGCACAAGTTTTTGAACATCTGATGGCTTCGAACTCTTCTCAGTCTCAACATGCCTGATCAGCACACGATTCTTTTTTAGCAACTTCTACTTCTTCCGGATTATCACGAATTAATTCCAGCATATCTCCGGAAAAATAATCTTCCCAGTTAAATTCTGTGTCCATATTGTGGAGTAATATATTCAGCCTGCAAAAACCACGACATAAATTGATCAGTGACTACCATGTATAATTATTTCTTAGATGATACAACTAAACCAATGAATAATCGTATATACTACTATACAAGATGAGTCAAATAAAAATATGATAGGCCTTTCAATTTCAATTTTACGTAGGAGAGTTGTACGATTAGGTCTAGGCCCGTCCTAACCAACACTCAATCACCATATTAGGCTCAAAAAATCACATTCGCTTAACATAATTAATCGTATAAACTTCCATAACTTGACTAATCTAAATTAATTGTTAAATTGTTTCAAAAAAAATAAACTAATTGTTAAATAATCCAAACCCAGGCTTGTTTCCTCAAAAAAAAAAAAAAAAAAATCCAAACCCAAGCTCCAAAAATCACATAAAACTCTTCTAGCATGAATATATCAATAAAATTACTCGTATCATCTTTCGCAACTTCGGTAATTATAACTATTAGTTCAATATTCCACCTTATAAGAACCCTAAATCAATTATAACCTTAGAAGAACCCTAAATCGACTATAACCTTAGAATATTCCTCGATTGTGAAATTCATAGTCAACGATTAAAAATAACATCTTACCACAGAAGCCGCTTCAATTGAGGAAAGTTAGAGGGACCGCTTCAATGGAAGAGAGAAAGCTCAGGAGCCGCTTCAATGAGAGAGTCTAAAGCTCCAAAGGGGTAAAAACTAAAAAGTAATACGGGGTATAATAATTAGATATTATTTAGATGTAACTACTTGTCAAAAAAAAATTAAAAAATAACTAAAATATCAACGATTACAAGTCTTACAAGTTACGAACTTAGGGCTTGTTTGGTTCACCTTATTTTTGTTTATCTTAATGTCAAATTTGACCAAACTTTGACCTTAAATATACGATAATCTATAAGGAAAAAAATATATCAAATGGGATTTTGTTAAATTCGTAATAATGTATATTTTATTAATATGTGATCGTAATTTTTTTCATTACGAAATTAAAATATTTAGCGATAAAAAACTGCACATAAAATGATGATCTGATCTGAACTTATATCTGATCTGAACTTATATCTGATTTGAACTTATATTTTCTGATCTGATCTGATCTGATCTGAAATTATTTTTTTTTCTAAAATAAGTAAAAATAAGGTAAATTAAACAAGGCCTTACGGAGTACAACTTATGAACTTATCCCGCAAATCATAACCAGGGATGACAGTGGATATGAACTCGACTCGAATCAATGGATTCAGATTCGTTTTTTTACGAATATAGGTTTTTAAATTTTGGATCCGAGTTCTATTATAAAATGGATTTGGATCTGGGTCTAACCTCCATTCATGGACACAGATCCGTTTACCCCTTTTTTTAAAAAAAAAATTCTAAGAAAATAATTGATAGGAATAATTCCAATTTTGCTTCATTTTTCCAAAATAATCACAACTTTGCTTCATTTTCCCAAAATAATCCCAACTTTGGAATACTTTTTAGGGAAAATGGATTCTTTTTAGGAAAAATGGATTTTAATGATCTCACCTTTTGATTATTATCTAATTATCCTATCTTTGGAGCACATTCTCTTCTAATGGACCTTCATGACCGGTGACCTAGCTTGTGGTGGAAAGCATTTGCCTAAGTCCCATCAATGCAATTAAGTCCTTTGAGAGAAGGAGATAGCCACTTTCACTTGATACTAAATGATATTTATCATGTTTGCTTGTCGTTTTGAGGTAGTTTCTTGGAGTTTTATTGATAGAGAGGGTAATAAAGTCGCTCATGAGCTCGCTCATTGTGAGCCTTGGGTTGTAGGTAGTCGTGTGTGTGGGTTTCGAACTTTCCATAAAGGGTTTTTTTTATTTTTATTTTTTTTTTTTTTTTTTTTTTTTTGAGGAAACAACTTTCCGGAATGCATTGTATCTCTTTTAAGTCATGATATCTCTATGAATGAAAATTAGTAGCCCTGTATGGGTGTCTTTTTTTAAAAAAAAAAAAAAAAAACTGATTATCAGTTCTTCCCTTCCCCATAGAGCCCTGCAGTATGTATCAAAATTCGACAACCCCTTCCATTTCCGGCCACCCTTCCTCCTGCCCTTCCTATGGCTAACTTCTTTCGGCCCCCTTCCCTTCTCTTTATGGGTGTTGTGTCATCTTTCTTCGTGAGTGCACTCCATAACCGCACCTTTTGAGTCTTCAAATTGGTCGAAAATTGAAGATGCGCAAAGCGGGGTTAGGAGGGGGATAAAATAAGGGAGTTATCCCTCCAAATTAATAACTAAGGGGGTGGTATTAGGGATGTAAATTAAATTTAATGAGTAAAAGACATTTTTACCTTTAATGAAAGAGAAAGAAGAGAGTGAAGAAAGGATATTAAGGATAATTTTGTATTTTTATTAGTTATTTTAATCTAATCCCAACCCATACCAAATAATAGAATATGCTATTTTTAATTTTTTTTATCCTTATCCCATCTATTAATTCCACCTTTTTATCTCACTTAATCCCATCCCCTACCAAACGCCCCGCTATAGTTGAAATTGCTCCACTTTCCCTTTTAGGGGGTGTTTGGTAAGTGGGAATTGAGGTTGAGATTGAGAGTTTTAATCCCAATTTAAAAAATAAGCCTGGTTTGTTTGGTGAGAATGGGAATAAAAAGGGGTTTAGGCATGGGATTATTTAGGGGGTTGTTAAATATCACCCTTAAATATCTAACTAACCCCCGCAAAATAAAATAAAATTACGTATTTATCCTTATAATAATTATAAAAAAATAATTAATTTTACCTCAATTTCACACTTTTACTGTACACAATTTTTTTTACCATTCTCTTTAGTGGTCAACGGCCACCAACGCTCATCGAACAACCACCCAAACCACCGTGAGTTTCAAAATCAAACAAATTTTTAAAATTTTGCAAAATCAATTTCGTTAGATCTTATGGACAACGACGAAATACAAGAAACACAACCTTAGACGCTTGTAGAAGGCTCGTCAAACCGTATGAAATCGGTACGTCACGATAAATTTTTTTAAAAAATTCAAAACCCAGGAAACGTCTAGTTTTTTAGAATACCCTAGGCTGAAACGCCTAGTTTTTTAGAATACTATAGGCTGAAACGCCTATTTTTTTCGAAACATCCTAGGCTATTCGAAAAAACTAGGCGTTTCAGCCTAGGGTATTCTAAAAAACTAGGCGTTTCACCTCAAACGCCCAGATTTTTCATACAACCACACGGTTGTTCACAAGAACTAGGCGTTTGAGCCCAGGATGTGCGAAAAATCTAGGCGTTTGCCGCAAATTCAAAAAAAATAAAATAAAAAACATTTTCTTCGTTGGCGATCGAATTTCCTTTGTCCTTACTTGTCATTACCGCGGCTGTGTAGATCGTGAAATCGGAGGTAAGGAGTTGGTGGTTAAAAGAGGAGGAGGTGGTGGTGGTGGTGGGGGTATAGTAGTATGATGAAGAGGGGGTAATTTTTTTGATAAAAAGGGTAAATTTGTAATTTTAGTTTATTTTGCGGGCGTTAGTTAGAGATTCGAGGGCGACGTGTAGCTTTCCACATTATTTATGGGTGAATTCCCACCATTTTATTACCTATGGAGGGTAGGTAATAAATGGATGGAAATGGAAATAGGGATAAAAATGACATTTTTGCCATTAATGAAAAAAATGAAATAATAATCTTAGTAAGGATATTTTTATAAAATTGTTATACATTCTCTATAAATTCCCACCAACTATTTAAACAAGATATTTTCATGTATTCCAATCAATTAAGAATAAATACAAATTAATCTCTGAAATATATAAAATTTGTTTATCACAACAATTTTGTAAATAAATAAACAACTTTTTCAATAAATATAGGCTTCCTCATCAATTATTTCCCAATCTTATTTTCACCTTTTTAATCCTCAAACTCCCGTTCTCACTATCCAAACGCCCCGTTATTTTCTTCTCATTCCCTGCTGATTTCCTTCTATTTCATTCTCTCTCTTCAGATTCTCCTATTTTCCAACTTTATTTTGCTCAATTTCTATAGATATTAATGCTTTTCTTATCATTTTTTGTTTGGGTGTAGGAACTGAGCTTAAAGTTTGCATCTTGGATGGAGTGGTTGTGGTTATCTACTGGTGCTCTTTCTAAATTGTGCTCGATCATCTCTGGTAAGGTTTTTGATTTTACGTTTTTGTAGTAGATCATTTCTAGGGTTCTTTGTTGAATTATAGGTGAGTGAGGATTTATGATTTGGATTTATACCGAGTAGTTTAATTGGACATAATTGTGAATTGGGTAAATTTTGAGTTTCATCATTTGAAATTTGGATTTTGTAAATTGATTTCTGTAGTTAATTTAGAAATTGAACAAGAGAGCGGTTGAGGCTTCAGATGAGCAACGTCTAATGCCTGACATCAGGACTGGAGACATTGTGCAAATCAAATTGTTTGGTTAGTAGTGGATGTGAATACTAAATTGTTCAATTGTTTGAGCATAAGATTACTTTGTGTCAATGTGTCTCATCTTTTACATGCTCCATTGCAGGCTGATGTTGATGGTAATGGAACATCATCACAGCCGCAATGCATATGAATAGAGTGGAGAAGGAGGAGTGGGAGACCATCTGTAAAAGGGCTTTGAATATTTTGACCAAGACAAGAGTGGGTAGCTTGCTCATGGCTTTTAAATATCTTGTCTGCTTTCAAAACATTTTCAACAGCTTTGTATCCTGACTCCTGATTAATGAACATTGCTTGCTTTGATTCTCACCATTGATTTCATGGGTGATGAGCAAGCCTCGAACAAGTATAACATGGGTGATGAGAAAACAATGCAGGAGATAATTGCTCAAGTTGACGCATATAATTTATCTTCTTGTCTCTGTCTCCTTATTTACCGTTAAGTAGATAATCGTAAAGCATAATCCTGCTAGCTGCTGTCTCATTATTCTTCAGCATAGCTTTTGTCAATTTGATAGTTGTGCTATCATTCATATCGAAGAGACTCAAAGCATGTTACTGGCAGAATTAAAACTGGACTAAATTACAATTCTTCTCTCCTGTGCATGATGTTAGAATTAACTATGAGGATTTCATAGCTATGATGAAGAAAGGCAATCCTGATTTGTGTTAAACAGATGGAGGAGATGATTCATAGGACAGTAACTGTATGATATGACTACTATGACTATCGTGTAAATGTTATCTACACCAGCCTAGAACGATTGCAAAGATTTTGTCAATATCCGATGCCTTGAAATAGAGTGGATCAAAAAGAAAGAAACGCTCAAAGCACGTGCTCAGCTGTAAGGTTTTGTATCTATACCCTCTTTGTCATTTATATCATTGGAACATTTGGTAGTTATTTTTTTTTTGGTTTTGCATCTATTTGTTCAAAGAAACATGTTCAGTTTGCAATAGCTTAACCTATGTTTTTCTTGCTTGTATCAAAGTATGTTGTATGTTTTATCTACTTCCTTTGTTAAATGTTATTTGCAACAAAAGGAAGCTGAGCATTATTTGCAACATTTCTAAATTTTTCCATTTTTAGTAAATTTCGTTTAATTATAATTACAAAACACATTTACATAAAACTTAACAAACTCAATTACATACTTAAAACATAATTAATTAAACTAATCTAATCTAATTTAACTCATCCTATCTTTATGAAATCATCATATTAATCCACATTCTTTCTTCATCTTCTCCATTATCTTTCTCTCTGTTTCTTCATTACCAATTTCTTCATCTTCTTCCTTTTCTCCATTATCTTTTTCTCTCCTCCTTCAAACCCTATTCTCATAAATTGAAGAAAAAGACCACCCAAAGTTGCTTCAATTCCTTTCGTGGGGGTGGCCGGGTGGGTTTGATTCCAAATGTGATGGTTCGTGTTGCTGTGGGTTTTGGGTTCAAGTTCAAGTTCTGGGATTCGTTGATTTGATTTTGGGTTCGCGGGTCGTTTATTTGTGGGTTGTGGTCCATGGGTTCATGGGTTCTAGGTTTTGGGTTCGTGGTTTCAGGGAGGGAGGGTGGGTGGGTGGATCTATGGTGGTTAAAATTGCTTCCACGAAGAAGAGGATTTCCCTAAGGGGTTGATATGGCCCTAATTTACACTCATTTTCTACTAGGGTGTCATTTTGTTGGGGGCATTCCGCCATTGTTGAAGAAGACGACGACGAGGAAGGCCGGTGGTGTTAGGGTTTCTCCTCTTGTCCTTTTCGGTGGTGGAAACGGTGGTGGAATGGGGAAGTCTTCGTGGTTGATCGGCGGGAAAACAGTGTACCGTTGTGGTGATTGGCGGATCGGTGGTTGTCGGAGAGGTGGCTGACTGGCTGTAGTTTTGGTTTTGGAGAGCTGGTCGTGGCTCGTGGTAGATAGCTGTAGTAATTTTTTTTTTTTTTTTTATTTTTTTTAGAAATGGGATTGATTTACAATTTTTGTCAATCAGACCGATTGACTGAGGTGCCCCCTGTCCTATTAGCTCCTATCTTTTTTAGTTACGATTATTTTCTTAACCTTTTTTTTTTTTGGTTAAAACCTTTCTTTTTATGATAGTGCCATAGTGGTTAAATATATTGTGAGGGCCGTTAATTCTCACATTAATGTATCATTATATGTTTTTGTTGATTTGATGAGGATTTATATGAAAAAATTAGGTGTTGTGTTGGAATTTAAATAGGACCTCTCTACATACTTGCACCCTGACAAATACTACGTATCTTGGAAGGATGAGTGGTTTATCCGTTTATGGTTTAACCAGAGAAAGGGTTTGTGACCAGTAAACTCACTGCATGAATCTTAGCTGGATCACATGCTGATTTTAATAATGTTCTATCGCAGAAACTATGTTGTCCAGTACATCATCAAGCTAAAAATTCCATTTGCAGCAGCACAGTTTGTCTCTCAGTCTAAAGGGAACTATGTGCGTCTCTGCATGCAGAAATTCAGCAGCCATGTGGTTGAAGCTTGGAGCATTTTTTAACCAGTGTACGAGGATAGTCACCAATTCAAGGTCTGCTTCTAATAAAATCCAAGAGTTTACAGGGTTAGTCACCAAGGTCTGCTTCTTGTAAACGCTTCTTAATATTTGCTTTCATGTCCTGTTATGCTCATCTATGAAGTAGAATAATTATCATGCTTGATTGGTGAATGAAAATTTCAGGATTTTGGAACCCAAATAGTAATATGTGATTAAACGTTGATAAGAATATCAATAAATTTAAGGAAAAATTGAAACTGATGTGCTCAAAATAATTCCACCTTTAAAAATCCCAAAATAATCCCACCTTTTACCCTTATCTTCTTAAAATAGGTCATGACCGACTTTGTAAGGATTATAACCGGTAGAAATGGGTAGCTTGCCATGTGTTAATTTATTATTGGTCTCATTATTATTATTATTATTATTATTACTACCTCCGTTTCGCATTATCTGCAACAAACTGACCTTACACAATTCCCAAGACAAAATTTCTTATGCAAAGATTAGTAAAGAGAGGGGCAAGTGATTAATTGGATGAGAGAGAAAGTTAACTCCACCAGCACCAACCCCACCACCACCAACACTCTCTCCGACACCAACCTAACACCACCAACATCCACCCAATGAAACCACGACCACCAACATCCACCCTATGAAACCACGACCACCAACATCTACCCTATGAAACCACGACCACCAACATCCAGCTTCGCCCGCAGCCACCGACTCCACCTCCACCTTCGCTGACCCCTGAACCTAACATGCGTCCTCCCCCAACACCCCTTCAACCTCGGCGATCCCCAACCCAACCTTGTAAACCACTACGAAACCACATACCCCGAAAACCTCAGCCCACACTCTCAAAACCATTGAACAACCCACCTTGAAACCGTCTCCCATCAAACCCAGAAAAACCCACCACCATAAAACCCACCCTTTTTCAAGAAAAAACCACCCAACAACTTGAAACTATGAAGACAGCTTTAAAAGTGGTAGTTTTTTTACCTTCAAATCGTCATTTAGGGGTTTATTTGGTCAAATTTGACCATGAATTCTCTAGGTCTAGAGATTTCATGGTCAAATTTGACCAAAAACACCTCAAGCTTCAGTGGTTTTGACCATAACATCGTCGACGATTTTGACTCGGGTTGACGTGGTGGCCGGAGAAGAGAGAGAGGAGTTTCGAATGCGAAACGGAGGTAGTATTTTTTTATTTTTTTATTTTTTAAAAAAAAAACTCTTTCATCTCCCTCTTCTTTTCCTTCCTTGTCAATGGCAGGCTGCCATTACAACCACCCACTCCAGGCAACACCCACCAACAATGCTTAAGCAATCTCATTAAACATCAACCCACAAAAAAAAAAAAAAATATATATATATATATATATATATATATATATATATATATATATATATATATCATAATTGCGTGTAACCGTAACATCGATCCATTTTGTTTGGGATTTTTCTGGTGGGTGGGTAAAGAGGAAACTTTGATCTTATCATCAACAACAATAACAAAAGCCCACAAACCCAGGCCACAAATCCCAATCAAATCACCTAATCAAATTAACAAACAACAACTCAATCAAAGCCTCAAATCCCACAAACTAAACGCCCCCAACAAAATTAAGGTTCCAACAACTTATCATATTTTATATATCTCAAATCGAAGAACACTTTAAAACCAAGAAATCGATAAGTTTACATTATCTCATGACCGCCTGAATAATCAATTAATCTGTTTATGTATGTATAATTTGTAAGTAGTGCTGTTTTGGGGTTGAATGTGATTATAATCTGTACGTAGTGCTGTTTTGTGTCGATGGACATAGGTTGGTGATAGGTGTGATGGGTGGGGTACTGGGTAACTGGCGGTGGTGGGTTGCCATGGAAGGAGGTTGTAAGGTAGGGTGGTGGATAGTGTGAGTATGGTGTATTCTAAGGTGGCAATGAAATGATAGTTGTGGAGAGGAGAGAGATGTAGGTTTTTTTTTTTATTTTTTTTATTTTTATTTATTTATATATATATTTTTAAATATAGAACCTATTAAACAAGTTTTAAGCCAAAAGGGTTGTTGATATCAAAGGTGGGATTATTTCTAGATTATTGAAAGGTGGGATTGTTTTGAGCACATCAGTAAAAGGTGGGATTATTAGTTTCAATTTTTCATAAATTTAAAGATGGTGAACTATTATAATTAATTGAGAATTGCAATAGAAAAACTATGAAATGGAAATGAGTAGGGGTGAGTATTTGTTTTAGTGTGCTGGCTAACTTTTTTGCCTATGAAAATATTCATTACAATTCTTTTGTTCTTCCCTGAAATGATGAAATTGCAGTATTCTCATCCTCTTAAGTGTGGGCGTGCACACTGGGCTAGGGATTGCCCGTCGAGTGGTGGTGGAAGGTATCCTTCACAATCTAAATTTTGTAGATTTGGTCTGCAGGGAGATCGTGATTATGACTGCTGGGGACTGTTATGGCAGTAGAGATTGTTTGGAGAATCAGAAATGGGTATCCGCCTGCTAGTGATCATTCTGGAAGCGATAGATATTTGGATCGATGTCCCTTAAATATGGCCGGGATAGAGATATGGAGGCGTTATGAGGTGGTGATGGGTATGCTGCTGGTGGACCAACTCCCTATGACAGAGAAAGCTTTAGATACCAGGCTCACCCTTATGATGCTCCGGGAGAAGCAAACAGAGTTGATATTGCTGTTGATTTTGCTCCTTTTCTAAATAGTTGCAGAAATGTTGGATATCGTCTCCTTTGCGTATTCGTATTCTGTCCAGAAAAAATTTAAAAGAGTATGGATAACTGTGGTGACCTTATTAGTTGACCTGTAGGAGTATCTATTGGGAGGAAATTATTTATATTCTGTATGTATGTTTTAGTTGAATGTAAGAATGGACAAGATGCACATAGATCAATGTTGGATATCCTCCCTTTTTGCCCCACACATTGCGCATATATATTATCAGTTAATAAACCCCTGGAACTCAAATTTTTAACCTTCACACTAAGTTCCATCCAGTCAAACTCATCATTGCAACTAGATGAGGTTGCCTTCTCACGCTCTCTCAATAAAGTCAGCATCTTGTAAGAGCGTATATCTCCCATCTTTCTTGTAATGCCACACCCACCTATCCTTCCTATCAAAGAGACTTAAAACCTTAATTTTACTAATGCAAATAGAAATACCTGTATACCTGTAATTTGTAACGATTTCAAAACTTATCTATGTGATTACTACATACACAGTTTCCACACTATGATGTAAATATTTTGGAATATAAATTAATGTTTGCAAAAGTTAATTTGGAATATAAATTATGCACGCGGAGGTTTGGATTAATGTTGACAAAAGTTAACATTTTTATGTTTGCAATAGGTGATTTGGAATTTGAATTATGCAAATTTGAAAAATTGTGATTTGTTACTGGTTGGAAGGTTGGACTTTAATGTCAATATCATGATTTAATGCTAGGAAAAATACTTTTTAATAATTCCAATTTTGATCGATTTATTTGATATACAGTATAATCTTTGAGCATATTGCCATATTTTATTGAACCAAAGATTGAAAGAATCGTACTAATACATACTCAACCCAAATAAAAATGTCCATTATTCAAACTGAGTTGTTCCTATGTAAATTTGTTTTCATTACTATTATTATTATTTAGATATCAATAATATAATTTATAATAATATTGTTTTAAAACGCGGCCTTCTTAGTTGATTAGACCGGTGTTACGGGCCTATCTTAGGCGTGTAGTGTAGTTAAGCTGCACATTAAGGTCTATTTAGCTAAGCTTAACAATCCATCGCATCCAAAGGAAAAGCCTTGAACCTATATACTTGTATGTATAATGAGCCCATTTTAGGCTGATTTACACAGCAGCTTTGAGGGATTAGTGGCTGATCAATTTGCCCTAAGTAATCAATGGCTATTAACACCTAATCATGGCTGCCCAACTCCTCCTCTCTCCTTTCCCTTTTTACGTACAAAACAAGGCTGGCTTTCATCGGTTTTCTTCATCTTTTTCGTGGGTTTCAAAGGCAAATCTAAGGGGGAAATTAAAGCCTAATTTGCTGCTTAAATCGTGCCCAAGTTCCTCCTCTTTCGAATTGTCAAAACCGAACAACTTTGAGTTAATCATGACTTTGGTCACGCTTCTAGAGGTAATCAGATTTACTCCCTTGGGTTTTGGGGTTGGATTGATTAGGGTAGGTTATATTTGTGATTTTCGTTGCAAAATTTTGCATGGTTAAATAGATGAGTTTTATTCATGTAATGAATATCACAACCTAGTTGTTTTGTGAAGATTTCATTAGGATTATGCCTTACTTGACTTAGTATGGGTTAATTAGGTATAAGTTTGTTTTTGGGCGGGGGAAAGTGAAATCCACAGCACCTTAAGCATGAGTTTAAGGTGCTATCACCAAATTAATTTTAATGGCCTAAAGCCAAGTATAGGAGTTGCTGCCTTCCATTGTGAAATGTGTGTCGTTAGAGAGTTTTTAAGATGTGTTTTGCCTAATTTCTAAGCTCAAATGCATGATTAACATGACCTATTATATTTTTAGAGTGTGTACTATAATGAGCTAAGCTTAGTTCATTTCATGTCTAAGGTGGGGTTTGGGTGATTTGTTGTGATTGGTGCTGTTGTATATTAGTGTAGGGGCTGCTTTAAATATGATATTATTTGGTGATTTGTTGTGATTATTGGTGCTGTTGTATATTAGTGTAGGGGCTGCTTTAAAAATATGATTTTGTTTGGGCATGTTTTCTCTTGAATTTTAACTCCGTTAGGGTTTCATATGATGCCTATTGTATTTTTGTATGTGCCCTAATTTTTATTTCACATTTGAAGCATGTTTGGTTGGGTTTTATAATGATTTTTGGACTAATATGTTGTTATCCCGTACGTTTTGGTTGTTTTATGAAATGGTAATTTGGAATTTTGGTTAACATAATTGAATAAATTTATGGATTTTTTATTGTAAGTATTATATATTGGTTGAAATTATACTTTTAATAAGTGATGTGTGAGATTTTGAGTACTCCGTATTATAAACCCCTAAAGTGAAATACTTGAATGTGTGTTTGAATTTGGGTGAGTAGTTGTAAACTTGTAATTGTATTATCGACGTCATAATGTTTTTGAAAAGGATAATACCGTATTTAGCATTTCTTCGCCAAGAGTTGTGAATGTATGCAGTTCATTGTTTTAATCCATTAATTATATTCCCAAACTCAGACGATACCCTTTTGTGGTTTATTAAGTTGAAATGTGTTTTAATTTGAAATGGAGTTTTAATTATATTTTATAAATATATGGTTTTCTTATGTAGTTTAAATTGAGTGTAAGACCATTTGAGGCTTCTCTGCAGAATTCTGAGGGAAATATGATATTGAATTTTAATTGATTTTGAATTGTGTGTGGGGCCATAGTTGGGTGTGAGGTAGAGTTGCTTCATGATGGTTAATGAACATGGTAACTTTATTAACTACGAGTCTTAGGTAGCTCAACTTTCCGGGGGTATGTAAGACCTTATAGACATTGACCTATAACCGGGAGTTGGCCAATCTTAGTCGTGGTCTTCTACGAGTTGACTGGGGGTTCGTCCTAACAAACCTTAGGAGGTGGTCTGCGAGTTCACTGGCGTTCCCTCCACGCCATTTCTACTTTTTTGAATATTTTGAGTTTGAAATATTGAATATATGAAATAATTACTTATTTTGAAGTTTAAAAAAAATTATGATTGAAATAAAGGTGTTTTAACATCGATTTTCAATTTTAAGTTGATTACTTCGTATGAAATATTTCACAGTTTGTATCGTTAGATGATTTTAAGTGATATCATTTGAGTTTTCAAGTTGTTTGTGCTATGGTTTCTTTTTATTAATTTAACTTTGAAAGCTTTTATTTCTAATTTAAGGAAGAACTCCTAGTTGCTCTCCACTGATTGTGGAAGTTATTGTAATTTGTAGATTCATTTATTTAAACATTGTGACAATGGGTTGGGAATTGAGAGTCAAAGACCCAACTTTGGCTTGTATGCTTTAGTTGTTAGTTGATTGTTTAAGTGCTTTGAATTTGGTTTTAGTATGATTTCAGTTTGGCGGATAAGGGTTGTTCTATCCTGGTTTTTGAATGTAATTGATTTGCCTAAATTTATGTTCATTTGTTAATTTTTTTTTCACCTTATAGTTTGCTTGCTCTTTAGGTTAAACAACTTATTAATTTGGATGTTTGAATGACTTAACCTTTAGATCTAGGTTAAGCTTGATTTTGTCGATCGAAGTTAAGTGGCCTCCTATCTAAATGAACGGGGTGTTACATTATTAGTTTGCCAATTAATTTATTTTAAATTTAATCATCTAGCAAAAAACTGGGTAGTAACATTTTAAGGCTTGAAACAAAGGATTGATACTCATCTATTAATCCAATACTAATTTCCAAAGCATAAAACGAAGTAATATATAATTTTCTTCAACTTATTCTATGATAATTTGTTTCCTCAAAAAAAAAAAAAAAAACCATCTAAAGTTAGAATTAAAAATTTAAAGCTAATTATTAAATCCAATTTTTGTTTCTTATTAATTGGAGCTGAGATATATACGAAGTACTCCGTAGTATATAAGAAGTCAAACAAACTGTAGTAATGCAATGAGATGAAAGCCGTGATGCTACAACACAGGCCAACAGCAGCTACTGCGACTATCAGACCCTGAACAATGCCAAATCATGAAATCCAGTGGTTGTTCCAAATGCAAACAAATGGTAAGGGCAAAAGATCATAGAAAATTTGAGCAAATAATGTATTTCTGTGGCGAAAATGATAAAGTCAGAGGCTGCATCCTTAACAAATAGTCAAATGTATTGAGCTATCTTATACACCTGGTTTAAGACACAAAAACAAAGATGATTGCTTATAATTCATCAGGACATAACAAAAGATTGATTAAAATCAACTTTACGCACAAAAGAAGAGCAACCAAGTTAAAACAGACAGAAATAAGAATATGTAGTGGATACATAATGTATTCTGAAGATGAGGAGCAGGAATCAAGCATTATGAGACGTAGTGATTATGGATGCATACTTCCAATCTGAGCTGAGCATTTGCCTTTGTTTTAAGATGGAGGGGAGTAACCTTCTGATTTCTTTTGAGAAGAGAAGCAAGAAACGCAATAGTTAGAAGCTAAGCTAATGCAGCCCCTACTGCCTTGAAATTAAATAGAGAAGCCTATTTGTCAGTTTAACACCTCCTTGAACTAACCTCTTTGGGGACATGATTGAAGATGTTGAATTGTTAAAGTAATTTGTATAGCATTCACAAAGCAAATGCAAATTACATGTAGAACAAATAGATCAAAGAAACGAATTTTTTTAACAAGATTTCCCTAGCTATATTCCATAAGAGCCTTTTATACTTTAACATGACCTTTAATTTCCACAATTATCCAAAATGAGAAAGCATCATATGCAGATTTCCATGTGGAACATACCGAACAAATGCAACTTATTCAAGTAATAAACATTAAAGATAATTGAAAATAAAATAAAACACTTACTAATCAACTTAAACTTTTCCCGGTTCTTCTTCTTTCCCTCAGCGAGCCTTTTCATCTGAGAACTTTTAGCCTCTCTCAAAAACATACCGAATACAAATCGAATGGTTTTTTCGGTTATGCCAGAACTGTTCAATCTATTTTTGAGAGATTCCATAAAACAACCATTGTGATCATCATTCCTAATTTGAGAAAAACTAAAAAAGATTGGTGCTTGCATTTTACCCAACAGTCGAGACGAGAGTAGAGGACTAGAAGAATGCAAAGACTGCCGAATTATAGCATCCAGAAAATCAAAATCAAAATTTTAGCAAATGCGATGACAAACCTGAAAATTCTCAAGCAAATACAAACCTAACTTCAAACAACGAGTTGAAACTGAGCTTGAAAATTACATAATGATAAATTGAATTTCACTTTTCACTCTAAATTTCTTACAGTACTCTTCAAAAATTCTTACAGTAATCTTCCAATTTGATTGGGCAGGAGAGAGAAAAGACCGCTGATTTAGGGCGGACCTCTATTAGCCCTAATAGGGAGCATCCCATCCCATCCTACATTAAGTCTATAAGCCCAAGTTAAAAGCCCAAAAATTTGAACCCATTCCAAATATCCATATTTCATAGGTGACAAAGTCCTACTTCTCTTATACTCCTACTACGAACTATACTTAAATATATATATATATATATATATATATATATATATATATATATATATATATATATATATATATATATATCAGTGGCGATTCCAGGAATTGCTCGTTATGAGTTCGGACTCTCCAAACTAATATAGCGATATCAAATGTCATAATTAAAATAAATTTTGCATTTGTTAATTCGGGTGTGCACAATACATGTCAATTACAACAACAACCAAAAAGTTAAACTAAATTACAATTGAACTCGACTTTATACGAATTTTGCAATTTTAACACAAGTCCTTTCAAAAATACTTTAAGTTTTTCATATCCAAACTGTAAAACACAATGATAGAATATATATACGTATTAACATTCTACTTTCTACTTCACGGATTTTGAATTCACAGTTTCACAATTCACATCATTTATCCAATTATCAATTTACTCCAACTAATTAACAATTGTACAAATCCATCAAGCATTCACAACTTCAGTTAGTGGATAATTAACAATATAAATAACAATTTTTTGAGTTTAATTAACAATTTTAAACTTAAAAAAAATAAAAGCTGAAAAAAAAAAAAGTGCAAGGTTAGTGGGTTCCGCACATTCTCTCGTGAAAATAAATGCATAGTTTAATAATTAACCCTTGTTTTGATTCATTTTCTGTAAAAAAAAATGAAGAAGTGCGGTTAGTGGGTTTGGAACCCATACCTTTCCTCTAGAAGGTGAAGCGCTAACCAGTAGTCCGCGCATTGTCTAACATATATTCTGGCATAGTTTAATATTTATCCCTTGTTTTGATTATTTTTGTAAAAAAAAAAAAAAACCTATTAGTTTTTTTTCGTGGAATCGCCACTGATATATATATATACTATCCTAATGTAGTGCTTATTTATGCTCATGCTCATTTTTGTAACAAAATTACTTAATGTAAAATACATACATTTTTTTTTGTTGTTTAAAGAGTCACAAAGCCGAGTGATGAGAATCGTTCCCAGGATCACCTGGAATCGAGAGGGGAGCTCTAACCACTTGAGTTATCTCTCACTCTCATGTAAAATACATACATTAATACATATATGGAAAAATTGCAAATAATATTACAACCTTTGACTCGTTCTTTTTTAATAATACAACATTTTGATTATACATTAATATTACAACATTTGGAGGTGTTTATTTTAACAGGAAAAAACCAGTTGGTAACATGTGACATGTTGTTGTTTTATTGGTTTTGTAAATTTAATTTGATTTTTAAAAAAATATTAATATTTTAAATTTTTAAAATATATAAAATAATAATAATCATAAAAAAAAAAAAAAAACCCTAGCCTCCTATTCTCTCTTCTTTCTCCTAAACCTAGTCTCCATTGTCAATTTTAAAGGGGCTTCCATCGGATTTCACCGGTGGAAAACTCCAATCTTTATTTTCTTTTAAGCCTTTTGTTTTAGGTTACAATAATGTCTCCCTCGAAAGAAAGGGTTTATCTCCTTCGAAAGACAAGGTTTTTTCGATCTCCTTCGAAAGACAAGGTTTTTGTCTCCGGTTGTACGGGGCTACTATTGATTGTGGCTCGGATTTGGGTTAAGGAATCAGCACAAGAATTGACTTTCTCACAAAATTGCGAAGCGACAACGGATCCACTCAAAAAGTTGTATGAGACAACGAATCGAGACACTAGTAGAAAAATGTACATTTGCGTCGCCATATTTGCGTCACTCATTCTAAGGAGCGAAGCAAATGTTTATTTTTACCATCCTTTTAAGTTATTTGCATCGCATGTTATTCAAAAAGCGACGCAAAACTCAAGTGCATTTCAGCTTTCTCTCATTTGCGTTGCTCTTATTTATTAAAGCGACGCAATTAATAAACTTATTTGCGTCAATCATTTGTTAACAAGCGACGCAAATAAGTGATTAAGTAAATTGCGTCACGCTTTTACTACATGAGCGACGCATATGAGCTGTGTACAATATCATAAACAAGGTTATTTGCGTCGCTTTTTTATAATAAAGTGACGCAAATAACTCTTTTGGCTTTAGGTTTTCTGCGTTTTTTTACCTTCGCCTACATTCACTAATCAAAAAGAAAAAAAACAAGAGTTCTTCAATTCCAGTGAATTTCTACAGCAAAACACCCACAAATTCGTCTCTGAAACCCAACAAATTAGGCCAAAAAACTGCGATTCCCCAGCAAATTTAACATCTAAATTAAAATTGCAGTCAAGTTGAAGCAAATCCGAGCAATTTCGAGCAAAAATTTAGACCAAAAACCCCAAGAAATTCGAACCCTTAAACCCAGAAAAATTGATTGTTTCCGACCAAAAATTCCCCATTTCGAGCAAAAAATCAACTCAAACGCGTTTCGGAATGATAGGTTTGATCCTCAGTCGTATGTTCAGTCCAAATGCTCTCTTAATGAGAAGGTAATTTGATTTTTGTGCTTAATTTGTGTTTAAGTTCTTTAATTTTGTTCTTAATTTGTGTTCATTTTTGTTGAAATTAAAATTTCGAGTTTGTCAGAAATTGTGATTTTCTTGTTTTTATTTATTGTTGATTATTTGAAATTTACAGCAAAACACCCACAAATTCGTCTCTGAAATCCAACAAATTAGACCAAAAAACTGTGATTCCCCAGCAAATTTAACATCTAAATTAAAATTGCAGTCAAGTTGAAGCAAATTCGAGCAATTTCGAGCAAAAATTTAGACCAAAAACCCCAAGAAATTCGAACCCTTAAACCCAGAAAAATTGATTGTTTCCGACCAAAAATCCCCCATTTCGAGCAAAAAATCAACTCAAACGCGTTTCGGAATGATAGGTTTGATCCTCAGTCGTATGTTCAGTCCAAATGCTCTTTTAATGAGAAGGTAATTTGATTTTGTGCTTAATTTGTGTTTAAGTTCTTTAATTTTGTTCTTAATTTGTGTTCATTTCTGTTGAAATTAAAATTTCGAGTTTGTCAGAAATTGTGATTTTCTTGTTTTTATTTATTGTTGATTATTTGAAATTAGAAGAAAGAGAGGAATTTTAATTTATTTTCAATTAATTTTTAGTTGATAATGAAGAATGAACAAATGATAGAATGATGATTGATGGATAGTCTAAATATAGGAGGAGTGCCGAATTGCCGAATTTAGTAGGCTTATTGCTGAGATTATTGGATGGGAAGGGGGGGGGGGGGCTTATCATCTCCTTCAACTTCTTTGTTTCTCCGGTAATCATAATTTGCTATTGTACATGCACACCAGTCTTTTTCTTTTTCTGTTACACTGCAGTCTTTTCATGTAATTTTATCCTGTTGGTAAAATATGTTAGGCAACTTCATTCATATAAAACTGTTGTATTCCTGCATGATTCTGTAACTCTGAACCCAACTTTACCACAAGCAAACAGTTATATTGTTGAAACTTTTCAATCAACACACTTTGTATATGTAGTTGTAGCCCTTGCGAGTTGCCACTTTAATCATTTTATAAAAATTCTTCATGCTGATTGCTGACATATATTTTACATCTGTTACTCATTGCAAGATCAGGCATCATGTATGTATTTCTTTTAAGGCTTTTCTGGTCTGATGCATGGGACTAGTCTTCCAAGGTTCTCATCACTTAATAATATTTGTTGTTTGATTGTTGTGGATTCTCAGGTGCCATTGCTGGCCCAATCAAACCCTAGCGGTGCAAAGAGACTACCGCCAGGGATAGTTGCTTCTAAGTCAGATCTCTATCTCCGTAGACTATGGGGTCTTCCTAGTGAGGTATGTGAACATACTATAACAAGTCTCTGAAATTTCTTCTCACATACACCTTACTTTTAAACTGTCTTCTGTTATGTAGAACCTCCTCTTTTAATCACTATCCTTGATACTTGTTGGACAAAAAGTCTTTACTCTGTTTCCCACATTACACTTTTCGGGTTAATAGGGGTCTGAGTAATGATGTAAAGGAAAAAAAAATAAGCAAGGGAACTGTAATTTTAAACATTTATTTATGTACTTTTAAGGTTTCTTGATAAATTGCATTATCAGCACAAAGACTGAGTTTTATTCATTTTGATAATAGAATTTTGAAGTTTGAATATAATACTGGTTCAAAATGGCTTCTGCAGGATCTGAAAACCAAGCCTAAGTATCTAGTGACCTTCACAGTTGGCTTAGATATGAAAGAAAATATTGACAAAGCAGTTAAAAAGGTTTCTTTCTAGCAATTTCAAGTCCTTTATTACTGCTAACATCATATTTGTATTAATTATATGCTCTTTTATCCTTGCACAGTTCTCAGACAACTTCACTATTCTGCTCTTCCATTACGATGGTAAGACGACTGAGTGGGATCAGTTTGAGTGGTCAAAACGTGCTATCCATGTCAGTGCTCGAAAACAGACGAAATGGTTAGTACTCTTGTTTTAAGGCAATTGGGTCAGATTAATTATCAATTTTATCATACTGATCCGTTCTTTCATTGTATGGTTAAAGGTGGTATGCAAAACAATTTCTACATCCTGACATTGTGGCACCATATGATTACATATTTATCTGGGACGAAGATTTGGGAGTGGATAATTTTGATTCTGAAAAGTTAGCACTCTTTCTGCATCATATCCTCTAATGTCTTGAGCTATTCAGTACAGAACTTTTGTCATTTATTTTTTGTTGAATTTTCAGATACGTTAATTTGGTTAAGAAACATGGTTTGGAAATTTCACAGCCTGGTGTGGATCCTAATAGTCCGTTTACATGGCAGATGACAAGGAAAAGACATGACAGTGAAGTTCACAAGTAATAACTACTAATGATGTATAATTTATGCCCAGTTATCTTCCTTTGCAACAGAAGCAGGATGATGAGTATAATGTCTATGATATTGAGATGTAATTTATTGGACAGGTTGTTAATATAATGTCGTCATTCCCAATTTTATGGGTAGGCCAAATTACAAAGGAGACTCTGCCGAAATTTACATTTGCATTATTCAATAATATTGCATTTTAATTTCAATTATATTAGCGTTAGCATATTACTTTATACCACTAGTAAGGAAAACAGGTACTACAAACATATACAAGGCAATTATTATAATTAAAAAAAAAATTCACCTCATTTGCGTCACTCATTAAACAAACAAGTGACGCAAATACAGCAATTTTGTATTGTCTACTCAGTCATTTGCGTCACTCCTATATAAACAAGTGACGCAAATAACAAATAAGAAGTTTATTAGAAGAGTCATTTGCGTCGCTCTTTTATAGAGGAGTGACGCAAATAACAAAAAAGAAGTTTATCAGAAGAGTCATTTGCGTCGCTCCTTTATAAAAGAGTGACGCAAATAAGAGTCATTTGCGTCGCTCCTTTATAAAGGAGCGACGCAAATGACTCTTATTTGCGTCGCGCCTAGGAGCGACGCAAATGACTTAAAAGTCATTTGCGTCGCGAGCAGTTGCGTCGCTCATAGAAGCGACGCAAATACACTATAAATGAGCGGCGCAAATGAGCCTTTTTCTACTAGTGAGAATATGCCAAATTGTTATATTTATGTATTTGGATTCTTAGCCCTTCCCCGATTAATTCTTGTTTGATTTTGTTAAATTCGTTTTCATTATCGTTCATTATCAATTGTAGATGTCGTATGGCTTATATTAATGAAATTTAGTGTCCTTTAGGACTTTTTTCAAAAAAAAATAAATAAAAAAAATAATAATAATAATCATATAACTAATATATAAAGCTAAACTTTTAGTCAGGCGACGAGATAGCGACACTTGGCGTTCCAATTCATGACCATTATCTCTTTACCAACATATCAAGGACTAAGGTCTATAACGCCGAGCCTCAAACCAAGAATAAAATAATAATTCTCAACCTTTTAATCTCATACATTAATCAAATAACCATTCACAAACTAATAGATAATATCTCAACAATTGCAAAGGTTCCCAAATATTATAACATGATGAACTCAATTCAATCATAGAATATCTCAAAGCTTATAGGGCTAATATTAGTATCCAAAATTAATTAATTCTTAACCCAAGATTATATTAGTAACTCTAAAACCTCAAAAACAATACTACTCCCCATATCAACAACATTAAAACCCTAAAATAATAACACAATCAATATAATCAATAATACAACAATATAATATACGGTAATTAAATCATATATCACGACATATTAACAAATATATATACAAAACTTGATCATACAAATCCTAAAATTTACACATAACAATACAAAATATAAAACAAACATCTCCATAAAAAGTCTAGTGTGATTACATACAATAATAATACAAGCATCTCCAGATAGGCCTGTTCACATTTACTAAACTGAGCTGAACTGAACTGAATATTTTATGAGAGAAGAAAATTAGGAGCTAAACTAAACTGATTGAAGCTGAACTGAACAGAAATTAAGTAAATATGAACATGCCCTAAATCTGCATGATTACCTTTCACCGACTCACAATAAAATTGTGATATATAGAAGGGACTAAGGGCTTGTTCACATTTACTTAATTTCAGTTCAGTTCAGTTCAGTTCAGCTCCAATCAGTTTAGTTCAGTTCAGTTCAGTCCAGCTCTTAATTTTCCTCTCTCATAAAATATTCATTTCAGCTCAATTTAGTTCAGTTCAGCTCCAATTAGTTCAGTTCAGCTCAATTCAGTAAATGTGAACAGGCCCTAAATAGCTCGGCAACAATACCATTCACGGTTTGCAATCAACATATAGATCAATGTGATGGTGGAGAATTGGAGATTATAGAATAAACCAAAAACATCAAAAAAAAAAAAAATCAAATTTGGGTTTGGTTAATGAACCCCACACACAAGAATAGGAAAACGGCTGCGACTGCTTTATTATTATTATTATTATTTTTATATATACTAGTATATATAAAATATCTTTTTGTGAGTTTAAAATAGTTTATAAAGTTTAAAATAGTTTATAATTGTAGAGTCCTATTTAAACAAAATAGGGTTTTAAAACTTTCCGAACTCTAAAATAAAAATATGATTTTAGGAAAGTTATTTAATAAATAAAAATAAACTATTTTTTTTATAAAATATATTTTATTAAATTATAAAATATTTTGGTATTACAAAAATGGCGAGTATTTTAATGCAAATGGGATGAACATCTATTAACTATAACTAAAACAAAACATGCTGACATTATTAAGGGATATATGTCAACTTTTTATGAAATTTTTTCCCGCCAAAACTATTTTTGACATCATCATTTTTATTTTCTCTATTTTTTTCCTCCTAATTTGTAATTCTTTCAAAATTAATTAAAGAGAGATTATGATTACATTTTTTCAAATAAAGAATATTGACAATTATTTTCATCAAATAATATCTAATTAAACCGTGCAACGCACGGGACTAAACTAGTTTTGGGACTAAAATTAGGGATGGAGGCAGTGCAACCTTTGGACGGTCCGTAAAAAACAAGTCAAGATTATGATTATTTCTGAATAATACAACCTTTGTAGAGTTTTCGCTTTAAACAATATATTTTACTTGCTACCTTTATAATCAGTTAAAATTTATTTTATTTTTTATAAATTCGTTTTATAGTTTAGTTAACTCTTAATTAAAACTTTAATTATGGTTAACAATTAAAACAATTAACAATTAATATAATTTTTTCGAAAAAAAAAAATCCACAACACCCATATCCTTCACCGGCCCACTGCCGCCACCTCCTTCCCAACGCCGGCGCTCCCAAACCCCCTTCCCCGACGCCGTTGCTGACCCCCTCCCCCAATCTCGCGTAGCTCATCCCCTCTTCCCTCTTCCCCCTAACCACCAACGACGATTCTCCCCCAAATCTCCCTTCCTCCGACCACAAAATCACCCATCCCCAACCTTAGAAAACCTTAATCGGACCTCGCCAGAGTTTCGATTAGGGTTTTCGAAGGTGGGGAAAGGGTTTTAGGAGGTTTTGTGGTCTTAGAAAGGTTCTATGCGATTGTTTTAGGTAGAGGAAGAGGATTATGGGGAGGGCTGGTAGCTAGGTGGGCGGCGCGGACATGGGGGGTCGGCTCCGGAGCTGGGGGAGGGGGAACTAGGCGCGGCCAGCGCCGGAGAGTGGGAAATGGGGTGGCAGCGGTGGTTGGTGGGTAAGGATTGTTTGCTTTTCAAAAAAATAAAAATAATAATAATTTAAATGGCAATCGGTTGGGATGTGTACTAACTAGGCTCACGTTTATTAAATTAAATCATTTTCCGCCAAAGTAATACTTTGTGAAAAAACATCATACAAACTAAGACTTTATTACTTAATTAGTTACCAATTAAGTCTTTCCATATTTATTTTCCATCCTTGAGTTTAAAACAATAGTTTAATGGAGGCTGTGCACACTTAAAGATTAAGACCTATTTTGGGTGGTGGATTATTCAAATCTACAATTTGGTGGTGACGTTATAATATGGTATCTCTTTCCTCAAAGAATCTAATTATTTGAATATATAATTCTATAAATGTGTTTAAGCTGTTTGTGTATAAGTTATTAAAACAAAATGTATTTTTCCATAGTAAAGAAACATTTCTATGTTTATGGGGTGAAATTGTACTTAGTTTTATCGACTTTGCTATTTCCTTCTTGCATGTGTTTCTTTAATTTCAAGTTTATGTGACTCAATGTGAGAGTGCGGTCCCTGAAGTTAACTAGTTTTATTAAATTATTAGTGATTATGTAGTGGATTTGAGACACTTATCTAAAGCTTAGTATTTGGATTCAGAATAAATTTGGTTAAGGCCCTGTTTGGTGGTAACGTTTGAGGTAGCGGTTTTAGTAGCGGTAAGCGATAGAGGTAGCGTTTAGGTAGCTTTTCTCAAACGCTAAAAATAGTAGCGTTTAGAAGTAGCGGGTAGCGTTTGACAAATTTTTATTAATTTTAAAACAATATTTATATGAATTTTGATATATTTTGGTATTGCAACCGCTACTTTTGCCAAACACTCATACTATCAACCGTTACTTTAACAGCTAACCTCTACCCACTACTAATTGACCACTACTCGCTACCTTAACAGCTACCAGCTACCGCTACTTTTGCCAAACAAGACCTAAGTAGTGATGTAAATAGCATGAGCCATGAGGCAATGACACTCCTAATTTTCTATTTTGTAATATCTCATCAATTCGATCTCTTAGGAAAAAATTTCAAAAATGATACTCGTACAACCTTTAAGCATTCCGCCAAAAACAAGTCAAGTTTTTTTATTATTTCTAAATAATACAACCTTTTAAGGTATCCTCTTAAACAAGTCATAATCGGTTATTAACCTGATTAACAAGTTATATACTTATATGGAACATGTATCATTATTTTATTGGTTTACAATTTAATTTACTTTTTTGTATCGATCTTGCTAACGAGCGCCCCGGGGCGTTAGTTAAGGATAAATTATATTGGTTGAAATGGTATTAAGTTAGGAATTCATGACAAAATCACGCGTCGTTTAGTGTAATTAATGTTAATTTTACACTAATATTTGCACTTTAATTCTCTTATCTAACGCCCCGGGGGCGCTCATTAGTTTAAAAAAAATCAATAAAATAAGAGAAAAATATAATCATAACCAAACACCAAAAGGGATTGGAAAAAAAAAAAAGTAAACGAACAACATATTTAATAAATTCCATGTAGATAGAAACATATAAAAATGATCATCATTAAGCATTTAAATTAAATATGAAATTGAACTCATATTGATTTTAGATTTGTATTGTTAGTTTCTATATATGTAGAGAGTAGAGACAATGTATGTAAATTTACCTTATGTATTTGATAGAGGAGAAATTGAGTCACCCAAGTTTGTTGCGATTGTGAACAAAATTTTTTTGTTTGTTTAATTTGACAGAGTTGATTATGACAGTGAACAAAAGTTTGGTAGGATTTTTTTAACCCACGTTTAAGTTCTTGGCAGGTTTTTTTTTTTTTTTTTTTTTTTTTTTTCTTTTAAATAAATATTTTTCATAAGTATTTTATAAAGGGTATTTTTAGAAAGGGAAAATTCCCAACCAAAAAAGGTTGTTCCTTTTAAAGAGTAACTTAGATAAAAACATAGTTATAACAAACATAAAAGATGGAGAGAGCAAATGAGGTTCTAAATTTGAGGTCGGGCGAGTCTGAAATGGTTTCAGAAATCGTGGTTAACCCACACGAGCCCCAAGTTGGACCCAGTTTCTATGAAGATTTTGCCCTTAGAGGCATCCGAGTCGACCGAGTTCAACCCGGGTTCATCTTCTGCACCTTCAAGGTCCCTCCTCGCCTAATTGTAAGCTTCCCATCAAATTACTATCATTCATCTCATTCTTTTCTGTATAATTTTTAAGTGATTGGATTTGGTTATAATTAATTGATTATACAAATGGGTGTCAGTTATAATTATACCTTATTGGGATTTTTGTATTATAATCTAACAAAAAAGTGCTAATTTGTGCTTAAATTAACCCAGATTATTTGTAATCAGATGGGTATTGATCTCTTAACTCTATTGGTTTCAAATATTTTCACTTTATGGTTGTATTTCAATTAACAACTCTGTTGTAATTTTTCACAATTTGGGGTTTGAAAAAATGCTTTAGAAATAATGGTGTTAATTTTGTAGTGGATAGATTAGTAATTTATGATTATAATAACTTGCAATGGTGAGG
Organism: Chenopodium quinoa; assembly: GCF_001683475.1. Taxonomy (NCBI): domain Eukaryota; kingdom Viridiplantae; phylum Streptophyta; class Magnoliopsida; order Caryophyllales; family Amaranthaceae; genus Chenopodium; species Chenopodium quinoa. The sequence goes on along the minus strand of NW_018743669.1, from coordinate 636,209 downwards.
AAAATGTGGGTCTTTCTGAAAAATTTACTCTAAGCTTGAAAGGAATTAAGTTGGGGGCATTTGGACCTCCTTAGACTAGCTCATAGCAGGATCGGAACCGGTCGGTTTGTGGTATATTGTATTAAGGTTGTAGTGAATCTTACTTGGTGAGCTTTGATTAAATGATGATACTCTGATAGTGATATGGTGTCTTCACTTTTGGTGCCAAAGAAAATAGTTTTTAGGGCTGTTTCTGTTTTCAATCGACTTTGATGATGGCGCCAAATGTTAATTCTTATAATTATGATAGTGGTGATTGGTGCTTCCATTCTTATTAGCTTGTTAAATTTTTGATTTTCTGGAATACATGGAAATGTAGGAAGCCTGTTGATCATAAAGGGTTTTCCTAGTAGCTGCTTTAGCAAATGTTTTCTATAACTAGTTAAGAATTAGAGGCTATGTTTGACCTTTTGCTATAATTTGCTACTTGTATGTTTGAATGTTAGTGTGTGTATATATATCAATACATTGATCTATAAGGTTGAGAGTCATTATTCAACTGTGAAGGTTATCAAATTTTGTCTCTCATGCCTTTTTTCAGCACTCACATTTATGAAAAAGAATGATTCGTTCCTAGCTGAGTGAAGTATCATCAGTAGATTAATATTGGGCAACATTAAGGCTGTAACAGGCCATCTGCTTAGAAATTAGTATTGATACTGAAATGGTATGTGTCAGGCATTACGGAGTAATATGTTTGATTTTGTGGTTAGGCATTGTTTGCCTTCTTTCAGTATATGATGTCTAAGGTTGTTAACTAGCTATGGGTTGTTGCCGAGGATAAAAAATGTAGAAAGATGAGTATGAACTTCAATAAACATTTGGGACAACTATGAAACATAAACTTTTTCTCGCTGATTACTGTGTTTAATTTAATTTAATTCTTACAAGTGTTGCCTTGCTTGTCATGTCAGGTTCTTGGCGGTTTGCTACCTTAGGTTTTTCTATTATTTTGTCATGTGAAACTTCAAGAATTTGATTAAAGCCTAAAAGAACTCTCTTCTAGCATGACTTGTGCAGAGTTATGCTCTTTATTCATTGGATTCAGAATTCTTTCATGCTCCATGCTTAGATACCTTTCATTGGATGTATGAGTTTCCATAGATGTCAGCTCTTATTTAGTTCTTAACATAACTTATTGCAGGACCGAACAGGGAACCTGGCTGGTGGTGCAATAGCCAATCTCATTGACATAGTTGGTAATGCATTAATCTATCGACTTGGTCAGCCTATGAATGTATCGGTCGATATGTCCATCTCATATCTGTCAAATGCAAAGCTTGATGTAAGTAAGCATTGTTTTGCAATAATATGGAGTTTGCATGTTTATATTTTTAGTTTGGTGGTGACTGCTTGATGGATCTAGGAGCAAACCTATTGATCTGAAAATGATGGAGTGAATTCTTTAAGATTGAAATTGAATTCCCGTCCATATTAATTACCTAAAGCTGCCGAAGCTTGAATCTGAAGTTGGGATGTGGAGTTTGTTTCTTGAGTTCTTATATCTCAACTAATTAGTCGCCTTATCTTTAATGTTCTTCTTTATAGGCACATATTTAACATGTTTGGTCTAAATATTAGCAGGATGAGCTGGAGATTACATCAAAACTTCTAGGGAAAATTGGATCTGTTTCTGGAACTTCTGTAATCATCAAGAATAAGGTGTCTGGAGAAATTATTGCTGAAGGACGACATTCGTTGTTTAGCAGACTGAAGAGTAAAATCTGATACCAATCCCATGACTTTTACTATTCTTGTACTTGAATGACTATTGTATTAATTCCGATGCTTAACTATTGCATTGGATCTCACCTGTTCACTGATCCTAGTGATGTTGTGTTTATTATGATGTGTGTAAATAAGGAGTCACAGATAAATAAAAGTTAGGAACTACAACTTTAAAAGAATTTTACTTTTTTCATGCTTTTGTTTTAAGTGCTCATTAGTTTGTACAAAGAACTTAGATTCTAATGGATTTTTTAAACATTTGCAAAATTTTAATGCAATGAGTAAGTTTAGGGTTTGAGCTTGATTGATGATGTTAATGAACACAACTCATTAATTTCTCTCAGACCTCACCCCCCCCCCCCCCCACTCTCTCTCTCTTGCTGGGGCTTGGGCATGCAAGGAGATACAGAAGTTTATGAACGCAGCTTGCATACATATGGAATTCAGGATCTCTAGTGTACAAATTGGTGTTATCTAATCCTCCCCCACCCCTCTCCCCTCTTCCTTTGCGTGAATTACGTTTTGGGAACGTGTAGTGGTGTGGTGGAACTCTTTTGGATTAATTAGTAATTAGGTGTGTTTCGTGTATTAGAAATGCTCCATGAATTAGGCAACACTTGTATAAACATTATAGATCGGAGAATATTTGAGTTAAGATAGCTGATTCTTAGCTTGAATGCCTTTAAATTGTTCTTGGTAGATTAGAAGAGTCATTGATTCCCTTGGGTCTTTGTAGTTTGGAAGCATATTTCATATATTATGCAGGATCATCCTGTATTATCATTATCTTGTGAGAAGACCTCTACTACAGAGATCTAACAATGAGACCAATACATCTGCATCTTTCTATTTTTAGGACCTTTGTGGATATTTTTTAGTAACTTCAGTTAGTCTTGAATCTCGAGTGTTTGTTCTCTCAGTAGAACTGTAGAGTCAACAGCCCCAGGGCAGCTTGGGGGACTGACATGAACCCGGGAATTCAAGGCGAGCTCTAGCTGAGCCACAACACACCCTTCTTGCTCTGTTATGTTGCTTTTGTGTGCTGAGTTATGAATTTGCTTATAATGACTGTATGATGGATGTGTGTCATGGATTACCTATCTCAATGGAAAGTTATTTGTAAAATGAATAGAGTAAGGGAAAGGAAAAAGAAACATGTACTTAAAATAAGCGCAAATGATAAAATCATCATGAAGCTTCAAGTTGAGTTGATCATATTCATATATAATCGTTATGCATCCATATCAACTGTCAGAACCCTGTTACTGGAAATAGGTTGTTGATTAGTTTGTTAAAGATTGGTTACTTTGTTTTTTTCAACTTGTGTAATTGTACATGTACATATTTGGTTGAAATAAGAGCATAACAAGTTGAATATTTCGACAAGATTTCTTGTGAAAAATAGAAGTATTTCTTGAATTTATGTTGTTATCAAGAGAAAGCATCTGTAGAAGTTATTGCTGAAGACAAGATTTGTACTTTAGTGATTTGGAATGACTGCATAATATTTATTTATTTTATGAAGCATATGTTATGGACTTGTGGTACGAGTACTATTAGTAAGTAGTGCAGCCGCTGGTTAATGCCATTGAAATAACTCTTTGATTTTCTCACATTTTGCTCAAGTTTGAATCTTCTCTTCTTTCTCATACACCATTGTTTTTAATTTAATTTGATCAAACTTCAACCTTATATACATACAATAATACACTATCATTTTAAATTTGATTTTGATCAAATATAAGTGCATCATATGGGTATTCGTAATACTGTATTTTATTAATGTATAATTTTAATATTTTGCTTCCATTACAAAATTTAAAATATATATTCTTTTTTGATTTGAACGAAGTACAAAACTAGAGAATAAAAAAGCAAACTACGACACCTAATTATGGAGGAATAAAGCGTGTCATTGTTACACCCCTAGCATCATCCTCTAAAATACGATTCAACTCTACCGGATAAAAAAAACCACAAATAAAATTATACAGTGCCTTGATTAAAAAAAAAAAAATACTACTGTAATTTTTTTTTTTTTTGAAGTGAATTTATTCTTTCGATAAATCAATTAGATCTTAAATGAATAACAAAGTCCAATAAACTTAAACATTTTAGTTGGACAACTAATTACTCCGTAAAAATTTACTCGTAAGACGATAAGAACACAAAGAAAACGGGATTAGGCTCCTTTAATCCATTTTACTATTCCAATTTACTACGTACAATTATTGTACAATTGTACTATAAAACTTTGAAACACAATTTCTCTCTCCTCTACCAACCTGAGTCTACACTCTGAGCAACCAACCATGAACACCTTTGCCTCTCCTCCAACATTGAGCAACAAACTCCATTTTCCCCCAATTCCACCATCTTCAAACCCTAATTTCCTCTTCTTCTCCAATCTTTCTCTCTCCTCCGCTCATTTCGCTCCTCCTTCCATCACCAGACGCTCGATTCTTCCTCCCTTCCTCGCCGGAGCACCTTCTCCGATTTCGCCGGTAATCAAGCTCCGGCATGGTTTTCCGTTGTTACTCGCCGGAAAAACTAGGGTTACTCCTGGAGATTCTTCCTTCCTCGCCGATAATGGCGGAGGAGAGAGAATGGAAGCGCCGAGTTTTTTGGAATTTTTGACGTCTGAGAGAGTGAAGGTGGTGATGATGCTGGCTTTGGCTCTCGCTCTTTGTAATGCTGATCGTGTTGTTATGTCCGTCGCCATTGTTCCTCTTTCTCTTTCTCATGGTTGGAGTCGAGCTTTTGCTGGCGTTGTTCAGGTCATTCATCTTTGATAACTCCGAATTAATTTTCTGTATTTCGAATTTCTTTTAATTATCTTGATTTTCTTACAATTTTAACAATTCTGCAGGTTTCAATTACTTATTAATTTTTGTGTAAGTCTTGTTTCCATTTTTGAATATGTATGATGAATAATTTGTTGTCATTGCTTTCACTTGTGATAATATTGAGTAATTTGGACAATTTTCATGGATACGTGAAACTGCATTGAGTTGCTTGCTTGTTTAACAGTTTTGCAGATTTAAATTCGTTGTTCAATTCTTATTCAATGTCATATTTCTGGATTTGTGTGTATATATATTTTGGCATCATTTTTAGCTTGTGAGTTGTGACAATGTCGTTTTTTTTTGGTTACTTTACAAATTACTGTTGTAATTTTTTTATATTGATAACTTGATAAGCACTAAACACTTGCTTTTTTTAATACCTTTGAATTTATGCTTTAGAATAGTTAATATCTCAATTTAAATGTGATTATCGTTGTACTGGAAGTTTAATTGCTCTATTTGTTCCGAAAACACGTATTATTTTGCTCCTTATGGTATCACTTACCTGGAGGGAATGTTAAAGGTCGATTACAAAACATTTTAAATACTTGTGGATTATCTATATAACGCAAATTGAGTTAGTTGATGGATAGAAGAGTGGGATGCATGGTGGAATTCCTCTTGACCCCTACATGGCTACATCTACTAGCTTCTTTTTGGTCTATGCATCTCAACATTTTTCGTGTACCTAAAATTTAGGAAAATGGCTGAAGTGCCTAAAGATTTAATTCTGTGGGCCATTCAATATGAATGATTAGCTTTGTTATGACTTCCTAAAACTTACCAAGAGCAAGAAAATAGTAGTTTGTGACAATTTAATGAAAACTCATATATTAATTCAATGTACGACTAACACAGTAGCTTAATATCACTAGTTTAGGAATTAATCTTAAGTTAAATAAAGAATACATGTTTCTTGTTTCTGCTGCTGCTGCTACTGCTAATATAAGTTACTATTGCTGCTTGCAGTCATCTTTTTTGTGGGGATACCTTATATCACCAATAGCAGGTGGAGCTCTAGTGGATTACTATGGTGGTAAAGTTGTCATGGGATGGGGTGTTGCTTTGTGGTCCTTTGCTACTTTTCTAACTCCTTGGGCAGCTGAAAAGTCTCTCTGGGCTCTGCTTGCCATGCGAGCTATGCTTGGCATTGCAGAAGGTGTAGCTCTTCCTTCGATGAACAACATGATATCAAAGTATGGATACCAATGTCTATTTATTGGAATTTGATGTTTACTGGTCATTTATATCCTGCTTCAAACTTTATGATTTATATTTTTTGTTTGTCGTTTTGTGCACTCAAGAATGCAATTGTGAGTGAGTAATGGGCTTCTCTGTTTGACCTTTTCTTTCCAGGTGGTTTCCTAAAGCAGAACGAGCAAGAGCTGTTGGAATAGCAATGGCTGGGTTTCAGCTTGGTAGTGCTATTGGACTAATACTTTCTCCAATCCTAATGTCCAATGCTGGTGTGTTTGGACCATTTGTGATATTTGGATTATTTGGATTTCTCTGGGTTGTTGTATGGCTGTCTGCTACTTCTAGTATTCCAGAGAGAAGCCCTCAAATCTCTGCGTATGAACTAAAATACATACTAACAAAGAGGCAACAATCTGTTCCATCCAATGCTGGGAAGGCACACAAAGCTAGAGTGATCCCACCTTTCAAGCGGCTGCTGTCTAAGCTTCCTACTTGGTCACTTATGGTTGCCAATGCTATGCATAGTTGGGTAATGATCTAGATCTGATCCTCTATCTTGGCATTATATATGTCATTGACTGCTTTACCTGGTACAATAAAATTACTTTTGTATCTCCTTGCTAACGCAAGTTTTTTTTTTCCTTTCTTGTGCAGGGCTTCTTTGTTATTCTTTCCTGGATGCCGTTGTATTTTAACAGTGTGAGTATTAAAGTTTGGCTTTCTGTGTGTGAACTCTGTGAAGTCAAATATGTGATGTGATTTTTCTTTGAATGGTTATTTGAATGTGGTTGCAGGTATATCATGTTGATCTTAGACAAGCAGCATGGTTTAGTGCTGTCCCATGGAGTATGATGGCGCTTGTGGGATATTTTGGAGGTGCTTGGTCAGATACGTTGATCCAGCGTGGTTTCAGTATCACTTTGACGAGAAAAATCATGCAGGTTGGTGCTTATGTATATATGTATTTCAATCATTTGTGTGATAGGCCTCCTTTCTCTTGTTAAACAGATTTTTAGAATTGAGTGCCTATATTCTCTTCTTATCTAGTTGACTTGTCCTTTGAAACCATTTTTCTTAACTTTGTATGAGTAGCCGTGTAAATCAAAGCAATTTCATACTTGTTTTGTAGTCGACTAGTTGTGCTTTGACTTACTCTATGTCAAGGGAGGATTGGTTCTCATAAATAGTCATTGGTCCGGATGAATGTTCAGTGCTGAAAGGAACTTTTTGTGTTCAACTGAGCAACTAGATTTGATAATTCTGGTGATCGTTCATTGTTGCACCTATAGTTTTTCCTGTGTATGCCAACAGTTGAAAACCAACCTGCTATATCTAAGTCAGGATAATCTTGGTGCCGAGCAAATTTATTACAACTTGTTTGGTAAATTTTGAAGGGAAAAAAAAAGGAATGGGGGAGTTTCCTATGTTTGGCTTTAAAATACATATGTACTTGATAATAAGAGAATGGAATCCAAAGGAATATAAGCTCACAAAGTTTCAGCTTCCCTTTACTCCCAAAACTGGAGGTATTTGGAATGAAAGAAAAACTAAAACATGTAAACCTTATTTTCTTTCCATTATACTACTCGTAATAATTAACCTAACATTGTAATCCCTTCAATTTCTTCAATAAAACCCAACATTGAAAAATATAATTACTTGCCTTTTTATTCCCCTCTTCTCTTCTTTACCTTTGCTTTACTATATATATATATGAAGTACTCTGTATCAAACAAGCTGTTAATACAATTGTTAAATAATTCTGTTGGTTTGACATGTAGCATAATTTTTTCAGTTCTACTCCCTTTGTCTTGCCATAATTGATAAAATGGTCCTCTTCCCTAAATACTTTATGCTGTAACCATAAATTTTGTGAGAATTTCAGCATACTTGGTATTTGCAATGATCCTGTTTAACTTGTCAATTGAATACCTGTTAGATTTCAAGTACTCTTATGTCTTGATCTGTTTGCTTCGTCTTATATTCATTATATTTTATATGGCCTCTCTAATTGTCTAGATTGAAATTGTTTGTTATGCAGTCAATAGGATTTATTGGCCCTGGCATTGCTCTTATTGGTCTGACTACCGCAACTAGCCCATCTATAGCTTCTGCTTGGCTCACATTAGCTGTTGGACTAAAGTCGTTCAGTCATTCTGGTTTCCTTGTTAATATTCAGGTTTGTTGCTTCTGAAACTTAAAATTTTTAGTATCAGTGCCATTCAGTAATGTGCTCGCCCAATTTCTAACGACATTGTATTTTTGCTCTCTTCTGATGCCAGGAAATTGCTCCACAATATACTGGCATATTACATGGTAATTTATTTTTATTATTTATTTAATGTGTTATTCAGGAATTTCAAGATTAAGATGGCAAAGATGGGAAATTGACTTTATTTTTTTAATCAGTGGATTTCTGGATTCTAACTTGATTCAATTTATATATACAGGGTTGGCAAATACAGCTGGAACGTTCGCTGCAATTCTAGGAACTGTTGGGGCTGGTTATTTTGTTGAACTGTTTGGATCATTCAGAGGATTTTTATGGCTGACATCACTTTTATATTTTCTCGCTGCTTTATTCTGGAATCTATTTTCAACTGGAGAGCTTGTAAATTTTGATGCATCCAGTAAGTGTTATACCTTTGATGATTTAATAAGCACATTTCCAGTTTTCCACTATTCAGTAGCTTCATCATGACTCATTTTTTTGACAAACTCCATCTATTCTTTGAATTTCAGATTCTTGAACCTGATTCTAAGGTTTGGTGATACCTATCTGTAAATATCATGGAATAAACATACAGTTGAAAAGGCACATGAAGACCAGAAGACAGGTTCTGCGACATCTCTTTAATAATCCCAAAGCACTGAAATGTCTGAATCACTCCTGCAGCAAATATCGAAATTCATCATTCATGCATACGTGATCAACTGTATAATTAACTTATTGCCACGTAGATACACTAAAGAGGCTATCAGCAGCAGTGACCCTTGGTGTCTTGTATAAACTTCCCAGCTCCCTCCACCAGTCGAGGAATGATGATCAGACTCTGGGAGTGAACAACTAGGAATGATGATCGCCTGATTGGACTCTAGGGGTGGACAAATGATGACTTTCCGAGGTACTCTACCAATGGCTAGGTGTTGAATGAAAATACCACTAGTATTACTGGTCAATGAAAGAGAGACTGTTAAAGCAGGAAACATGTTCTATTCAAGACGAGGGGGCCTAGTCTTCACTGTTGCAGTTATTTGGGACCCTTGACAACTTGTTTTCTTTTACTCGTGATTGAGAGTTAATAGAATACTCGTAATACGGTTGTACATAAAATTAAGTAGACCTTTCAACGTCTTTGACTAGCTGTATTTATTCAACAACTTATTGCTAGTTGTATTTGCAACTAAGGATTGATCTAGTCATTCTTTCACCATATTATTATACTACTCATTAAAAGAATATCTCTACCAAATTGTGGAATTTATGCATAAGCAAATCATTATAATATATCTTCCATCTTTTAGATCCAGATAATTTCTAGTATTATTTTGCCTGGAGAATTTTATTTGTGTCGCGAATGAAGAAATCACCTCTCCCTTCTCCCAATTCCCAGCATGGAAACCAGGAGAAGAAGTCTCGTTTATACCAATTTATAAGGAAAATTACTATAAGTTGCACAGCTTTTGGGTCCAAAACAGAGAGGGATGCCCCAGAACCAGAGCAAACTTATGGAACCAAGAACTCGAATCCAGAGCAATCCTACGGAAACAAGAACTCGAATCAGATTCATAGCAACTCATGTTAGTCCTCAATCACCCTTTACATTTTCTCAGCTCTTTTTTTTTTTTTTCTTTCTTTCTTTGGGTTACTGTCGATTTCTCATTATTCATGAAGGGATGCCCAGTTTATAACAGTTAGGAGCGCCTTTCTGTTCGTAGAGGGGACCTTTTGGTTTATAATTTGTGATATTAGATGCAATAATCAAATATAATCAAACTCGTTTGATTATATTGATGGTGTGAATTTTTGTGGTCAATGCTCAGTTGTTAAATTTGTGAAAATGAGATAGAGTTGGATTGTGCTCCCATTTTACAGGATTTTAAGTAATATATATTTTGTATGTTCTATTTCAGCTGGGTTTTCCACAGGAAGCAAAAATAAAGGAGGGCAGCCAGATTCTTTTAATTCGTCGGGATCAGTAAGTGGAGAGGTCTATGGCTCATTGAATTTTACTCTTCATGATATCAAGAAAGCTACAAAGAATTTCTCTCAGAATAATGTAATTGGAGATGGCGGTTTTGGGACAGTGTACAAGGGACAGCTGAAAGATGGAACTGTTGTTGCCATAAAACGTGCCAAAAAGGTAAAAACATAATAGGCTTAACATCTAATGATCATCAACTAACTCACAGATTGTTATGCCGGTGATATGCTCATTGACTTGCTTGATATGTGGCAGGATGTTTATAATATGCGCACAGCACAAGAATTCAAGAGCGAAGTCCTAGCATACTCAAAGATAGAACACCTAAATTTGGTGAAGTTCTTTGGATATCTAGAGCACCCGGATGAAAAAATTATTGTGGTTGAGTATGTTGGTAATGGAACTCTGTTCGACCTTTTACATGGTAAGCCATTAGCCAAGTTCTCCAGTATGTATTAATGATGAAATTCTATCCAGTATTCATCAAATAAAAAAATAAAAAATTTATAAGTTTGTAATGATGGCTATTATATCGGTGAATAATGGTGTTATAATCTGGTACTGAATGTCAGCAAATGCTGGTACATTGTCCTAGCACATTTAGTCTTCCCAAAATGAAAATCTAACCATTGCAGTATGCTGTGTCCTCAGTGAGCATGTGTTGCATATAACGCCTTCTATTTTAAATCTTCTGTTCGAGAGTTGATTATGTTTGAATTGCAATGCAGGTAATCGGGCACTAGTGCTTGAGCTTCCTGAAAGACTGGATATTGCTATTGATGTAGCTCATGCAATCACATATTTACACAGTTATAACGGTAGGTGCATTTCAAGCTCCAGAATAACGTTTTTTCCATTTTTAACTTTGTGCTGGATTATATTTGGGCTTAGTCTGGAACTCTGGATTAAAATCATATCCTACATTTTCTTTTAATGGATTTTGATATGAAATCACATCTTCAAACATTGTAAGAACTCTGATTGTGAACGGATAATTCAATGCTGTTGTTCTGTAAGTTAACTTTGTACATTATTAGTTTGAAAGCAAAAAATTCATTTCCAGAAATTACAGAAGCAATTTTAGTTGGTACTACTGTCTGATTCCTGAGTGCTTACTGAATTACTTAAATTTGTTTATAGAATTTGTACATTGATTAATTGAATTCCTCTTTATGTTGCTTCTTCAATTGACAGATCCTCCAATTATCCACAGAGATATAAAAGCATCTAACATTCTCATCACAGAGAAATTCCGAGCTAAAGTAGCAGATTTCGGGCTTGCTCGATTTGTCCCAGATGGTGCAGATGTAACCCACATATCTACTCAGATCAAAGGGACTGCTGGATACTTGGACCCTGAATATATGAAGTCTTATCAGTTGACTGAAAAAAGTGATGTCTACTCTTTTGGTGTATTGCTTGTTGAACTCGCGACAGGAAGACACCCAATTGAACCATTGAAAGGGGTCAAAGAGAGAGTTACCACAAGATGGGTGAGCATCCTAGTCAACTCTCTCTACTAATTTCTTAATGAAGCAAAAGTATTAATGATCTGCATTATATTTGTATCTTATGACTTCCTTACTTCATTCAACTTATGCTGTTTTAGCTTTAGTAACTAATATGAAAAAACAGTCCAACTTAGTAGACTTATTTTGATATCTTAACACAGTTTTTTTTTACCCTGATCATTTTTAATTTTTTGTCCAATTTTGGTCATTTAGAATCAACAATGAGCAGCTTAACCCAGTAATAAGACTATATCAGATTCAGACTCTTATCCAGTAACCAGTTTATTTGGAAGTGCCATGTTCAGCTTAGAAATTTCTGAATTTTCCTGGGTTATCTGATTAGAGCGACATATGTTTAGCCCAACACTACATCAGACATTAAATTACCTGACATGAGAACTCAATTCCTCTGATTAGCCATATGTTTCTGTATTCATCTTCATGATCAATCTTCTAATATGTTGCATGTCACTTTAGTTTCACGTGAAATTGATCTTCATGATGGGTTCATGATTAAAAACATCAGATTTAAAGATCACAAAAGCAAAATATTATAAGAATTATAAGATAGATGTCATTCATTTTAAGCTTCATGCCATGACCCCTCGTTTTGCTAAGTTAGCTAAGCTAATCTCTTAATGCAGGCATTGAGCAAGCTAAGAGATGGTATGCCGGTGCTGGCAATGGATCCTAAGCTGAACAGAAGTCCGGCATCCATCAAGGTAATCGAAAACATTCTAGAAGTTGCCAAAAAATGCACTGGGCCAATTAGGCAGTCTAGACCATCAATGAAGGAGTGCGTTGATGAGTTATGGGCTATTAGAAAAGTATTTAAAGAGGGAAATCAGCTGGACTACTCTGCTTCTCATAGATCGGTCGATATACTTGAAAAGGATGCAAGAAAGATACGCCAAGAATCATTGGGGATTGTAGGAGAGAGCTACTCTTTTATGTCTGCATAGTCAAATTGTAAAGGGTGTTGTGTACATTCTTGAGTTCTCTTTATATGTAGTAAGTATAGACCTATTTGCAGCATGCAGAAGGTCAAATGTTAAGAAAATTTTGATGTATAGCTAGATTATTGATTGGAAATGTAATTTGTGATTATTGTTACAAAGATTGCTAGCTTCCTGTAGTTCCATGTTCATTGGTTTATCACTTATAGTGTTGTAGTAAAACTTTACCTCACTTGGCTTGAAGGATGCTAGGGTATGTTCTAATTTAACAGAACTGAACTAAATTGAATTGTTTATGAGAGAAGAAAATTAGAAACTGAGCAGAACTGAAACTAAGTTGAAGAGAACAGATCCTTATATATACTCTATAATAGCTCGATTGTCATAGCAACCTTGATTTTGACGTGTTTAACGCTAAATATTGTAAATTAATCATCCTAATAAAATCGTCTATAAGGACAATTACTACTTTACAATAGCTACTAATCAATATGAGTTTGAAAATTAGTACCAATTTAGGACCTTAACCCAGTTAAGGTCCTAAACTGGGTATTGAAATTTAAAAAGATGTTTTGTCTCACTTTCTTTCAAAGAATATAGAAATTAGAAGCGGTGGTTATAAAGACTCAAACGAAATTTTCACCAAAAGTCTAAAATAGAAATATCGCCTATTATTATCATTGAAAAACGAGAGGCTGTTGATATTATACCATTGAAAATAATATCTCAGATTCCAGATTCAACCCATCTCCCAAGTTGGAGGAAGAAGACGAAATTACAAATCAATTTTTTCCATACTTAAATTACACACACCTTTCTATTTTTGCTTGCACTTTTTAAGCAAAAAAATAATTAAAAATATCGTTAAGCGCGCTCTTTTAAACCCTCCACGTGTCCCTTCCCAAAAACTTTGGCAATCTCAATATTTTTTCATCACTCAATTTACTACACTCTCTCTCTCTCTCCTCAATCATTCCTCGTGAATCGAACTGCTTTGAATCAATCAAATTCCAAAAATTTGCTAATTTTTCATTTTTATTTTTCAGAAATTCAATCATAAACTGCCAAAATTATCAATTTGTCTGCTTTTTCTGCAGTCATTTTCGTCAATTTTTTCGCATATTCTTTTTCTATCGTTCTCCAATTATTCAGAAAATATCTCTGCAATTTGCAATTTAATTTCACTATTTCTTCATAAATAACGCTTCAAATTGTTTGCTTTAAGATATTATATCTCAATTTTTTTTAATTATTATTGTTTCAGCTGGTGCTTGAAATTCTGTGGAATATCAGGTAAGTTGCTTTTTTTTCCGTTAATTTTTGTGAATTTGATTCCTTTTATCTCATTTTCATTTTTCCATTGTTTTAATATACTTTCTTCGTTCGGAATTAAGGAGTAACAATCATATTTATTTGTCGGATGAATTTGATTTTCGCTATTTTAATGTATTTCAATGAATTTTTCTGATGAAGTTTAATGTGATGATTTAATGATTTAATGTACATTATCTGTATGTGATTTGAACTAGTAATGCGACGATTAAATTCCGATACGATGGTTGATTTCATTCATATCTTGAAGTTTGTACATCACATTTACTGTTGATTTTCCAAATGCTGCAGGTGCTTATAATAGAATAACACCGGATGAATTTCTATATTGGACTAAAAGATATACAGTTGATTTAATATTGTACATATATACAATTGTTACTATATATGCTGATATAATGTCATAAAATCTTGATTTGTTTTGAATATTAATCTCGGATATGAACCGAGCATTTCTCAGTACATCCTTGGAATGTTTGATGCAAGTTTCAGATTATTTTTACTGATTAATTTGAAAGTTCTTGTTGATTTTTTTTTCTTAGTTTTATCTGATTAATGTTGTGGCAATATTGTTAAATTCAAGCTGGTAATTTAAGGGTTTTTTTTTTTTTTTTTTCTCTTTTTGTAAAATATTTAGGTTGTTTGAGAGTTAATAAGGATTCGTATATATGTAGGAGTGGATTAACTGCTGCAGATGGGGACAGAGAAAGCCAATGGTGTGTCAAAGCATGGAATTGCTTCGAAAATTCCAGCTGAAGCACATCCTTTATCTGAAGAACCAACTGAAATTGCATCAAACATTAACTACCATGCTCAGTTCAGCCCTCATTTCTCCCCTCTAAAGTTTGAGCCAGAGCAGGCTTTTTATGCCACTGCTGAGAGTGTTCGGGATCGTCTTATTCAGGTTCCAATCTTAACACCCATGCTTTCATGTCATTGGTAAAAAGATCATTTAGTGATATTTTGGAAATGATTAGGGTAAACTCTGTAATGAATATGAGTTGATGAATACTCTAAAAAAATGGATATGTTCAGCTGATCTTAGATGTGAAGCAAAATATTGAAGTGTCTTTAGTCATTTCAGTTAGCATTGCTTGCAGACATTTAATTATTTGACTGATGTAGCGTTGTTTTCTTGAATCGATATCTGCAGCAATGGAATGAAACCTATTTGCACTTTCATGAGGCTAATCCAAAGCAGACGTACTATTTGTCCATGGAATATCTGCAAGGACGAGCCTTAACAAATGCTGTTGGAAACTTGAACATCCAAGATGCTTATGCAGATGCTCTAAATAAACTTGGACATCAGCTTGAGGAAGTTGTTGAGCAGGTATAATGTTAGATGGCCAGATATTGATATCATCAGTGTTGCAAGGAACCTTGACATCGTAATTCCTTAATGTGCCAAATTAGTTTTGCTTAATCATCTCTTATTCTGCTCTCATTGCATGTTTCTAATGTATTTAGTGACTAGAAACATGTGTCATCCAAGTTTTGATACTAACCATAATTTGAATATCAATATCTTTGTTTTTTTCTTTCTTTCTTTTTTTTTCTCTCAGTAGCTGTATGCTAATAACATCATTTCTCAGTTGCATAGCTGATTTTTAACTATCTATGAGAATTGTGTAAGCTTCAATAGAAATTTTAACACTTTGCTGAGATGATACTGATTGTCTTTTAGGAAAAAGATGCAGCACTTGGAAATGGTGGCTTAGGGAGGCTTGCTTCTTGCTTTTTGGATTCCATGGCTACATTGAATCTTCCTGCATGGGGATACGGTTTAAGATATAGGCATGGTCTTTTCAAGCAGCTAATTACTAAGGAGGGCCAAGCAGAGGTTCCTGAAGACTGGCTTGAGGTTTCACTAAACCTATAACATTATTAAACTTTTTCTTTTTTCCTTGAAAGATATCATGAAACCCAATTCAAATGTCCTATATCTTACTTTAAACTTCTGAAATTTTGCAGAAGTTCAGTCCTTGGGAAATTGTCAGGCATGATGTTGTATTTCCTGTCAGATTTTTTGGTCAAGTTCAGGTCAATCCCGATGGATCGTAAGTGTCTCTCCAAGATGTACTTATCTTGTTAATTATAAGCATTTCATGAGTCTAGCTTGTGGAGTTTAAATAAGTACAAGTTATTAACTTGAGACTTAGTAAAAGTCCATGCATATCAACTGCCCTCATTTTATGCAACTTAGTTGTTATGCACATCATCCTCCTCAAATCCCCCCTGACCCCATGTGTAAACCTCTTGTGCATTTCAGACGAAAATGGGTCGATGGTGAGATTATTCAGGCTCTGGCATATGATGTTCCTATCCCAGGTTACAAGACCAAAAACACCATTAGTCTTCGTCTTTGGGAAGCAAAGGCTTGTGCTACGGACTTTGATCTGTTTCAATTTAATGATGGACAGTATGAATCTTCTCTACAAATTCATTCCAGAGCTCAACAGGTGAGTCTAATGAAAGTCCTACACAAGATTTTTATAATTGTACTACTCGTAAAGTTGTAATATACTGCATGATTTGAGGTTTAATAGGCTTTTTACATTTGCAGATCTGTGCTGTTCTCTATCCAGGAGATGCTACTGAAGGCGGAAAGCTGTTGCGTCTGAAGCAACAATTCTTTCTGTGCAGTGCTTCACTTCAGGTTAAATCTCAAGTTTTTTATCAATTGATGCGCATCTTTTGATTCTGGACCTGTTGGCTTTAAAACATGTTCCACTTTGCAGTTAGAGTACTGTTAATAACACTTATGGCTTGACGAGCATAACTGAGCAATATAAGCTTGCGATACCACTGTTGTATTTCTATTGACTGTCACAGCTGACATGAAACACGCTGTTAGGTTGCCACTGCATTCTCTGATGCGAACTTTAAATAACCCTGTTAGATGGGGAATAACTCTGAAGATTTCACATAAGAAATAGGTTCATTTGCCAAAGTTTTTCTGGTCATGTTTCTCTGCAAAACATGCTACTCAATACTCATAGAAATAGCTATTGTACAGTCTGTAGTATATTTTTTTGATGCTCTTATAGCCTCTGAAGTCATTAGCACAAGACTACTGCCTCTACATCAGGAGAGAAGCTTTGTTATTGCTCAACTATATATATTCTTAGCACTCATGAATACTCCATGTAGGAACCTAGGTAGTTTTGTGCTGGAATCCTGGTGACTAGAAGTTAATAATGCTTAATCTCAGAGTAACATGTATTCACTGAACATTTATTGGAGCAATGGTTAATGATTTTCACTGTATTCTTCTGTACTCTGAAGCATGCCATATGAGACAACTATTTTACCAGTAGATCCTATTATGATCCCTTTGGTCTGTACATTGATTTGACTTCTTATCTGCTATTACAGGATATTATTTTCAGATTTAAAGAGAGGAAGGAGGGAAAGACACCTCTGCAGTGGTCTGAATTTCCAAGCAAAGTTGCTGTTCAGCTTAATGATACACATCCCACACTTGCAATTCCAGAGCTTATGCGTTTGCTGATGGATGATGAAGGGCTTGGTTGGGATGAAGCCTGGGATGTGACAACCAGGTGATTTTCAATTAAATATGAGTCCTGTTGTTCACATATCAAGTGCACTGTTCCATAATGACTGTGAAACCAACTAAAACAGGGCCATTGCTTACACAAACCACACAGTTCTTCCTGAAGCTCTGGAGAAGTGGTCACAATCTGTAATGTGGAAGCTTCTACCTCGTCATATGGAGATCATAACTGAAATTGACAAGCGGGTAGGTCTGTCTGTTTTCTAGCACCATCACTAAGTGCAACATCAGTAGTCCTACAGCGGCCTTTTTTTTTCTTTTTTTTTTTTTATTTTTTTTTATGGTGCTACATTGTTATCATTTATCAATACTTATTTAGAAGATGACTTAATAAAGAAGGTTTGGTATGGAAAATCAAATTAATGGTGAATGCAAGATATAAGTTGAGCATGTGTCCTTGAAAAAAAGTGACATTTATTTGGAGTTGAATTGCAAGATGCTACTTCTGGTTTCTTATTTTCACCAAAACCATTGAAATGGTTTTTTGCAGTTTGTGGAGTTGATACATTCCACAAGGCCTGATCTTGAGGACAAGGTTAACTCTATGTGCATTTTGGACAACAATCCACAAAAGTCAGTTGTGTGCATGGCAAATCTGTGTGTGGTGACTTCTCATACGGTGAGCTAGAATATTTTTTTTTTTTGAAACCAAGCTAGCTCTATATGTATACATTCATTTGACTAAAATTATGAAAATCAAATGCAAATAAATTGATTTCGTCTTGGTTCTATCTAATGCTATGCAGGTGAATGGTGTGGCACAGTTGCACAGTGACATCTTAACATCAGAATTATTTGCAGACTATGTCTCAATATGGCCTACCAAATTCCAAAATAAGACAAATGGTATTACTCCTCGACGGTGGCTTAGATTTTGCAATCCAGAGCTCAGTAACATCATCACAAAATGGTTGAAAACTGATGAATGGGTTACGAATCTTGATCTCCTTGTTAATCTGCGCAAAGTAAGTACTATTGAAAATTTGTTTTTCTTATACTACCTCTTGAACTATAATGATTGATGCTGAACCATATATATGGTTTACAGTTTGCAGACAATGAGGACCTCCAAGCTGAGTGGGCTGCTGCCAAAATGGCAAACAAAAAGCGCTTGGCACAATATATTCATGAAATTACAGGTGTAAGCATAGACCCAAATAGCCTTTTTGACATACAAGTCAAGCGAATTCATGAATATAAAAGACAACTACTAAACATCTTGGGTGCAATTTACATGTACAAGAAGTTAAAGGTATGTACAAGAAATGCATGAATACGCACTAGTCCATACATTGTTTTCAGGTTGTCGCAAATCCTCCAATGCAACTATTCTTATTTAAGTTGTCCCTGATAGGAGATGAGTCCTGAAGAGCGTAGTAATGCTACACCTAGGACCATCATGATTGGTGGAAAGGCCTTTGCAACATATACAAATGCTAAAAGAATAGTGAAATTGGTAAATGATGTGGGTTCTGTTGTCAACACTGATCCAGAAGTCAACAATTATCTCAAGGTAATGAACAGCATGATATATCATCACCTCTGTTTGGAATCACACTTGGAATGCAGAATGCTACTGAAATCCTTACATTTTATTTAGTTCTTTTACTTGTTTTATTTAAACATATTCTCGTGTTTCAATTATTTGTTGGATATAAAAAAACCTGCATTACTTCTAGGGAATGTCCAAATCACTAAAATCCATCTTCGTTAAAGTGACTTACTAATTTTAGAACTCCAAACTCGTCTTTATGGAATTTTACTATAGCAGTAGCTATATGAGGAGAAGAATTCAACACATTGTTGCACTACACTCCACTTTTTTAGTGAACTGCGTGACTTATTTGATGTTAATGCGGAACTAATTAGTCATGCTTGTTACATAATAGTAAATGTTATTTGTCATTTTTTAAAATATGGTGTGGCCTTGAAAGAACATTTCATTCATTCTTCATTGGAGTGAATTTTTTCAGAATAATAGAGAGGATGGATTAAATAATGATAAAATAAAATAAAACAAGTAGGGAAAAGGAGATAATTACCTTATTCCTAACTTGTGCACGACTCAGTATCAGCCACTTTGTTATATTTTGTGTGAGCTTCCTTATAGCAATGATCTTCTCAAGATTTTTACTTTATCTATTTTTGTATAATTCAGATCGTTTTTGTTCCGAACTACAACGTATCTGTGGCAGAGATGCTCATTCCTGGAAGTGAGCTATCACAGCATATCAGCACTGCTGGCATGGAAGCCAGTGGAACAAGTAACATGAAGTTTGCCCTCAATGGATGCCTCGTCATAGGAACACTGGATGGTGCCAACGTTGAAATCAGAGAAGAAATAGGAGAAGATAATTTCTTTCTCTTTGGAGCAACGGCAGATGAAGTGCCAAAGCTCCGTAAGGATAGGGAGAATGGATTGGTATCTACTCTTACTTATTGATAATTTCCCTGAAACTTTTTGTACTCTGTAGCGATGTGCAATCTTTCTGGATTGCAAACATGGATAGCTGATGACTGACCTCTTTACCAGACCAATTTGGTTTAGCAGTTAGCTTCTGTCTTACTCAGATGCATGACCTTAATATACTATACACTAAATCAAGGGAAATTAAACAAGGAGGGGGGGGGATCAAAGATAGATCTACAGAATTTGGAAAATGTTGAATATCTATCCAAACATAACTTCCCAAGAAATTAGCTCTTTTTAAAGTTATGTAGAGATGATGCATATATTATATCTTAGTATCATGTTTCACACTTCCATGCCTTGCTTTTGACCTGAAACTATGGTATTTGATGGTGCAGTTCAAACCAGATCCTCGCTTTGAAGAGGCTAAAGAGTTTATAAGATCTGGAGCTTTTGGAAGCTATGACTATAATCCTCTCCTCGATTCTCTTGAAGGCAATACTGGCTATGGTCGTGGAGACTATTTCCTTGTTGGTCATGATTTTCCTAGTTACATGGATGCTCAGGCTAAAGTTGATGAAGCATACAAGTAAAGTTCCTTGGCTTTTTTTGTTACTTTTTCGTTGCTCATTTGGTTGATATATTGATCTTTTGTCGTAATTTGTGAAGACTGAAGACAATAAAAACTTCCTGGCTGTAACTTGTAAAAGAGTTGCACCAACACCACACTGATTGCTTAAAGTCCCAAATGTGATGTCACATCTTCTTGCAATTTCTCCTTGCTTCCTAGGTCTTCATATATACTGTTACTATGAGCCTAGAGACTTCTCAGCCTTGTTAATAAATATTAAATACGTCTATTTTTCAGCCTTTTCACCTCCTGGCAAAGCGTTGCCCTTGTACACTTCAAAGAGCCACCCTACTATACCAACTCAGCAGGGTGCCCTTGAACCATTCTCTTCTTCCCATAATTGATCTGCTGCTTAGCTTTGCCGATTTCTTTGTGTCATCTGCAGGGACCAAAAGAAATGGCTGAAGATGTCTATACTAAGCACTGCTGGGAGTGGCAAATTTAGCAGTGACCGGACAATTGCACAATATGCAAAGGAGATATGGAACATAGAAGAATGCCCTGTAAATTAAAGAGGGTATTTGTTTCTTATTTTGTGGACTCAATTTTATGTTTTCTTATCTAATGCAGTGTTTGCTTAAAATATTTCTATTATCTGCAGGACTGCAGGGATGAAATGATCTGAAGACGTCTAGTTGTCTACTCATTTAGTCATTTGTGTGATGCTGCAAGTGTAATTAGTGGCGACTTTGGAACTGTTTTATGTACTGAAATATAGATTTAGTAGCACCAGAAAGTGCCATGAACAAGTGGTTACTTCATTAAAATAAAGCTAGGCCTAAACCCATATTTATCTAATTTGTGTATCATCTTTTCATGCTGTTGATTTACTATAAAGATCATTGATTCAAGATTCCATACCTTCCAATATTTAATTTAATCAAACGCAGAAATTGTCTTCCAGTTGTTTAAGCTATATTGTTCAACAAAGTTCACTTGTATATTTACATAATATTTGTACTTTTTAGTATGGATGTCAGCGTAGTTACTCTTAAGTAGTTTTGGACACGAACAATGTTGTTCCGTCAAAGGTTTGAAGTCAGTTTCAACAAAGTTTGGTTCAAGCTTTGAAATTATTATAATGCTAGTATCAGACACATCATATAGTATGAAAATTGATATGCATTTTTAACGATGCTTTTATATCCTTTACCCCAAAGCCTAAATTATCATAGGATTCTTTTAATAAATTAAACGACAGATCAAAGGATTCTTTTACTAGTAATAAGATTTACCCAAACCATCAAAGCTGTTGTTATATACAGAGTATGAACTCTACTAATAAAGAATCGGGTTGAAACTCAAATGCATGATGCATTATTCAATGGAAATCATGTTACTTTTAACCCAAGCTTATAAAGGAGATTGTTTATTTGTAGCACATAATAGCCCCCGTAATCCGGTATAGTAGTGACTTGCAATATTGCTTCTAATTCTCCTGTTTTCAATAATATGTACTGCGTACTATTTTAATAGCTCCACATATAAGAAACCCGAGTTTAAACTTCAGTCTGCTACAAATTAAAACGCCAACAAAAGGTTAACTGCAAGCCGCTTCACAATACAATTTCACTGGTTTAGAAAACCCAACAAGTTCCAGATACACATATAATACAATGGAAAGAGAGTAATCAAAAAGCCTAAATAGGTAGTCAACTTCAGCCTTGGACAAGTATCTAAATTAATTAAGAGAACATCATATTAGAGTTTATTCTACACAATGAAACCAGTCTGTTCAGGTAGACGGTGAAGGAGACCTTAGACTAGCAGATTTTGAAAGAGACCTAGATCTGGAGGGAGCACTGTGACCCGAGTAGCTTCTGGATGAGTGACTATCAAGGGATCGGTCACACTTCTTAGGGGAATAGGAAACACTCCTACTGGGGCTTCTTGATAAACTGCGAGAACAGCTTCTCCTGCTACTCTTCCTTGGCCTTGGTGAATAGCTACGGGAGTAGCTCTGCCTTGAGCCTCTCCTAGGCTTAGGTGAGTAACTCCTTCGTGAACTTCTCCTTGGTCTAGGTGAGTAACTCCGAGAGTAGCTCCTCCTTGAACTTCTCCTTGGTCTCGGAGAATAACTGCGTGAGTAGCTCCTTCCCCTGGGTGAGAAGCTACGGAAGTAACTCCGGCGCCTTCTTCTGTAGTACCTTTCATCAGGAGAATAATCATAGCGTCGCCTACCAACTGATGATCTCCTGTAGTATGGAGAGAGAGACCTTGAGCATAAGTAGAACGGCCACGACCTGAATAGAGGATATAAAGGAAACAGTTTGCAAACCAGTTGGTACTTGGTACAGAAAAAGATAACAAAAACTCAAGACAAAGGAAAGGACTCTTACTGCGAGATGTCCTCAACCCCAAGTATCTTCCTGGTGTTGGTGTGCGACCTCTCCTTCTTCGGGCCTGAAATAGGCATTTGTGGACTGAGTGTTAGTTAACAGTTGGATAACCTGGGACCCTATGTATGTCCACTAAGCAGCAGATTACGGTTTTGGGAAAAGAAGACTTCTTAGCCAAGGAACTAACAAAATAAGCAATAATAGCACACAGCTAAACTCAACAGCAAAGAGAGAAATGCAGGGCATACAAACCTCTGATATAAAGTCTGAAATTTGATTTGCTTGGATTGATTTGATAGTTGTGTAGTTTGGTGAAGAGCTGCTACACACAGCTAACCTGTAGCTGCCACAAAAACTTCAGGCGACAAGAAGCAAACAGATTTCAATCTTAACATGCCAACAAAAACAAATACCAATCTTGATACATCATAAGCTGTAAACATAAACATGGCAATCATAAAAGCTCTAAATAATACTAGTGCTTGAAAGAATACCAATCCTTGGGAAATGCTGAGCTCTGCTGATACGAGGATAATCTGCTGAGGGGGAGGGAACTAATATGTAAAAATAAAAAATAAATCTATACCTTCTCAACCGTGATGACACGCCCTTCAAGCACAGAGCGATTCAGATACTTAATGCAACGATCTGCCTCCTCAAGAGAGGACATAGTCACAAAACCAAAACCACGTGATTCTTTGGTCCATGGGTCTGTCACGAGGTGAACATCCTCAACCTGCAAATGTCATTCATTAGGGAACAGGGCAAGTAGAAATAATAACAGTAAAAAATAGCCTAAGGTCCCATAGACCCAAACAGAATCTGCTAGCATTCGAGCTCATAAAGAGAAACACAATTGCTTTTCAATTCAATTTATTTGACCATATAATGCCCCATTCTAAAAGCTCGCAAAAACTGCAAAATATATAATCACCTTTCCCTCACTTGAGAAATGCTTCTCAAGTTCTCTTCTGGTGACACGTGTCGACAATCCAGTCACATACAGATTATTGCCAGGATTCTCCACACTGCTTTCACGGCTCCTGCCACATACAAAAGCGCATAAATATCATCAACATTGCTGCTGTTACTCTGTTTATACTTCAAGTGAAATTAAAATACAGAGGTCCAAAATACATATCAACGAAAGATGAGTACCTTGATCGACTTCTTGACGATGACCTTGATCTAGACAAGGACCTCGACATAGAGCGACCGTACCGCTTGTACGGCGATGGTGAACGAACATCCCGTCTGGAGTAAGACATCTGTTACAGGTACGAAAATTAAGATTCTAGAAACTAAAATAGAAGGTCAAGTACAGCAACTTCACAAACAAGTTATTCACTTATTCCCAACACTCCAACAGTCGATAAAATCACCAGTAATACAACCAAGAAACCATATCGAATATCAACAGAGAACTCACACAGTTACGTACTTATATATTACTAAAATAGTTCCAAAAGGTTTCAATATCATCTGCGTAACTAGGGAATTTCAGAGATAGAAAAGATACCATGCCCTACAACCTTAAGGCAATTAGATGCTTATAACATGTCAATTATATGGATCATAAATAATTTAATCAAACTTTTAATCCCACAAGTGATATGGAAAAATTTTGTTGGATCAAATAAAATATTATGCTGAAACTCATCTTGTACAGTGCATTCTAAAATACAATGACATGTTCTCAGGGAAATTATAAATCTTCTATACAACATACAGAGTATTAAATTTCAAATGCACATAATCTACGTTATACTTCCATCAAATGGCAACGCCAGGTAAAAAACATATAGCAACATAATACTCTGCTTGCCAATTCATACTAGAGACAGAGCATATCTTATAGTTATAGGTATATTTTTCGTGCTGTTAACTACAAACATTACGCATTCATCAATTTGCTTATCCACTGCCAAAGATTAATCCATCAACTCTTGACCAAACCCGACGATAGCAAAACTCTCCGGCAGGTTATCTAGTAGTCTATAAAGGGAAAGCCAGAATCTGATACCCTTATCAAAATTCACAGATTTCCTACAAATTAACGAACCAAGGGGAAAGCATAACTTTCTTCCGGGTTAATTAAGAATCGATTTCAATATCTACGCAAATCTCACTCCTGTATAGCTCAGGTAACTACTTTTAACAATTCTACGTTTTCTCGAACTTCCCCAAAAAATTAACGCCAAAGATGAGATGGCAATTTCTATCTTATGAACGCAAAACCCTAATATAGATAACAATTGATTTCGAATTAAATTGCCTAACGATCAATGAATTTGTAAAAACAACACTACAACAATTGATTTTAAATTGAAACGATCAGTCAAATCAAATCTAATTACATGTCATTAACATTAAAAAGCCCACAAATTACAAACCCTAAACAAGTCGAAAGTTCTTGATAATAAATTCACCAGGAAAATCCAGAACACAACAATTGAACATGAAAACTCAAATCAAAATCAAGAATTAAACAGTACTAACCGTGAAAAACTGATTGATCGAAATTTCTGAGATTGTGAGATTTGATGAGAAATTGAGAATGGAGAAGATTATCTCTCTCTAAAATGCGGAAGTTTGTGGAAAACTGAAAATTGTGGTGGGGAATAGCCTTATAAGGCGCAGGAAGGTTCTGGAGAATGCTGATTCGGAAGTTTATTTTATTTTATTTTTTAATTTTTTTATTCCGCTTCATTAATTTCGAGTTTTCGTCCATCCATTTTTTTTCTCTTTTTTCTATCAAATGAAATACTCGCCACGTTGACGGTGGATATATTTTCAACTTACCATTACAAATAGGGCTGACAATCTCTGAACTGATCTCGACCCGAAGAAACTGAGAGAAATCCGACCCAAATCTAAAGAATTTGAATTTAACCCGATTTGACCCAAATTTTATATTTCGTAATAATGTTAAGTTTTACACTACTTTTGATAGTTTTTAAGCATAACCGGAATAAGTTAAGAGTATATTTAAAGGTAAAAAGTTAAAGAGCATAGGCGGTTCTGGGCCGGAGCGAGGTGGTCGACGGAACAGGGCCCCCAAATATGAGGGGCCCCAAAATATAGATATATGTAATTAAGTTTGATATAATATTATGAAATTGCAGTTGGTGTAGTGGTTAGAGCAATTGTATTGTGTATACAAGGTCTTGGGTTTGAGACATTCATAATACAATTTTCTATTTTTTTTTGGGAGCTGACAGTTGGCTTCGAATTCATCCAAATACTAGTACATTGAATGTAGCCTCCCTCTAGAAACCTCCGCCCAATTAAACCAGCAAACCCAATTTTTTTTCCAAAAATTCAGATTTTTTTTTTCCCAAAAAATTTTCAATCTACTATTCTAATTCCAAAAAAACTCTATATCTTCTAAAACTCTATATTTTCTTAAT
Organism: Chenopodium quinoa; assembly: GCF_001683475.1. Lineage (NCBI taxonomy): Eukaryota > Viridiplantae > Streptophyta > Magnoliopsida > Caryophyllales > Amaranthaceae > Chenopodium > Chenopodium quinoa. Next base: position 610,028 of record NW_018743669.1, on the reverse strand, counting down.
TACTTTCTATTATTATCTTCATTTTCTTCAATTATTCAATTAATTTTCAAATTTTTTCATCTCCCAAAATTATTTTTCCCCATATTGGTTCATAATTTCAACGGTTTTGTCATTGGTGAAGACTTTCGATTCGACGCTTGCTGTGTACGAAGGCTTTTGCAATTTAAAACAGGTTAACAGGTTTAATTTTATTGTTTTTATTTATTTTTTTCTGGGGAATTTTTAGTGCAATATTGTTGAATTTGAGGTTAATACCGAACTGGGTAGAATTGAAAATGAGGAAATGCAATGTACGTTGTGTTTAAATGGGGATTTTTGTTTGTTGTTATATGAGAGAGAATTTCCCTATTAATTAAATTGCCAAGTTTTTTGTGATTCTTCTGTTTTCACTCTTTCTCTCTTAAAATAGAAAACCCAGTTGATAAATTGTTGATTGAACTTCATTTTACCCAGAAAATTAGTGACTTAAAGACTAGATATAAAAAGGTCTCTACTAACCAAAATAACATTCTAGTATTCTACAATACATAATAACAACATAGCAAATAAAAAAAGTGAAGGACTAGAACTAATACGACAGAACTTAATACTTCGTATCACATTTTGAATCAAGAAGCATAACATCAGCAAAATATTGTTAATGGAATGCACTACAGATAAAAAGCAGAGACAACACATTTGCACAGTGCTAAGCAGGAAAATTTAATTTTGACGAATTTTCTGATGTAACGAATTTTTTTATCAAATAAAAATTGGGTATTAAATTTATCGAGTAGAAGACCCCATTTTAAAAAGTTGAACAGGGCCCCAAAAATAATTTGCAATTTTAGCCCCGGCACTGTTAAAGAGTATATTAAAAGGTAAAAAGTGAGGGTATGTAGGTACTGGGTAGTATACAAAAACTAAAAATTGAAACAAATGCTTAATTTTGAGACACCAAATAAGAAATACTCATGCAATTAATTTTGAGACTGAGATAGTAAAATCACTACACAATATGATATTGGTACAATACCGATTAAAATTAGGCATTATGTGAGTTTTATATTATGTGAGTTTTATTTTTTTTACTTTCAAGCTCACGCAAGAGTTTTATATTTTATATTATGTGAGTTTTGGTAATATCAGCTTCCTATCTTATTCTCTTCAATCCCTCAAAAAAAAAAAACAAAAATCTTATTCTCTTCAAATGTAAAATAATATTCTCCTCGTGAAGTCCTCCATGGCTCCATGCATGTCAGGCAATAATGATGATAATTATCAGGAGATTATTTTTTTTGTTGGATAAAATCCTAACAGATTGAAGATGGGTTAACAGATTATATAATTTCATTAATCCAAGTTTTAGTAACTACGGAGTAACAAGTTCGATCTACTCAGTAAACCATATTTTTAGTTAAATAAAAGAGCAACTAAGGGTCTGTTCTCATTGACTGAACTCAGTTGAACTGAACTGAACTGAACTGAAGTGAATTGAATTGAGTTGAACTGAACTGAACTGAAATGAATAATTTATATGAGAAGGAAATTAGGAGCTAAACTGAGCTGAAGTGAACTGAACTAAGCTGAACTGAACTGAATTGAATTGAATTTCAACGTAAGAGAACATGCCCTAACTCTAATTTAATCGATTTGCCTCAAAAAAAGAAAAAACTCTAATGTAATCGATTAATTTAAGAAAAAGTTTCAAAGCGTTCGTTAGTCATATATTTTCCGATATCTCACATGTGTAACAGCTTTGTTAAAGAAAGCAACATTTAAATAAGAACACTAAAGTGATAAAAGTAATTAACTCATCATGTAAATTAAAATAAGTACATGCAAGTAAATACGAGACAAAGTAACTGGTATAGTACGGAGTAATATTTAACACAGACAAAATGTACGGATTAACAAGAGACACTAGACTAGAAACACTCAAGTTACATCATTATATAATTCATACGACAATATACACCTTAAGTTTTTAAATAAATTTAAATCGAGTCTCAACTCACTTGAATTCTATTACATTAATGTCCCGTATTAATACAAATACAACTAAACCAACACATGACATACACGTATAACGTTTTACATGACTACGGAGTACTCCCTCCGTTTTTAAATACTTGCTCCACTTTCCTTTTCCGGCCGTTTTTAAATACTTGTTCCATTTCCTTTTTTAGAAAGCTTTTACAATATTTAATTCATTTCTCACACTTAGTGGACCCAACATAATACTCTCTGTCCTCATATTCTTCCACTACTTTTGTTTTTTACAATTTTTTATTCTCTCAACTACCCCACTACCTCTATATTTTATTACTTTCTCCAATTTCTCCTAAAACTCCGCGCATGAAGAAATGGAGCAAGTATTTAAAAATGGAGGGAGTATTACTCTCACTAAACCATACGTACAATATTACAATATACTAAGTGGTAAGGATTGTACCTTCCAACCTTGAGGTTGGGGGTTCAATCCCCACTAGAGGCACTTTAAGGGGTGTAAAACTAGAAATTTCTTACCCTTCCCCCGTCACTTTCAAAATATTTCTTACCCTTCTCCGTCACTTTCAAACTAAAGATTTGGTCAAGTTTCTTCTCCTTACCATTTTTCTTTATAAAAAAACAATATTACAATAGCATAAAAAACCCAACTTCTCTAAAGACCCAACCTCTTAATTGACTCCAAAATAAAGTCATAAACCTTGTTTATATCAGGAAGAGCTTTAGCCACACTTTCCCTTTGCATGCACCTCTTAGCCCATTCAATGATTTTTGGGCAAGATTCTTCAATCTTGAAGTTGGTCAATGTTTCATAGGCGGAAAACCAACTATAGAATGGGATGAAAACAACATCAACAAACCCAAATTTATCTCCTCCAAAGTAAGGTTTATTCCCCAACTCTTGCTCCAATATCTTCAAATGCTCAATGAATTCCTTTGCCACCGCCTCTTGATCTTCGCCTTTAGTGGTCCAAACTCTCCTCCCAGCAACGTAAACCTGTACGAATGTCACAAATGTTAGTCATCTGATCAAAGGAATGACAATGTTTGACATACATCTTGATCCAACTTAACTTACAAAGTAGGAAATACAAAATGAACCTACAACAATTCTTTGTATGTGTTGTTAATTGTTCCATATAACTACTTCAACTACCCTTGAATATGATGTGTTGTTTGGACAAAACAATTACTACCTTCGTTTCATTTTATTTTAAACGAGTAAATATTTTTCCTCTTTACTTTTATGTTAAATTGTTATACTACCACCGGTCCAAATTTCTCGCAACTTTGAAATATTTAATATCTCACAAATAATACCCCAAAGTTGTAAGTAATTTGGACCGGAGGTAGTAAATAATATCAACTGAAGAAGTAAATTTTAACATTACAACAAGACGTACAAAACACGGCTTGTAGCTGCTATGATAATGATAGGCAAAAATTGTTTTGATTATGGTGGTCCTTAACTAGCTAGAGTAGTGGTACCGTAGTAGTGAAATCAAACTCAGCATTTTATAATTAGGTAGACGTAGTAATGTCCAACTTAATTTTTTCTGACCCATAAACAAGGAGTCATCAAATACTCCCTTAGCTTATAAATATAACCATAACAACTTTTAATTGAAATCCTTTAATTATATATTGATTATAAAAACATAATAAATAATCTCCAATTAGACTAAAGTAAAAAGTGGAGGAAGTTTTGGGTGATAAATTTTACTTTTCCAAAATACCCCTCTTATTTTATTATATAGCGTACATGACATCATCAACATATTTTTTTAATAACATATTATTTTAATATTACCCACCAATATTTTTTACTTAGGATTAATGAGATAATATTTATGAGAAAAAAAACGTAGAATAATCAAGCTTAATATATACTTCCTCCGTTTCTTTTTAGTTGACACATTTCTTTAGTCACGTTTGTCAATGCACTTATTCAATCATTAATATCTTTAATTATCGATGCAAAAATTATAAAAAAAAACTGATATTTAAAAGCATATAACGTGATGAATCTAACAAGATCCCACATGACTATATTTTTCATTATGTATAAAGCACAAAATACGGTCAAATAGAGGTGAATAAATAGTGCTAAAGTCAAAATGTGTCAATTAATTAAAAAGAAACGGAGGTAGTATAGATTACTTATATTAGGCACACACGCATTATCTCCTTTAGCTTGATGAAATAAACATGAAATATAAAGGGAAAAAAAAGTTAAAGATGAGTTACCTTCTTCTCAACAAAATCAGCCCAAAAACGAGCTTGAGCCCTATGATAAGGATCAGAAGGCAACAAAGCAGGTTTATCAGACCAAACTTCATCAATGTATTGAAGAATGATAAGAGACTCACAAAGCGGTTTATTATTATGAACAAAAACCGGTATCTTTTTATGAACCGGGTTCATCTTAAGTAGTAATTCACTCTTATTCTTCAAATCTTGTTCACTATTTTCATAATTCACTCCTTTTTCAGCTAATGCTATCCTCACTCTCATCCCAAATGGACTTGCCCAAAAATCCAACAATTTTACTTCATTATTATTGGTTGCCATTTTTAAAATTTTTTGAGGTAATTAAAGTTAATTAACGATAGGGAATTTGTGGTTTTAATAAGGTGGGTTTGAAGGGTATTTATAAAGGGCCAAAAGGGGTTTTGGCGAGTGAAAGAGAAATGCATGTGGAGATTCCAAGGTTGATAGTAGAGACGTAGAGTTGTAAGAGTCTCGGATTTTATTTTGAATGTGTCATCATGGCTTACGTTAGCATATTGTTCTTGATGTAAGGGTAGTACTCTAATTGATAATCATCGATTAGTGAGAGCAAAATACCAAAAACAGACACCGATAATAACACGTGTTATTTTCTGATATTATTTTTCTCATCACAGTCCCCTTTCCTTTTAGTAAATATCTTTTATTTTAGATATATATATCTTTTTGTTTTAACAAGAGACACTAGACTAGAAACACGTACTCAAGTTACATCATTATTCATACGACAATATACGCCTTAGTTTTCAAATAAATGGAGTCTCAACTCGCTTGAAATCTATTACATTAATGCCACGTACTAATACAAATACAGCTAAACCAACACATACATGACATATACGTATAACGTACTACATTATTACTCTCACCAAACCATACAATGCAACATAAAAAACCAACTTCTCTAAAGACCCAACCTCTTCTTTAACTGCAAAATAAACTCATAAACCTTGTTTTGGTCAGGAAGAGCTTTAGCCACACTTTCCCTTTGCATGCACCTTTTAGCCCATTCAATGATTTTTGGGCAAGATTCTTCAATCTTGAAGTTAGCCAATGTTTCATAGGCGTAAAACCAACTATAGAATGGGATGAAAACAACATCAACAAACCCAAATTTATCACCTCCAAAGTATGGTTTGTTTCCTAGCTCTTGCTCCAATAGCTTCAAATGCTCAATGAATTCCTTCCTCGCCGCCTCTTGATCTTCTCCTTTAGTGGTCCAAACTCTCCTCCCAGTATCATAAATCTGTATGTGTGTCACACATAAGGATATATAGTTATGCTAGTCATTCGATCACACTCATCAAGCATCAAGCAATAACATGTTACCTCCGTTTCTTATCATGTGCAACAAAGGTGTATTATTTGTGAGACATAAAATATTCCTTTGTTGCACATCATAAAAAATGGAGGTAGTACATAGTGTTACATAAAGAATCTTGAACAATTCTATGTGCTATTATTTCAACTACCCTTGAATATGATGTGTTGTTTGGACAAAACAATTTAACCGATATAGTGAGCAATTTAACTACTTTTAATCAAAATCCTTTAATTATCGACTTTAAAAACATAAATAATCTCCAATAATCAGACCGCTTGACAAGATACAAGCTTATAAAAATAAAGCATGAAATTTAATGAAAAAAAAAAGTTGAGTTTTTTTAAGAATTACCTTCTTCTCAACAAAATCAGCCCAAAAACGAGCTTGAGCCCTCTGATAAGGATCAGACGGCATCAAAGCAGCTTTATCAGACCAAACTTCATCAATGTATTGAACAATGATAAGAGACTCACAAACCGGTTTATTATTATGAACCAGAACCGGTATCTTTTTATGAACCGGGTTCATCTTAAAGAGTAATTCACTCTTATTCATCAAATCTTGTTCACTGTATTCATAATTCACTCCTTTTTCAGCTAATGTTATCCTCACTCTCATTCCAAATGGACTTGCCCAGAAATCCAACAATTTTACTTCATCGTTTGTTGCCATTTTTTTTTTTTTGTTTGAGGTAAAAATGAATTTTAAGGGAGTTTACTACGGAATATGTTTTTAATAAGGTGGGTTTGAACTTTGAAGGGTGTTTATAAAGGGTTTTGGAGAGTAAAAGAAATGTGTGGAGAATCCTAAGTTGATAGTTCTAGTTATAGACGTAGAGTCTAGGATTTTCTTTTGAATGTGTCATGGCTTACGTTAGCAGAATGTTCTTGATGTAAGGGTATTAACTGTACTAAAGTGATTTATTTGGACTACTTTCACGGTATATATTTTTAAGCTAAAAATTGAAAAGAATTAAAAATAAATAAACATTTATTATACCCGATTTATTCGTAAAATGAAGTATATTAAATGCTTATATGTAGTCCTATTACCCTATTTTTTACTCCTTCCCTTTCGTAATATTTTTTCCATTTCTTTTTAGTTGACACGTTTTTTTAGTCACTTTCGTCAATATACAAATTCAACCATTAATATTTTTAATTTCCGATAAGCAAAAAGCATAAAAAGTTGATATTTAGAAAAATATACTACTATATCGAAACGATTATAACAAGATCCCACAATCCCACATCACTATATATTTCAATACATATAAGTCACGAACCATGGTCAAAGAGAAGTGTGTGAATAATGCTAAACTCAAAATATGTCAACTAATAAAAAAACGGAGATAGTAGTAGTGTTATTTACATATATCGATGCAATCTTTGGTCATATTAATCTCACTCCAACAAAAATTGAAAAAAATTAGATATTAATAACGTTTTCATTGAGACGAATAAAACTAGATTTCAAATGACTACGTTTGTTTGTATTTAGAGAGAAAATTAAAATATGTCCTCTAATTTTTAATATAGTTGAAAGATTATAAATAGGATTAACAAACAGAAACGAAGGGATTATTTAGTATGGAAAGATACAAGTGCTGTAAACAAAATTTAATCTCAAGTTTGAATGACATATCTCAATTTACTCTCTCCGTATTTTATTATTTGCTTTGCTTGCAATATTCATTTAACTAGTTTTGACTAATAATGTTTGAGATTTATACATAATATAAATTATAGTCTTATAAGTTTTTGTTTGAATCTGATGTTTGTTTTAAGTATTAAGGGTTCGTTTAGCATCGCCGTGGTTTTTGTTTTACTAAAAAAAAAAATCAAATTTATTAAAATCCTGATAATTTTGAAAACTGACAATAAAAAAGTAAAAATACCTATTTCTTGTTTTCAGTTTTATTTAAAAAAAAAAAACCACAGAAAACAAAAAACAAAAAACGATGGCAAAATTAGCTATAAGCTATTGACAATAGATGAATAGATAGATAGATTGATAAATTTTCAATCATCCTTATGGACTATGGTTTTAGCTTTTTGGGCCTAATTACACGTAGTGGGCTGGGACTTGTTGTACTATTCAGTTTATTCTAAATTCTAACCTATTTTTAAAAAATAAAAAAATAAAAAAAAAATCATCCTTCCTAACCCTCTTCTCTTCTCTCCTCCATTGAACCGTACTCTGAGTTCTCCATTGAAGCGGCTAAACAGAAGGTAAGAAGGTTTTATTTTTAATCATTTATCGATATAGGGTTTAACTGTTGATTTAATTCAGCTTCATTGTTATTTCTTCTCGATTTTTTTTGTAGTATTTTTTGAGCAGAATTTTAGAGTAGAACTAAGATGAAGTTGGATGTTAATGCTCTTAAATACCTCTCTAAAGATGATTTCCGGGTTCTCACTGCCGTTGAGATGGGCATGCGTAATGTAATCAATCACCTTTCTTTCTTCCCTCTTTTAATTGTAAAAAACACTTTCAAATTTTAATTATTTTTTTTTAATTTGGGTTTTTGTTGCAGCACGAAATTGTCCCTTCTGAACTCATTGCTCGAATTGCTTCACTCAAGTAATGATTGTTTTAATTCTCAATTTTGATGGGTTATTTGTATTTTGTGAAATTAATTCATTGGTAATTCTCAATTTTAATGGTTGATTTGATTTGTTTGTGAAATTTTATAGACATGGTGGTACTTATAAAGTGCTGAAGAATTTGCTTAAGCACAAGCTGCTGCATCATGATGCTTCTAAATGTTAGTCACTTACTCTTTCATTTGCTGATTAAATTATTTTTCATGTTGTGTAATATCTTGTATTCTTCAATATAATTTGTGGGTATTTTGTTTAGATGATGGTTTTAGGTTAACATATCTTGGGTATGATTTTCTTGCCATCAAGACGCTGGTCAATCGTGGTGTCTTCTGTGCAGTTGGCCGTCAAATCGGAGTTGGAAAGGAATCTGGTAATGCCTGTTGATGTATTATGTATAGTGCCCTATGTTTAGTTTTGTTAATATGTGATAAAAATTGAGCAAGTTTGTGTTTTTTGTGGGTTCAAGATATCTTTGAAGTGTCCAATGAAGATGGTACAATTATGGCCATGAAGCTGCACAGATTGGGTAGAGTTTCTTTTAGGGCCGTGAAGTCTAAGCGTGACTATTTGCAAAACAGGAGTTGTTCTAACTGGCTGTACTTGTCTCGTCTTGCGGCACTGAAGGAATTTTCTTTTATGAAGGTTCCACATTTCTACTTGTTTGCTCTCTCATTGACTAGTTTTGATGGTTCATTGTTTTGAGCTTAATGTTATCTTAATTTGATAGGCATTGGAAGATCACGACTTTCCTGTACCAAAGGCTTTGGATTGCAACCGACATTGTGTGATTATGTCCCTTGTACAAGGCTATCCACTGTAAGGATTCCTCTTTTGCTTTACATGTCTCGTAAAAAAACATGCTAGATAAGCCTGTAACAATTTTTTGGTAGCTATAATGAATATCTATTATTCTAATATGTTCCATTCCACTGTCTATGATTTCACCTGGAACCTTCCATTTCCGTTTGTTTCCCCATCATAACAATATGATTTAATTACACTATGATTTAATTACCGTTGTCAAAGTAGAATGAGGATCATAATTTTGGAATAAAGGTAGTATTCGTCTATTAGAGGTGGAATCTAATAAACAGTAACGAGGAATTGAGGTCTTAGATTTATAGGTGATCCTTTCAATATGGTTTTCATATGGCAACCTTTTTCATTTCAAATTGTATGCTTGGTTCATGCTAAGAACTGGAAGTTTGGAAATTTAATAGTCCTCAATATCTGTGCTAAACTGCCAGTTTTATTTAAGTGACCAGTTCTTATTGTTATGCTTTATTATCTTATTTTCCTCACTTTCCCACTCGCCCTTCTTCAGTTCTTTTTCCTTTTCTGGTTTGATCTTATCTTCGAAGTTTTGAAATTATGTTTGTGATCAAGGATATATGAGGTAAATCAAATGCATACTAATCATATTCTTTCTTAATCTAGTGTGCAGGTCAAGGAATTGCAAAACCCAGATATTATTTTTGATACTGTGATAAGTTTAATTGTTCGACTGGCTGAGCATGGACTTATTCATTGTGACTTCAATGAATTCAATATCATGGTACTCAACTTTGCTTCTTCCATCCCCACCCCCTCCTGTCCAAAATAATAATAATAATAATAATAATAATAATAATAATAATAAAATAAATCAAATTTCACTACTGAGGGATTTGGGAATTGGAATTGTTGGGTTTACTACTGGGCCTACCCATTCAGGCTTTCTGCTTCTCTGTTTGCAGTTCAGATTTCTAGTTTTACAACATGTTATATGAAATTATGAAGTTTGCATGCGATAACACAATTGTTTACACCTTTGTTGCAAG